>NC_084637.1:15809657-15917157 GCF_033978795.1 Nerophis ophidion | reverse complement strand
ACAGCTTCCTGGAGGTCCAGCGTCTCAAGAGACTCATTGATCAAACCAAACAGAGTCTTGGTAAGAAAGGTGTTTACTTTCTGTGATGACAGGCGTCAGCCATTTTTGACAGTGTAAGGGACGGGGGATACGGCCTAAAATCTAAATCGCGATTTATATTGCAACCTCCTGTGATAACAATATATTTTAGCATATTTTATTTGGTATATAAATTGTGTTGGTAAGTCCCAAACTTAACTGCAAACAAAGTGGTTTTAGTACAAAAGTTTTATTTACCCAATATCAAAAAGTACAGGTTGGATTAAATTGCCCAAGCAAACAGACATCATCCTCCAGAGCAGGGGTCACCAACCTTTTTGAAACTAAGAACTACTTCTTGGGTACTGATTAATGCGAAGGGCTACCAGTTTGATACACACTTAAATAAATTGCCAGAAATAGCCAATTTGCTAAATTTACCTTTAATATATATATATATATATATATATATATATATATATATATATATATATATATATATATATATATATATATATATATATACACACACACACACACACACAAAAATGGGTATTTCTGTCTGTCATTCCGTCATTTTTGTCATTTTACAGAAGATGAATAAATGATAAAAAAACACTTAATTGAACGGTTTAAAAGAGGAGAAAACAGGGGGGAAAAAATCAAATGTAATTTTGAAACATAGTTTATCTTCAATTTCGACTCTTTAAAATTCAAAATTCACCCGAAAAAAAGAAGAGAAATACTAATTCGAATCTTTTAGAAAAAAAAATAAAAAAAATTATGCAACAGCATTAGTGATTTTTCCTGATTAAGATTAATTTCAGAATTTTGATGACATGTTTTAAATAGGTTAAAATCCAATCTGCACTTTGTTAGAATATATAACAAATTGGACCAAGCTATATTTCTAACAGACAAATCATTATTTATTCTAGATTTTCCAAAACAATAATTTTAAAATGAATTCTAAAGTCTTTGAAATAAGATTCAATTTTGATTCTAAAGATTTTCTAGATTTGCCAGAATAATTTTTTTGAATTTTAATCATAAGTTTGAAGAAATCTTTCACATATATTCTTCGTCGAAAAAAAGGGAAGTTAAAATGAAGAATTAAATTAAAACGTATTTATTATTCTTTGCAATAAGAAAAAATAATTTTATTTGAACAATGATTTAAATTGTCAGGAAAGAAGAGGGAGGAATTTAAAATGTAAAAAGGTATGTGTTTAAAAATCCTAAAATCATATTTAAGGTTGTATTTTTTCTCTAAAATTGTCTTTCTGAAAGTTATAAGAAGCAAAGTAAAAAAATAAATGAATTTTTTTAAACAAGTGAAGACCAAATCTTTAAAATATTTTCTTGGATTTTCAAACTCTATTTGAGTTTTGTCTCTCTTAGAATTAAAAATGTCGAGCAAAGCTAGACCAGCTTGCTAGTAAATAAATACAATTTAAAAATCAGAGGCAGCTCACTGGTAAGTGCTGCTATTTGAGCTATTTTTAGAACAGGCCAGCAGGCTACTCACCTGGTCCTTACGGGCTACCTGGTGCCCGCGGGCACCGCGTTGGTGACTCCTGCCCCAGAGGATCCAGAATCAAATAAAAAACATGCAAATCATATCAAATATTGGTCCACTGGCTTCTTATATGTTTTCCTCATGTGTCAAGGTCTTTTTGTTTTGCAACTGCTGGTTCCAAAAACAACGGTGGATCTCTCAGTCATAACAAGCAGTCATAAACTTTTTGTAGACTGGTTGGCGCGACCCCAAATTCAACTTTCCCCTACAATTGCTCTTCCAGTGATTCAGAATAGGCTCTTTGATAGACTTTCTTATTTGACTAAAATATAACTTAAAAATGGTATACAGGTCAGAAATTCCACTACAAAATAATTATGGATGTATTTTGAACCAGGTTACAAAGACTCCTAATTTAGCTGCTGACGTATACGCTAGCACCGGGGTCGGGAACCTTTTGGGCTGAGAGAGCCATGAAAGCCAAATATTTTAAAATGTATTTCCGTGAGAGCCATTTAATATTTTCAACACCGAATACAACTGTCAGGTTCAAACACTGATGACATCTATTAAACAGACAAGAAGCAAGGAATTAAACAGACACAGGGTTCAAATTTAGCTCAATGAGGAGAAACCCGCAGAGCTGTACCCTTGTACATTGTCGTCCCTCGCTCTGACAAGAGAATTCTACGCCTCCTCTTTTATTTGGACTTTCCCTGATTACAACTAAATGCATGCATTTTTAAGTAAGACCAACATTTTTAGAGTCTCTTATTCTTTTTAATAACTTTGTTATTCCGAAGCTAACCAACAATAAATAAAATACTTTTGACCACCGATGCGACTTCTTGAACAGGTGCGGTAGGAAACGGATGGATGGATTCAAATGCATGAGAATGTTTTATTTTTGGAACGTTATTTTTAACACTGTGATTACCAGGGGAATTATTAATTACTTATCGTGTTAAGCAACGTCAGCTAAGATTGATCTGAGAGCCAGATGCAGTCATCAAAAGAGCCACATCTAGTTCGAGAGCCATAGGTTCCCTACCCCTGCTCTAGCATATTGCATAAATTCTAGTTATATTATTTCAACAAAACTTTGTCACGCCTGTAAGATTATGTTTTGTTTTTTGCCGGGTTGTGTTTAGTTTTTTGGACATTTAGTTCTGTCTTTGCACTTCCTGGTTTGTTTTCGTCTCCAGGCCAACCCATTAGTTTCACCTGGTCTCCTAGTCACGTCTCCGTCCTCATCCTCACACCTGTTTTCACCAATCATCACAGCTGCTATTTAAGTCATTCTTTTTCTGTCGTCGTCCTGGCATCTTCACTTACCCATTCTGTTCCTACCTTCATGCCCTTGTTCACAGTTCCATGTCATGTAAGTTTTTGTTTGTAGTTCATAGTTCATTGCCTTTGTGCTAAGTCTTTTGTTTATGTCCATAGTTTATGCCATAGGGCCAGTGTTTGTTTCCATAGCCAAGTGTTGTACCTTCATTGTGAGGGCTTTTTGTTTGTTATAGTGTTAAAATAAAAAGATGTACTCACATTCACGTCTCGCTCGTGCCAAATTCCCTCTGCGTCGGAGAAACAACCTTAATCCAAGTCACAGTTTGACAAACTATTATTTATCTGCTTGCTAATTTACGAATGTTGTATCTACACATCTGTTAAAATGTAATATAAACTCTTATTCATTTGTAGTTTGATTACTTTACATTAGTTTTGGGCGATACTACTAAGGTTTTGGTCTTTTTTCCAAAAATATGTATTTTTATCTTATGTTTTGTCAGCTTTTTTAGCAGCGTACTACTTGGTATCCTTACTGTCGATATTTGTATCTATACGCCCGCCTCAGTTTGCAATCAAGAGCTCTAGCTTTAGCGTTTGCATGGCCTGTACCATGTTTTGCTATTTCTCGTCCTCCGGTGATGATGGTACTTGTGATAAACATAGTTTATTTCCTGCCATGGAGGCAAAGATTTGTGACCAAGAAGCAGCTTCACACTGCGGAGGCACATTATCTGAGCCTGATGGCTTGTCGCTGTCATATTTTGTGGGGACAGAGCTCGGTCATCTAGTGTCATGAACACGCATTTTAATGATATGACCGTAGTATTAAAAGGTCTACAGCAGGGGTCACCAACCTTTTTGAAACCAAGAGCTACTTCTTGGGTACTGATTAATGCGAAGGGCTACCAGTTTGATACACACTTAAATAAATTGCCAGAAATAGCCCATTTGCTCAATTGACCTTTAACTCTATGTTATTGTTAATAACTAATGATATTTATCTTTGTGGAAACACTGATCATTTTAATTATTTCTCACAATAAATATATATGGAAACAGATAAATATATTTAAAAAAGGGCATTTCTGTCTGTCATTCCGTCGTACATTTTTTCCCTTCTGCGGAAGTTTTTTTTTGTAGGGAATAAATGATGAAAAAAACACTTTATTGAACGGTTTAAAAGAGGAGAAAACAGGAAAAAAATGAAAATTTAATTTTGCAACATAATAATGATGATAGTAATAATAACTTAGATTTATATGGCGCTTTTCTAGACACTCAAAGCGCTCACAGAGAAGTGGGACTCAACATTCATTCACACCTGGTGGTGGTAAGCTACATCAGTAGTCACAACTGCCCTGGGGTAGACTGACAACATTGTTTATCTTCAATTTCGACTCTTTAAAATTCAAAATTCAACTGAAAAAAAGAAGACAAAAACTAGCTAATTCGAATCTTTTTGAAAAAATTAAAAAAAATAATTTATGGAACATAGATAGTAATTTTTTCCTGATTAAGATTATTTTTAGAATTTTGATGAAATGTTTTGAATAGGTTAAAATCCAATCTGCACTTTGTTAGAATATATAACAAATTGGACCAAGCTATATTTCTAACAAAGACAAATCATTATTCCTTCTAGATTTTCCAGAACAAAAATTTTAAAATAAATTTAAAAGACTTAGAAATAAGATTTAAATTTAATTCTACAGATTTTCTAGATTTGCCAGAATATTTTTATTTTATTTTAATCATAATAAGTTTGAAGAAATTTTTCACAAGTATTCCTCGTCGAAAAAACAAAAGCTAAAAGGAAGAATTAAATTAAAATGTATTTATTATTCTTTACAATAATAAAAAAAAAATACTTGAACATTGATTTAAATTGTCGAGGAATAAGAGGAAGGAATTTAAAAGGTAAAAAGGTATATGTGTTTAAAAATCCTAAAATAATTTTTAAGGTTGTATTTTTCTCTAAAATTGTCTTTCTGAAAGTTATAAGATGCAAATAAAAAATAAAAAAATGAATTTATTTAAACAACTGAAATATTTTCTCGGATTTTTAAATCTCGAGCAAAGCGAGACCAGTTTGCTAGTAAAAAAAAAAAAAAAATAGAGGCAGCTCACTGGTAAATGCTGCTATTTGAGCTATTTTTAGAACAGGCCAGCGGGCGACTCATCTGGTCCTTATGGGCGACCTGCTGCCCGCGGGCACCGCATTGGTGACCCCTGGTCTACATTATTGTCGGCCAAATTCGTATCATTTATATCGTATATGGTCTAAATCCGCACAACTCAAATATGTATTTTAATGTATAAAGTCTATGTACCTGAACCAGCACCATGTCAGCTGCACTGTGACCGTTTATGCAGTGTTTGCTCTGCTCTAACTCACACAGAAGCATGCCTATTGTCGCCTTCCCTCACTCTCACAAACACACGCACACACACACATGTGCGTGCACACACACACATACACACACACACCAGATGCTCAAGTTGGGGAGACATAAGTGTTTATACAGTCGCATGTGACGTTAAACGTTAAATTCTAGAACAAGGCTTATACATCACCATCTGGGATAGAACTGTGTGTGTGTGTGTGTGTGTGTGTGTGTGTGTGTGTGTGTGTGTGTGTGTGTCAGTTGTCCCTGCAGTTCTTGTAGCCAATAAAGCAGACTTGGAAATTGGCAGGGAAGTGACAACAGAAGAAGGACAGAGACTAGCCAATGATTTAAGGTATGTATATTATGTGTATGTATATACAGTATATATGTACCTTTATTTATTATGTATATATATATATATATATATATATATAATTTGTATTTCCTTGAATTGCCGCAGGACATATAGTATGCGCCTGCCTTGAATTACTGCTGGGTCAAACTCGCTTCCCAAAATAATTAGCGCATGCTTAGTATTACCACCTGGTCAAACTCGTGACGTCACGAGTGACACTTCCCTAGTCATCATTTTCAAAATGGAGGTGGCTGATTTCAATATCGGTAATTTGAAATCGCATAAAGGGAAGAAGATTAAGAGCTCTTCAGTAGGATTTAAGGTCCAAGCTTACATCACACTCAAATTTTTACTGCATACCTTTGGTAAGTGCCTTAGTGAGAAGAGGTTTTAAGATAATTAGGGCATGCTTACTTATACCGCATGCCTTTGGTAAGCGCAGGAGTGAGAAGAGGTTTTAAATTAATTAGCGCCCCAGCGGCAATTCAAGGAAATGCGGTATACATATAAATATATAGCCCTGCGATGACTTGTCCAGGGTGTACACCGCCTTCCGCCCGATTGTAGCTGAGATAGGCACCAGCGCCCTCCGCGACCCCAAAGAAGGGAATAAGCGGTAGAAAATGGATGGATGGATGTGTATATATATATATATATATATATATATATATATATATATATTAATGAATGTCATTTTATGTTTATAGGGCTCCCATCATTTTTAAACATGTATTTCGTAGGTAGTAAACAGTTTTTATGCTCTGTCTTTGAAAATATTCAATTTAAAATTAATGATTCCTACTTTGCCGGTATTCATTAATTCATTGATATGCTAAGATCTACTAAATATGTACATGTTAATGTGGAATATAACTCATTAATAACTAATAGGGGTGCACAAGAAATCGATTCACATCCGAATCGTGATTCTAACTTGATTGAATCAATTACATCCGGTTTTAATTTTTTAATTTTATAAAAATAGTTGTTTTTTTTTAAATACGTTTTCAGGCCATCTCCATGCAACCATAAGGAGCTTTTCTAACTTGTAACATGTTTTTAAAAAGTTCCGTTATAATTATTACACCAAATATTACATTGTGAGAATCAGTTTAAGTGAACAATCGTGTTGAATCAAGAATCGATTATGAATCGAGTCGTCACCATAGTAATCGGAACCGGATGAAATTGTAAAGTGCGCAAAGATTCACACACCTAGTAACTTTTTATTTATGTGAATGTATTTATCATTAAAATGTATGTACATGTTTATGTTATAGACAGGAAGTCATCAAGAGTTGTGAAAGGAGTAGGATTAATTAAGATCCACTCCTTTCTACTTAATTTTCTGTGACACTGTATTTATGTGATGTATCATTGTGTAACATTGTTTCCTTGTTTGAAACGATTTTCATACCCTTCTATTTTTTAATCCAATTTAAAAATAATTGGTTTTGTACTGAAAAAAAAATCATGGGGAAAAAATCCTGTTAAATAATACGTTTTGTAGTGCAACAATTTATAAAAATTCCTCGCTCCTCTCTGACCGGGATTCAAACCCCAAACTATTGCCTTTCAAGACTCACACTAACACGGACGCATGTGAGAATATTTAAACATACCGTATTTCCTTGAATTGCTGCAGGGCATATAGTATGCGCCTGCCTTGAAAAACTGCCGGGTCAAACTCGCTTACCAAAATAATTAGCGCATGCTTAGTATTACCACCTTGTCAAACTCGTGACACTTCTCCTGTCGTCATTTTTTAAATGGAGGAGGCTGATTTCAATACCGGTAATTTGAAATCGCATAAAGGGAAGAAGATTAAGAGCTATTCAATAGGATTTAAGGTCCAAGTTACATCACACTCAAATTTTTACTGCATACCTTTGGTAAGTGCCGGAGTGAGAAGAGGTTTTAAATTAACCTACGCCCCGGCAGCAATTCAAGGAAATACGGTATTTGATATTATATTCTTATCAGTGATAGAGCAGGAAGAGGCTAGGAATACATTTGCGGTAACATTTCATATGACGTGCCCTGTTATTCATTATTTGACATTATACTTGTGCTTCTTTGTGCAAAACGGAATAAGCGCGTGCTCTGTGGATAACGCTCCTGACTTGAAGCACTAGTGTGTGGTTCACCGACTCGCTCCTTCCCCTGCAACACCACACGCACCTGCAGAAAAAAAAAATCATCAGTAATATCACAGAATTGAAAAACTATGATTGGTCGGCGTGTTGTACATTATTTCCCGAGTGTATTTGACTCAGCCCACCTCTGTGAATGCCTTATTTAATTTCGGAACAGCACTTGCAGTGGGGCAAAAAAGTATTTAGTCAGCCACCGATTGTGCAAGTTCTCCCACTTAAAATGATGACAGAGGTCTGTAATTTTCATCATAGGTACACTTTAACTGTGAGAGACAGAATGTGAAAAAAAATCCAGGAATTCACATTGTAAGAATTTTAAATAATTTATTTGTAAATTATGGTGGAAAATAAGCATTTGGTCAATCATTCAAAGCTTTCACTGATGGAAGGAGGTTTTGGCTCAAAATCTCACGATACATGGCCCCATTCATTCTTTCATTAACACGGATCAATCGTCCTGTTCCCTTAGCAGAAAAACAGCCCCAAAGCATGATGTTTCCATCCCCATGCTTCACAGTAGTTATGGTGTTCTTGGGATGCAACTCTTCTTCCTCCAAACACGACGAGTTGAGTTTATACCAAAAAGTTATATTTTGGTTTCATCTGACCACATGACATTCTCCCAATCCTCTGCTGTATCATCCATGTATCCATTTTGGCATAAACTCAACTTGTCGTGTTTGGAGGAAGAAGAATACGTAATTGCATCCCAAGAACACCATACCTACTGTGAAGCATGGGGATGGAAACATCATGCTTTGGGGCTGTTTTTCTGCTGAGGGGACAGGAAAGAATGAATGGGGCCATGTGTCGTGAGATTTTGAGCCAAAACCTCCTTCCATCAGTGAGAGCTTTGAATGGTTGACCAAATACTTATTTTCCACCATAATTTACAAATAAATTATTTGTAATTCCTACAATGTGAATTCCTGGATTTTTTTTCCCACATCCTTTTTCTCACAGTTGAAGTGTACCTATGATGAAAATTACAGAACTCTGTCAACATTTTCAGTGGGAGAACTTGCACAATCGGTGGCTGACTAAATTCTTTTTTGCCCCACTCTATGAGTGTTGTAATGCAACAAAATACTCATAAAATGTGTGCGTGTGTGAAGGTGTGGTTTCAAGGAGCTGTCGGTGGCCGACGCTGTGTTATCTGTGGAAGCAGCCGTGTTTCAGCTCATCAGGTTAGTCATGTAAACAGCATTTGACACAACCACACACATTTGCTTCTCTGCAGACCTGCACCGGGCTATAAAACACACCAGACCCCCTTTAGGCACACATTTCCAGCCAATGGTGTGTGTTTCTGTGCACAAAAATTTGTGTGTGTGTGAGAACTCACTACTGGCATTGTCTTGCCTCTCATGTGTGACAGGCGGGTGTTGGACCACCAGCGGTCTCTGCCTGACCGCCGTTCCTACATGCTGACCATGCGTCACGCTCTAACCAAGAAGCTGACCCGCTCTAAAACCATGCAGTGGTGACCTCAACTGTATTAAACCATCAGACCTTCATATTGTTTTCATAGGACATTATGAACTGAAGATTGCTGCATGAGGACTCATTGTAAGAAGATCCAGGTTTGAGTCATATTGTGCTCGTGTACTGTTGCTTCGGACCAGCTCTTCCTCCCAGGGAATCTTTATTACTGGTCAATCCCAAGTTCTTTTGATGACATATATGTTGAGTAAGAAGGACCATCGAGACAGAATTGTAAAGACTTTGTGGCATAGCGATGCCGGGTTCGTTCTTCCAAGGAATGGGTCGGCATAAAACACAGTAAGATAAAAGATTTATTTAATAAAAGGAGCTAGGAACAAAAATACTGGGGCTAAGCAGAAAAGGCAAACAAAGGGAGCTAGCGTGGGAGTCTAGGGAAAACGAACAGAAACAACTAAAACTTGGCACAAAGGCACACAAAGGGGAAAACAAAACCATTAGCATGAGAGCTAGAAAAGAACAAAGGCGTAGCGTGTAAGCTAGCGAGAATAAACATACCAGGCGAGGCTTCAACTGTCGCATGTGAGCAAATTAGAGTCCGACAATGAGTGAACAGAAAAGGCGGGCTTATAAAGGATGGTGATTAGTAGAACAGGTGTGCGTCTTGAAACCACGGCAGGTGAAAATAATACGTAGCTATGGAAACGGACTAAAAACAGGAACTAAGGAGTCAAACTACCAAAATGTGATACAGAAAAGAATCAAAACTCTAACATAGAACGATCTGAGCAGTGGATCGCAAAAAGAATTGGAATATTTTCAAGTTTTACTAAATATTTAGGAGGTCAACTTAACCAATACATTCATATCGGCTACTCTACTTGATCTGGCATTCCAAGGGAAAAACACACTCTTTTCACACAAAAGAAAGCCCTCCTCCCCCTCCTCTCAAAATCATAAGGTGAGAAAGACGTGGGGGTTGTCTTCACATTCTGATGGTTTACGATACTGACCTTAGATTGATTGATTGATTGATTGATTGAAACTTTTATTAGTAGACTGCACAGTTCAGTACATATTCCGTACAATTGACCACTAAATGGTAACACCCAAATACGTTTTTCAACTTTTTTAAAGGCCTACTGAAACCCACTACTACGGACCAATACGGCCTTTTTAGTTTACTAAATTGCAATTTTAAAGTTCCCGCGAAGTATCCTGTTGAAAACGTCGCGGTATGATGACGCGTGCGTTTCATGTCTCGGGTTGTAGCGGACATTATTTTCCAGCCCGATACAAGCTATAAGTAGTCTGCCTTAATCGTATAATTACACAGTATTCTGGACATCTGTGTTGCTGAATCTTTTGCAAATTGTTCAATTAATAATGGAGAAGTCAAAGTAGAAAGATGGAGGTGGGAGGCTTTTAGCCTTTAGCCACACAAACACAGACGGTGTTTCCTTGTTTAAAATTCCCAAAGGTGAAGCTTTACTATGGATCAGAACGGTCAAGCGAACATGGATCCCGACTACATGTCAACCGGCAGTTTTCGGTGAGAAAATTGTGGTAATAAGTCGGCTCTTACCGGAGACATCAGCAGAGATTCCGTCCTGATGCAGCTGCGTGACTTCCCTCCGAGACTCTGGCGGTCAACACACTCGTGGCCACACCCCTTCGACTTTCAGGTACTATTTAATCTCAATAAAACACTAGCAACACAATAGGCAGAAAAGGTATTTTCCAGAATTATCCTAGTAAATGTGTCTAATAACATCTGAATCACTCCCACTGCAATCGCCTTTTTTTTTTCCTAGTCCTTCACACTAAATTTCCTCATCCACGAATCTTTCATCCTCGCTCACATTAATGGGGAAATTGTCGCTTTTTCGGTCCGAATAGCTCTAGCTGCTGCTGGCTATGAATATAAACAGTGTGAGGATGTGAGGAGCCCTACAACCCGTGACATCACGCGCACATTGTCTGCTACTTCCGGTAAAGGCAAGGCTTTTTTATTAGCGACCAAAAATTGCGAACTTTATCGTTGATGTTCTCTACTAAATACTTTCAGCAAAAATATGGCAATATCGCGAAATGATCAAGTATGACACATAGAATGGACCTGCTATCCCCGTTTAATAAGAAAATCTCATTTCAGTAGGCCTTTAAGTCGGGGTCCACGTTAATCAAGTCATGGTAAAATGGGATCTGAAGACAAAGAGAGACTGGTAGAATACAGAAAGGAAAAGTACTAGCCACTCTGAACATGGCTATGTAAAAAGAAGGAACTCTTAAACATATCAGCATCCTTCCACAGTACCCATAACCTGAAGCCTTCTGGGATAGGCTCCAGCTCACCCACAACCATATAAGGCAGGGGTCTCAGACACGCGGCCCGCCAGACGTTATTTTGCGACTCCCACCTTAATATGAAAGTTTAATGTTAGTATGGCCCGCAAGTTTGTGTTATTTGGGTCCAAAATGGCTCAACGTTCTGGGTTGCCTACCCCTGCGATAGTGGAAAAGCGGCAAATGAGTGAAAACGACAGAGACGTTGCCATGGGGGTTTTCTTACGTGCCTGGCTGCAGTCACACAGCGACACCTGTCCGTCAGTAATAACAGTCCCCAATAACCTGGACCAATTCAAAATGTTATTTGTTTTATTCATTGTTTAATTTGCATTGCCTGACACAATGAACACTACATATATTTCTATATGATGCAGGATAACACTCCGGGAGCCGTCACTTTTTTGCGCTCGCTATCCAGTGTTGCTGCAGGGAGGAAAAGCGGAACGACACACAGAAATAATATTATTCTCCGTGCGTCGGCTAAATACAAATATATTCCACAACCCCAAACATGTCTTTTTGAAAGCGTGCAGTGAAGAGAAAGGTTAGTGATGAGCAAAGACAATTCCAGGAAAAATGGGAGATGCAATATTTCTTTGTTGAGCACAGGAGCACCCCGACGTGTCTTATTTGCACAGAGAAAGTTGCGGTGCACAAGGAATACAATTTGAAACGTCATTATACAACTAGACATGCTGAGGAGTATGCAACATTGTTTTAAGAAATCTTTGATAGCGGCCCAGCCTCACCCAGACTCTGCATCCAGTGTCCCCCCAGGTAAATTTAGTTTAATAACCCCGGCTTCACGGTGGCAGAGGGGTTAGTGCGTCTGCCTCACAATACGAAGTTCCTGCAGTCCTGGGTTCAAATCCAGGCTCGGTATCTTTCTGTGTGGAGTTTGCATGTTCTCCCCGTGAATGCGTGGGTTCCCTCCGGGTACTCTGGCTTCCTCCCACTTCCAAAGACATGCACCTGGGGATAGGTTGATTGGCAACACTAAATTGGCCCTAGTGTGTGAATGTGAGTGTGAATGTTGTCTGTCTATCTGTGTTGGCCCTGCGATGAGGTGGCGACTTGTCCAGGGTGTACCCAGCCTTCCGCCCGACTGTAGCTGAGATAGGTGCCAGCGCCCCCCGCGACCCCAAAAGGGAATAAGCGGTAGAAAATGGATGGAAATGGAACCCCTGATATAAGGTATCTAGCCAAATCTGGACAATACCAATACCGAGGGTAGAATAAAAATATTTGTGCTGTTGATATTACTTTGTCAATATTGTTCCACAGTGGTACCTCACCTTCAATGGGAACTGCACTTTTTTTGGGGAATAAAACCCATTGTTCACAAGCAATATAAAAGACATGATGACAGGAGTATGTTTTTGATGCATTCTACCTAGTAAACAAAAGTCAATGGTAAGTCCTCTCTTCCACCTATAAAACACAATTACAAAAACATCCAAAAATCGCCAAAAATACGCCATTTACATTTAGCGACTTGTATATTCACCAAGTATTAGTGATATTGTTATTGTTATTGTTAACTCACATCCCAAACGTAATTTTTTTTAAGGACTGCAGATGGAAGTCATGTCTTGTGATAATGTTCTGTTTAGTTATGTTCTGTATGTTTTTGACTCCGTTATTTCCTGTTTTTGCGCACCCTGGTTTGTTTTAGTTTCCATGACAACCATTAGTTCCACCTGCCTCATTTGTTTGAACTCACGCACCTCTTGTTAATCATGTCACTATTATTTAAGCCTGTAGTTGCCAGGTAGTCGACCTGGCAACATCACCCTTGTTACCAGGGGCGCCGAAAAGGGGGGGGAAAATGATACGGATTCTAGGCGCCCATGATGGAGGGGGGCCCAGAGAGGCCCCTAATGATGATGAAATTATATGAAATTATGTGTTGGGGGCCCTGTAAAGATTATTTTCATGGGACCCAAAATCCCTAGCGGCGCCCCTACTTGTTACACCTGATACCCGAATGATTACACGATCCATGCCATAGTGCTCGTGCCATTGCTCAGTTGTTTTGGACTTTTTCACGTCACAGTTAGTGTTTTCGTTTTTATGTCCATAGTTCTGCCTTTGTGCTAGTTTTTGTTTTCTTAACCAAGTTTGTTCTCCGCCTTGTGCGCGCCTTTTGTTTGTTCCTTTTATAGTATAATTCAATCATGTATTCGGGGGCGGTACCTCTGGCTTGGCAGACCAGGGTGGTGGTCCCTCTCTTTAAGAAGGGGGACCGGAGGGTGTGTTCCAAATATCATAGGATCACACTCCTCAGCCTTCCCGGTAAGGTTTATTCAGGTGTACTGGAGAGAAGGCTACGCCGGATAGTCGAACCTCGGATTCAGGAGGAACAGTGTGGTTTTCGTCCTGGTCGTGGAACTGTGGACCAGCTCTATACTCTCTTCAGGGTCCTTGAGGGTGCATGGGAGTTTGCCCTACCAGTCTACATCTGCTTTGTGGACTTAGAGAAGGCATTCGACCGTGTCCCTCGGGAAGTCCTGTGGGGAGTGCTCAGAGAGTATGGGGTATCGCACTGTCTTATTGTGGCGGTCCGCTCCCTGTACGATCAGTGTCAGAGCTTGGTCCGCATTGCCAGCAGTAAGTCGAACACGTTTCCAGTGAGGGTTGGACTCTGCCAAGGCTGCCCTTTGTCACCGATTCTGTTCATAACTTTTATGGACAGAATTTTTAGGCGCAGTCAAGGCGTTGAGGGGTTCCGGTTTGGTGGCCGCGGGAATAGGTCTCTGCTTTTTGCAGATGATGTGGTCCTGATGGCTTCATCTGGCCGGGATCTTCAGCTCTCACTGGATCAGTTCGCAGCCGAGTGTGAAGCGACCGGAATAAGAATCAGCACCTCCAAGTCCGAGTCCATGGTTCTCGCCTGGAAAAGGGTGGAGTGCCATCTCCGGGTTGGGGAGGCGACCTTGCCCCAAGTGAAGGAGTTCAAGTACCTAGGAGTCTTGTTCACGAGTGGGGGAAGAGTGGATCGTGAGATCGACAGGCGTCTTCAGTAATGCGGACGTTTTACCGATCCGTTGTGGTAAAGAAGGAGCTGAGCCGGAAGGCAAAGCTCTCAATTTACCGGTCGATCTACGTTCCCATCCTCATCTATGGTCATGAGCTTTAGGTCATGACTGAAAGGATAAGATCACGGGTACAAACGGCCGAAATGAGTTTCCTCCGCCGTGTGGCAGGGCTCTCCCTTAGAGATAGGGTGAGAAGCTCTGCCATCCGGGAGGAACTCAAAGTAAAGCCGCTGCTCCTCCACATCGAGAGGAGCCAGATGAGGTGGTTCGGGCATCTGGTCAGGATGCCACCCGAACGCCTCCCTAGGGAGGTGTTTCGGGCACGTCCGACCGGTAGGAGGCCACGGGGAAAACCCAAGACACGTTGGGAAGACTATGTCTCCAAGATGGCCTGGGAACGCCTCGGGATCCCCTGGGAAGAGCTGGACGAAGTGCCTGGGGAGAGGGTAGTCTGGGCTTCCCTGCTTAGGCTGCTGCCCCCGCGACCCGACCTTGGATAAGCGGAAGAAGATGGATAAATCATGTATTCACCTTCATGTCGTGTGCAGTCCAGTCCTTTTGCACTCTGGGAGAACATTCATGGCAGGGAGCTGCGAAAGCCTCGCAGTAAGCTGCTCCACAGTCCAAGTCGTGACAATGGATAAGAGTTTGAAGTTTTATTTTGTGTACAGACAATGACACAATCTTTTATTTTTACATTTGGTGCCGCCTAAAACCTCATGTTTACCGTTTGAAGCTCCTCCAAGTTTTAGAAAAAGAGCCTGAGGCATAAGCATGACTTGCACCGCTAGTTTGATAGTATTTAGCTTTTTCCTTTGAAGGATGTTGCTGTTACAATACTTATAGTCCTCTTGAACCTTATATTTGTTTTAATACTTAAGTTTTTTTTCTAAATGTTACTTTCCCCCCTCATTTAATGCAGTCTGGTTAAAACCTTTAACTAGTCAGATGGGGATGCCATGGCGCGGTTGGGAGAGTGGCTGTGTGGTTGTGGTTCGATCCCCACCGTTGTGTCCTTGAGCAAAACACTTCACCCTTGCTCCTGATGGGTCTTGGTTAGCGCCTTGCATGGCAGCCGTGAATGGGTGAATGTGGAAATATTGTCAAAGCGCTTTGAGTACCTTGAAGGTAGAAAAGCGCTATACAAGTATAACCCATTTATTTATAAGTGCTAACGCAGAAAAACTCTCTATAGCAGGGGTCACCAACCTTTTTGAAACCAAGAGCTACTTTTTGGGTACTGATTAATGCGAAGGGCTACCAGTTTGATACACATTTAAATAAATTGCCAGAAATAGCCAATTTGCTCAATTTACCTTTAATAAATAAAATCTATATATATAAAAAAAATGGGTATTTCTGTCCGTCATTCCGTCGTACATTTTTTTTTCATTTTACAGAAGGTTTTTTGTGGAGAATAAATGATGAAAAAAAAAATTAATTAAAAGGTTTAAAAGAGGAGAAAACACACAAAAAAATGAAAATTTAATTTTGAAACATACCAGTAGTTTATCTTCAATTTCGACTCTTTAAAATTAGAAATTTAACCGAAAAAATGAAGAGAAAAACTAGCTAATTCGAATCTTTTTGAAAAAATAAAAAAATATTGGAACATCATTAGTCATTTTTCCTGATTAAGATTAATTTTACAATTTTGATGACATGTTTTAAATAGGTTAAAATCCAATCTGCACTTTGTTATAATATATGACAAATTGGACCAAGCTATATTTCTAACAAAGACAAATCATTATTTCTTCTAGATTTTCCAGAACAAAAATTTGAAAAGAAATTCAAAAGACTTTGAAATAAGATTTAAATTTGATTCTACAGATTTTCTAGATTTGTCAGAATAATTTTTTTGAATTTTAATCATAATAAGTTTGAAGAAATATTTCACAAATATTCATCGTCGAAAAAACAAAAGCTAAAAGGAAGAATTAAATTAAAATGTATTTATTATTCTTTACAATGAAATGAAAAAAAAATTACTTGAAAATTGATTTAAATTGTCAGGAAAGAAGAGGAAGGAATTTAAAAGGTAAAAAGGTATATGTGTTTAAAAATTCAAAAATCATTTTTAAGGTTGTATTTTTTCTGTAAAATTGTCTTTCAGAAAGTTATAAGAAGCAAAGTAAAGAAATAAATGAATTTATTTAAACAAGTGAAGACCAAGTCTTTAAAATATTTTCTCGGATTTTCAAATTCTATTTGAGTTTTGTCTCTCTTAGAATTAAAAATGTCGAGCAAAGCGAGACCAGTTGCTAATAAATAAATACAATTTAAAAAATAAAGGCAGCTCACTGGTAAGTGCTGCTATTTGAGCTATTTTTAGAACAGGCCAGCGGGCTTCTCATCTGGTCCTTACGGGCTACCTGCTGTCTGCGGGCACCGCATTGGTGACCCCTGCTCTATAGTGACGCCGTGATCACAAGCTTTCGTGCCAATGTTTACATGATCAACTGTTTCCTTGTTTCCTTGCTCGTGAAATTTTATTGTAGATCATAAATCAGGCATATTATCGTAGAAGGACTAGGACATATTCCGACAAGTTGGTAAACCTTCCATCCATCCATCCATTTTCCTCCGCCTATCCGAGGTGGGGTCGCGGGGGCAGCAGCCAAAGCAGAGAAGCCCAGACTTCCCTCTTCCCAGCCACTTTGTCCTGCTCCTCCCGGGGGATCCTGAGGCCTTCCCAGGCCAGCCGGGAGACATAGTCTTCCCAAAGTGCCCTGGGTCTTCCCCGTGGCCTCCTACCGGTCGGACATGCCTGACACACCTCCCTAGGGAGATGTTCGGGTGGCATCCTGACCAGATGCCCGAACCACCTCATCTGGCTCCTCTCCATGTGGAGGAGCAGCGGCTTTACTTTGAGTTCCTCCCGGATGACAGAGCTTCTCACCCTATCTCTAAGGGAGATTGGCCATTTGTACCCGTGATCTTGTCCTTTCAATCATAACCCACAGCTCATGACCATAGGTGAGGATGGGAACGTAGATCGATTGGTAAATAGAGAGCATTGCTTTCCAGCTCAGCTCCTTCTTCACCACTTTGACAACCAATTTAGACCCGGGAATAGCGAGAACGACATGAAAAGACGCTTGGTTCCATCCCCCTTTTCTTCACGAGGATTAATCTAAAATGGGACTATAACAAGATATTATCAGTCAGCATCTTAAAGGCCTACTGAAATCAGATTTTCTTATTTAAACGGGGATAGCAGGTCCATTCTATGTGTCATATTTGATCATTTTGCGATATTGCCATATATTTGCTGAAAGGATTTAGTAGAGAACATCCGTGATAAAGTTCACAACTGGAGAAAAACCCTACCTCTACCCGGAAGTCCCAGACGATGACGTCACACGTGTGGGGGCTCCTCACATATTCACATTATTTTTAATGGGAGCCTCCAACAAAAAGTGCTATTCGGACCGAGAAAATGACAATTTCCCCATTAATTTGAGCGAGGATGAAAGATTTGTGTTGAGGATATTGATAGCGACGTACTAGAAGAAAAAAAAAAACACGATGGCAATCGCGTTGCATTGAGACGGATTCAGATGTTTTTAGAGACATTTACTAGGATCATTCTGGGAAATCCCTTATCTTTCTATTGTGTTGCTAGTGTTTTAGTGAGTTTAACAGTACTTGATAGTCGGAAGTGTAGTGACGCGCAGTGTCTCGGGGAGGTCGACGGCAGCTGTACGGGAGGCGCAAGCTCAGCTGATATCCGGTAAGTGGCGACTTTTTAACCACAATTTTCTCACCGAAACCTGGTGGTTGACAAGTGGTCGGGATCCATGTTCGCTGTGATCCATAGTAGAGTTTCACCTCCGTGAATTTTAAACAAGGAATCACCGTGTGTTTGTGTGGCTAAAGGCTAAAGCTTCCCAACTCCATCTTGCTACTTTGACTTCTCCAATATTAATTGAACAAATTGCAAAAGATTCAGCAACTCAGATCTCCAAAATACTGTGTAATTATGCCGTTAAAGCAGACGACTCATACTTCCGCTCATACTTCCTAAAAACCCGTGACGTCTTGCGTACATGTCATCATTACACGACGTTTTCAAGACAAAACTCCCGGGAAATTTAAAATTGCAATTTAGTAAACTAAATGTGTTGCAATATTAATATTTCATCATAGATATATAAACTATCAGACTGCGTGGTGGGTATTAGTGGGTTTCAGTAGGCCTTTAATGAAAGCAGACATGGCACAGTAAGTGATATTTTATTATGTTTGTTGGCTCTCATAAAGTCTGCATTGAGTAATAATCAGTGATGTCATGGGGAAAAAAAGCGAACATTGTGATGCATTTTGAAATGAATTCGCCGCATATGATTAAAATGATCAAAATAAGTAAATATTAAATGTTATTATAAATGTGCTTGTTACTACATTATGTATATCCATCCATCCATTTATACCGCTTATTCCCTTTTGGGGTCGTGGGGGGCGCTGGTGCTTATCTCAGCTACAATCGGGCAGAAGGCAGGGTACACCCTGGACAAGTTGCCACCTCATCACAGGGCCAACATAGATAGACAGACAACATTCACACTCACATTCACACACTAGGGCCAATTTAGTGTTGCCAATCAACCTATCCCCAGGTGCATGTCTTTGGAGGTGGGAGGAAGCCGGAGTACCCGGAGGAAACCCACGCGTTCCCGGGGAGAACATGCAAACTCCACACAGAAAGATCCCGAGCCCGTGATTGAACCCAGGACTATTCAGGACCTCCGTATTGTGAGGCAGGCGCACTAACCCCTCTGCCACCGTGAAGCCCACATTATGTATATACTTATTCTAAGTATATACATGATTAATAATAATAATAATACAATTATGTATATACTTATTATTATTACCCATGTATATACTTAGATCACGTATGTAATACCTTAATGGAGGTGTTTAGATGTTTTTTAGGTGCTCATTAGCATAGTTGTCAAACTCTGGCCCGCGGGCTAAATCTGACCCGCCATGTAATTTAATTTGGCCCTTGAGGCGATATCAATTTAGCATTAGAGCTGGCCCGCCGGTGTTGTACAGCGTCGGTGCCGCTGTATAACACCGCATTCACCGCTAATACTCTTACTTGCTAACCCTCCTAATTTTCCCGGTAGACTCCCGAAGTTTAGTGCCCCTCCCGAAAATCTCCCGGGGCAACCATTCTCCCGAATTTCTACCGATTTCCACCTGGACAACTATATTAGGGGCGTGCATTTAAGGCACTGCCTTTAGCGTTCTCTACAACCTGTCGTCACGTCCGCTTTTCCGCCATACTAACAGCGTGTCACATAATATTTGTGGCTTTAACACACACACGCACAAGTGAATGCAAGGCATACTTGGTCAACAGCCATACAGGTCACACTAAAGGTGGCCGTATAAACAACTTTAGCACTGTTACAAATATGTGCCACAATGTGAACCCACACCAAACAAGAATGACAAACACATTTCGGGTGAACATCCGCACCGTAACACGACAGAACAAATACCCAGAAACCCTTGCAGCACTAACTCTCCCGGGAAACTTCCAGCAAACTGATCTATAATTAATGTTTTATTCATGCGTTTTCTCTTGCTACTTCAAGGCTTGAATGTTTGGTTCATTCATCATTGTTATTTTATTTTCAAATGTATTGTTAGCCTGTGGAAAACATTTGATATTTACCTCAGAAGATTGCAAATAGAAAAAAAGGCATTCCATTTTTATGTAAATATCATTTGATATGCCATTGATATTTTTTTAAATTATTATTATTATTATTATTATTATTATTTGAAACTGGATTTTGCATGTCACTAAAGTTATATAAGCCTTGCTTGTTCAATATTTATTGCAAAACTTGTTAGGGTCCCTATTAAAAGGTTAATTTGTTCAACCTTGGCCCGCGGCTTTGTTCAGTTTAAAATTTTGGCCCACTCTGTATTTGAGTTTGACACCCCTGCTCTATAGGCAAAATTAAAAGAATAGAAGAGAATAGAAAGTACTTTATTGGTCCCTGGGGGAAATTCAGCACCACAGTTCGCTCACAATAAACAATAATAATAATAAATAATATATGACATATATTATATATATAATATATGAATAATATAAATATAGTATACATATATTCTACATTTAAGTGCAGTCAAGAAGGAACATATGCATTATACAGTCTGATGGCTCTCGGTATGAAGGACCACCAGTGTCGTTCCGTGTTACATTTTGGGAGTCTGAGCCTTCTGCTGAACATGCTCATTCTCTCCGCAAGGTCCGAGTGTAGTGGGTGGGAGGTGTTGTCCATAACTGCTAGGAGTTTTGCTAGACTTCTCCTCTCTGACACCACCGCCAGAGAGTCAAGCTCCACTCCCACCACGTTACTGGCCTTCTCTACCAACTTGTCCAGTCTGTTAGCGTCCCTCGCTCTCAGCCCGCTGCCCCAGCAAGCCACGGTGTACAAGAAAGCGCTCGCCACCACCGACTTGTTGAACATCTTCAACATCTTTGTACAGACGTTGAAGGATCCTAGCCTCCTGAGGAAGTAGAGGCGGCTCTGTCCCTTCTTGAAGAGGGCCTCAGCGTGTTTTGACCCATTCAGCTTGTTGTCGATGTGTACTCCAAGGTATTTATAATCCTCAACCATATCCACATCGACCCCCCTGATGGAAACAGGGGTAGCCGGAGTACTCCTCCTCCTTCCCAGGTCCACAACCAGCTCCTTGGTCTTCGTCACTTTGAGCTGGAGGTGGTTCTTTCCACACCATGTGACAAAGTCCTCCACCAGTGCCCTGTATTCCTCATCATCACCATCCTCAATACACCCCAGTATCGCAGAGTCATCAGAAAACTTCTGAAGGTGGCAGGACTCTGATTGATAGTGGAAATCGGTGGTGTAAATGGTGAAGAGGAAGGGGGAGAGGACTGTACTCTGCGGGGCCCCGGTGTTGCTGACCAACCTGTCAGACACACAGTCCTGCAGTCGAACATACTGTGGTCTGTCAGTCAGGTAATCTACAACCCAGGACACCAAGGGGGCCTCCACCTGCATCTTCTCCAACTTCACACCCAGTAGCCCAGGCCGCATAGTACTGAAAGCACTGGAGAAGTCAAAAAACATGACCCTCACACTGCTTGCAGGTTTATCCAGGTGGGTGTGGGCTCGGTTCAGCAGGTAGATGACTGCGTCCTCCACTCCCAGTCGTGGCTGGTAGGCGAATTAGAGTGGGTCCAGGTGGGGCTTGACTGTAGGGCGGAGTTGTTACAGGACCAACCTCTCCATGGTCTTCATGATATGGGAGGTTAGCGCCACCGGCCTGTAGTCCTTTGACGTGCTGGGTCGCGTGCACTTGGGGATGGGGACCCCACATGAGGTTTTCCACAGTGTGGGAACTTTATGCAGCCTAAGGCTCATGTTGAAGATGTGCTGGAGCACACCACACAGCTGTGGGGCGCAGACTTTGAGCACCCTGGGGCTCCTACATGCTCCATTGTAAGCTGACTTTTGATCATCCATCCATCCATTTTTCTACCGCTTGTCCCGTTTGGGGTCGCGGTGGGTGATCAAATGTATTTAATATTTAAAAAAAACAAAAAAACAATCGTCATGTATTTCATAATGATTGTGAACAATAGGCAAAAGTCCAACATTTCAGAAAAGTGTAGTTCCCCTTTAAGAGTGTTTTGTGATCAGAGCTGTCTTTCGGCTAATTGTTATGCTTTAAATTGCCAGCAAACATCTGACTTACAAGAATCCCCGCCATTCGTTGGCAAAGCGAAAGATGTGCCCCAAACATCTGCTCTCACTCGCTAGCATTAGATTATTTTCCAAGCATGGGAAGGAAGACAGTGCTGCGACAAAGAAATGGACGATAATTATTGAATTAGAGAAAGAAATTATCATGATCCGTTACCTGGGTTATACGTTTATGTTTTGATTCACTTGTTGTTTAAGCACTGTTTCAGCACCCCTGTGTTGTGTCTCCTGGTTATTCATTGTTCTTAGCTGCCTATGATGGGTGTCCAGACGCTCTAGTTTTTATTATTATTGTTTCCATATGTGTGATTATTGCAAACTTATGATCAGATTCTAGCGCAGGGCGATAATACGAAATAAAAAAGATACAAATTATTTGATCTCGATTAATAATTACAATTTTTTGCATTGTTTTTAACCTGCCAGTTTTAAGCATCTGTACTAAAAACAAATAAACTAGGGATTAGTTCAACATGTCATTAACATTTTAAGTAAATCAAAAAAGTGAACTCAGTAAGAAAAGGTTAATCCAAAGAAATTTCTCTAAACGCCTTACACCATTTTAAATGTGTTATGTTTCCCCCTCTTTGTTGTACCGATCAAATACATTTTTATATTGTTATCGGCAATACTAGAACTCACGTAGGTATTGAATCGACTATAATGTGCCGTATCGCCCATATTGTGAAAGCAAGGTGGCCGGATGACTCACTTGCAAGCTTGCAATGGCGGGTCACCTCCAGTAGATGGCGCCTTGTATACCCCTTTAAGGCCAATTCCCTCACATTGTTTTCTTCCCTTTACAACCGTGAGTGCAATTGTGAGTATTTTGTGTGTCTACCGTTAACTCGATCGCAGTGTAATCCCAATGCAATCATTCCGAATGAGGCAGGGCTCTGATTATACATCTTGCTCACCACAAACTGCAACCTCCCTCCTCTTCTTTATGATCAGTGGGAGGAAAAGAAAAGAACTATAACTGGCAGGGAAGCCGCCCAGCAACTTTGTCATCAGACATCTTATTTGTGGCGAGGAACCGGGACCACCTGCAAATCACAAGCCGACTCCAACGCTTGGATAGGATTTATAGAGATACAACAGTCTGGTTCTTTCACCCACAGCACAAATACAAAAAAAAAAGCAAGTTTTTTGCATATATTAACCAACATGAGTGTGTGTGAATACACTTAACCTCTTAACAGATGTGGAATGGATAAAGGTCATGCGAGTGGATTAATGGCGATGACATCAGTGCGGTCACCTCGTAGACAGACGGGTCGGAACTGAAAGACACCTGAGAATAGACGATGAGTCATACATGCATCATAACATACGCAGAATGTGACAGCCAATCCGCAAGGTTGACATCCATCAAGGCAACCACGTACCACCTCAGAAAACACCATAATGACCTACATTAAAATGCAGTAGTGGAGTAGGCCTAAGTATTCGGTAAACTTAAGGCAGAGGTTTTATTTAACAAGTCTATTTTTAAATTTTGGGCCACGGTAACTATGCACAATGCAACAAATATCAACAGTGATTCGGTGCATATTTACAGACTTCTTTGAGAATCATTGTGTCATGTCTGTCAAAGTTTGTTGTTGACGAACCCCAATATGCAGTGAAGGAGGCAGGCATGGAGTGAGAAAACATGATTTAATTTAAAATACTAGAACTAGAACAAACAAAAGGTACAAACAAAAAAGCGCGCACGTGGGCGGATAACAAACAAAAAGAGCTATGAACAAACAAAACTGGAAGCAGGGAACAAAAGCCTGTAAGCTACAAATAGCTAACAAAATATGGCTTATCGCTATGCTGCAAAGATACGACAAGAGCGACAAGTGACATCGACAATCCTCGACACGACAGGTAGCAACGACACAAGAGCAACAATAATCCAGCACTGACTGGAGGAACAAAGCAGGTAAAATAGGAGCTGGCTGATTGACCACAGGTGTGGCCAGGTGCCAATCAGCCACAGCTGAGGGGAAACAAAGCACTAAGGAGACAAACAGGAAGCTGAACCAAAATAAGAGGGCTGACAGGAACTAAGGACAGGAAATACTAAACACACACAGAGGAAAAACTAAAACACAAACTGTCAGTGGCAAGCCTGACAATGTCTTGGTGCTCATGTTTAGTTTGGCTATGTTCTGTTTGGTTTTTGCACTCTGTCAGTTCCTGTTTTTTCACTCCCTGCTTTGTTTCCATGACAACCCATTAGTTATCACCTGTCCTCATGTCACGCACCTGTTGTTAATCACCTCACCTCTATTTAAGCCTGTAGTTGCCAGGCAGTCAGCCTGGCGACATCACCCACCACACACCCTTGATAGTCATGCTGCTGATCCATGCTTGTCACATTTGGAACACATTGTGATGCGCGAAGATGTCACCCCCAGATGCAGCAGGACCAGACAGGCAGGATAGCAGGTAGGAGCTTGTTTTAATACACAAAAAGGTAAAATAACACTGGTACAAAAGCAAAGTAACAGCGTGCCTAGGCACGGGAAGCTAATGCTAATAGTTAGCAAGCATAGAGTTCAATGTCCAAGAGAAATAACGTGCAGAGCGCAAGCGAAGCTAAGATGTGACTTAGCAGGGTAAATATGAGCCAAGAACGAAATGAGGTAGAATGCAGGCTTAAATACTAAAGTAAACAATTGCCAACAGGTGTGCGTCAAAAAGCATTGCAGGTGGAACAAATTAGAAACCATGGAAACGAGATAAAACAGGAAAAGCAAAACTCAGAATAGGAAGAGTCCAAAAATAATTAGAAAACACCAAAAAAGGACTCAAAAGCCAGACTAAAGATGTGATCCGGGAACCGGATCACAACAATGCTGCTGTTTTTCATGCTCTTTTCTCGTTCCAAGTAAGTTTTCTTTATTTATGCCATAGTTTGCAAGTTTTGTTTCATGTCCATAATTTTGCCTTTGTGGTAGTTTTGTTTTTTTTGGCCAAGTTTTGAACCTCTGCTGAGAGCGCTTTTCGTTTGTTCCTTTTTTTCGAGTTAAGATCAAAATCATGTTTTTACCTTCACGCCATGTCCGATCCAGTCGCTTTGCACCACGGGAAAACAAACCGCACAATAGTCTTAGTCTTGACACACTGGTCAATCAATCAATCAATCAATCAATCAATGTTTATTTATATAGCCCTAAATCACAAGTGTCTCAAAGGGCTGCAGAAACCACAGCGACATCCTCGGTAGAGCCCACATAAGGGCAAGGAAAAACTCACACCCAATGGGACGTCGTTGACAGTGACAATGATGACTATGAGAAACCTTGGAGAGGACCGCATATGTGGGCAAACCCCCCCACCTCCCCTAGGGGACCGAAAGCAATGAATGTCGAGCGGGTCTAACATGACATTGTGAAAGTCCAATCCATAGTGGGTCTAACATAACGGTGAGAGTCCAGTCCAAAGTGGATCCAATATAGTAGCGAGAGTCCCGTCCATAGTGGAGCCAGCAGGAAACCATCCCAAGCGGAGCCCGATCAGCAGCGCAGAGATGTCCCCAATGATACACAGGCGAGCGGTCCATCCTGTGTCCCGACTCTGGACAGCCAGTACTTCATCCATGGCCACCGGACCTGTGTGTGCCCCCCCTCACCCCCTCCACAAGGGAGAGGGGGGAAAGAGGAGAAAAATAAAAGAAACGGCAGATCAACTGGTCTTAAAATGGGGTCTATACCAGGGGTTCCCAAACTACAGCCCGCGGTAATTCTCAAGGGTTTTTTTTATTTTATTTGTCCGACCGCTTCCATGTTAGCTACCTCTTTTTGTTTATAAAAGGGGTGCCCGGATCAGGCCCGCAAACAGGTTTAATCCGACCGGCGGGATGAGGTTGCTAAGTACAAAAATCTGTTGAAATTTATGAATGAAAGAAACTGCTGTTCTAAATGTGTCCACTAGATGTCGCGATAGCAATTCTTTGTATCTTTGTAAATGATGCTACATATGTAAAAAAAATTAATAAACCACATCATGTTCGTGCACCAGTCGAGGAAAGTGGTCACACTATCAATCAATCAACGTTTATTTATATAGCTCTAAATCACAAGTGTCTCAAAGGGCTGCACAAGCCACAACGGCAGCCTCGGCTCAGAAACTACATAAATAACGTACTGTAATTTGATTTTGATATAATTTTTTTTATCTTGATGAATTGAAAATTAGCACTAATGAGTTGACTGAGGAACATTATCACATAATTTATTCAGAAAGTATAAATAACGACACATAAAGGTAGAATACTACAACATGTAAGTGTAAAAAAAAAAAAATTATGATTTGTACATTTTTAGAATGTGCTTGTTCTATTTTTAAACAATGAAAATAATCTGAAGTTGTCTTTATTTTTAAATTATCATGCCATCATTTTACCAGTCCAGCCCACTTGGGAGTAGATTTTTGTCCATGTGGCGTCCGATCTACAATGAGTTTGACACCCCTGGTTTATAATGTCTATTTTCCGCTGGATTTACTCTACTTTACTCCGCCCTTTTTTTTTTCTTTTTGGCTGCTGCGGTGACATATATGTAATACCGTACATCAAGGGTGTCCAACTCATTTAAGCTCATGGGCCGCATGGAGGGATGAATCTGTGCACACGCGGGCCGGACTATTAAAATCATGGCATTAAAAACTAAAAAAATAAAGACAACTTCAGATTGTTTTCTCTTTCTTACTTTGGCCAAAAATAAAACGAACACATTCTGAAAATATGATAATAAAAGTACAGAAAAAGATACCAGGCAGCGGTAAAGTTTAGATCAGGGGTCCCTGAATACGGCCCGCCAGCCTCCAAAATCCGGCCCGCGAGAAGTCTTAAGTCTTTATTTTAAATTTTTCCTTTCTAATCTATTTTATGCCGCTTGTTACTCTCGGGGTCTCTTAGCCGCTCAGGCAAATCATATTGTCTTAAAATGCATTTTCCCATCGATAACGTGACTGTGGGGAGGCGCAGCCGACAGCGGGGCAGGGCACGCTGCAGCCCTGCCCAAGATGGCGGCAAGGATGCGGAGAATGCCGCAATCTAATTCAGGTGCGTGGCTCACACACCGGGAAACTATTAACATTTCTCCTGATGTTGCATAAAAGCGGAGGAGGAGGAGGGATCGGGGCGGAAAGAGTTGGAGAGCCTGCAAGAACGGACGAAGAGCGGCAGCAGCGAAAGAGAGAGATAACAGCGCACACGAGACGACGACGCGGCCGGCTGAAAGAGCGGACCGTGAACGAACAGCTGAGGAAGGAGCTGAAAAGCGATCCGAGCTGTCGACAGATTTATTGCAAAATAAAGAAGTCAAACCTGCACAAAAGCATGTCCTTCCTGGGTGGTCCATTGAACCAGAGCGACGACGGCAAAGGTCGTCCACAGTGACATCATCACGCTCGCCATTCATCAATCAAACAATCAATGTTTATTTATATAGCCCTAAATCACAAGTGTCTCAAACGGCTGCACAAGCCACAACGACATCCTCGGTTCGGACCCCACATCAATTAACAGCGATTGTACTGAAGCAAGGTATTTGCATTGCAAATAAATACAAAAAACTGCACAGGAAATTACATATATCACAATGAGTTAAAAATAACACAGTGTGACTACACAAATAATTATTTTCTTCACACATAAAACGATGGCACATAAAGTGCTTTAGTGCAAATGTGCATTCAGGGTGGAAGAAACCGTCCCTGTGTCTGGTTGTTCAAAATCTAATGGACTTTTCGCGCCTACCAGAGGGCAGTAGGTCAATCAGGTGCAAATATGCAATCAGATCAGACACTTTCCTGATTAAAAAAAAAAAAATTACAGTTGATTTTCTTGTGCATTGAGACATGTTATTTCCTGTGGAACGGCCCATGAATAAAGACCTCATAACTGACATCAAAATCATCTGTTCAAGTGAGGTTTTTCAACTTCAAGCAATAACCTGTGCGCCATAAAGTTAGGGACGTATAGTTTATGGAGTAACATGAGCTCTTTACATAACAACAGTGTCAGGTTTTATTTGAAAAATTGCATATAATGGCCGTGTTTCAGCTTCACAAAGCCTTTTTGGAAATGCCCCTGATTTGAACAATGAGCAAGCAATTCCCTTGGCAAGCTCAGGCACAGTCCAGAATAGGTTTGCTGGGTTAAACTTAGGTGCTCGGAGCTATACGCACATACCGACCCTCAGAGAACCTGCTCACATGCCGATACAGTAACGTATGTAAGATTTCATCCTGCCATTTGAATTTCATGGCTATAAGGACATTTGAACACAACTTCCCCCCCAACAATCCTATAAATAAACCTGCAAATGTTTATGTCTCTTTTATAGGAATCCACACAGGTTGTGTAACAGGTCAGGGATGGACACAAATCCACTTCCGATTTCTAACTAACAATAGACCATGGATCGTCTTGCTGGCCTAAATTACAGCCTTCTTCTTCTCAGGGTTGTCTGTTCTTTTTTCTTTTGCTTCTTACTAAGTTCTTTCCATGTACAATGTTTATCATATAGTGTTACAAAGGTGTTGACAAATTTCCCACATGAATCATCTACATCATCTTCATTGTATACATTGTCCCAAGTTTGTCTCCCCAAATCCTCCTTGAAGGAAATTATTCTTTCCTCTGTGCATTGTCTTTGAAATGTCTTTTTGTCGATGTTCTTCTTCTTGTAATTCCCATCATAAACAGTAAAAATTGGCAGATGGTCGCTGATGTCGGTTGTTAACAGTCCACTTATTGTATTATTATCAAAGACATTAGTGAAAATATTATCAATAAGTGTAGCACTGTGACTTGCAATTCTGGTTGGCCTTGTGATTTGGGCATACAAACTCATACTGTACATTGTATCTATGAAATCATTAATGGACTTTTGCTTATTGGGGTTCAAGAGATCTATATTGAAGTCTCCACATAGAAAAAGTACTTTTTGACTGATTCCACTGAATCAGCTCTGGTTTACTTTCTGTCAGAAAGTAAACCAGAGCTGCCAGCTATCCCAAGGTGTCTAAAGAGTACTGCGGGAATAAATACCGGTACTAGTGTTGTATAGATACCAATGTTTTAGTACCGGTACCAAAATTATTTCGATACTTTTTGGTACTTTTATAAGAAAAGAGGACCACAAAAAAATTGCATTATTGGCTTTATTTTAACAAAAAATCTTACGGTACATTAAAGATGTTTCTTATTGCAAGTTTGTCCTCAAATAAAATAGTGAACATACTAGACCAGTGGTTCTCAACCTTTTTTCAGTGATGTACCCCCTGTGAATTTTTTTTTAATTCAAGTACCCTCTAATGAGATCAAAGCATTTTTGGTTAAAAAAAAAAGAGATAAAGAAGCAAAATACAGCACCATGTCATCAGTTTCTGATTTATTAAATTGTATAACAGTGCAAAATATTGCTCATTTGTAGTGGTCTTTCTTGAACTATTTGGAAAAAAAGATATAAAAATAACTAAACTTGTTGAAAAGTAAACAAGGGAATCAATTATAAATAAAGATTTCTACACATAGAAGTAATCATTCAACTTACATTCATATTTTGTTGAAGTATTATTCAATAAATATAATTATAAAGGATTATTGAATTGTTGATATTTTTAGAATATTTGTTAAAAAATCTCACGTACCCCTTGGCATACCTTCAAGTATCCCAATGGGGTACGCGTACCCCCATTTGAGAACCACTGTACTAGACAACTTGTCTTTTATTAGTAAGCAAACAAAGGCTCCAAATGCAGTCTTCTGACATATGCAGTAACACATTGTGTCATTTTCCATTCTACTATTTTGTCAAAATTATTAAGGACAAGTGGTAGAAAATGAATTATTAATCTACTTGTTCATTTACTGTTAATATCTGCTTACTTTTTCTTTTAACATGTTCTAGCTACACTTCTGTTAAAAAGTAATAATCATTTATTGTTCTGTTGTTTGGATGCTTTATGTTAGATTTGGATGATACCACACATTTGGGTATCAATCTGATTGCAAGTAGTTACGGGATCATACATTGGTAATTTTCAAAGTCGTCATGTGTCCAGGGACATATTTCCTGAGTTTATAAAGATCATATAAATTAAAAAAAAACGAAAGAAAATGTTGTGATGCCAAAAAATATTGACGTAATAATAGTAGTATCGACGAGATACGGTCCAAGCCACAAGGACATCCTTGGCTCATATCCCACATCAGGGCAAGGAAAAACTCAACCCAATGACTGGTGCAATGGACTTCGAGTGGATCTAGTTAATAGTGTGAGAGTCCAGTCCATAGTGGGGCCAGCAGGGGATGGTCTTGAGTGGAGACACGTCAGCAGCGCAGAAACGTCCCCAACTGATGCACAGATGAGTGGTCCACCCCTATAACTTTGAACAGCTAGCGCGTCATCTGTGGTCACCTAATAACCTCTCCACGCAGGAGAGGGGGGCTTAGCAGAAAATAGACGGCAGATCAACTGGTCTAAAAGGGAGGTCTATTTAAAAGCTAGCATGTACAAATTTAGTTTTAAGATGGGACTTAAAAAATTCTACTGAGGTAGCATCTCTAACTATTACCGGTAGAAAATTCCAGAGTACTGGAGCCCGAATAGAAAAGGCTCTATAATAAGGATACAATGTTGCGCAGAGGTGTACTTATAACAATTTTATAGACATGATGTACCCCGCCCTCCCTCTTACACACATGTAAGGGGGATGTGTGCTATGGCTATGAGTTGTTTTTATTCCCTTGGCCTCAGTCTGGGCCCCCTCACCAGGGGCCCAGGCTTAGACCGATTTTTTATTTTATTTTATTTCCCCCCACTTGTTCAACAGTATCTCACCTTTTTTGTAAGGGGCGCCGGAAGTTGGCAGACCCGTCAGCGATCCTGTTCTGTCTCCCTGTAATGTTTGTCTGATCTTGAATGGGATTGTGCTGAAAATTTTAATTTCCCCTCGGGGATTTAATAAAGTATGTCTGATTCTGATTCTGCCCGAATGCAGCTGAGAAAAGCGGTAGAAAATGGATGGATTTTGGCTTATGGTCAGAAGGACTATTGTTGTCAAGTGGACAGAGCAAATTGTCCATCACAACTTAGTAAGAAGAGTTATGACAACTTCAACTATAAAAAAACACGGAAACTTATTAAAAAAACATAATACGTTCAATTATTAAATATAAACATTAATAATCTTATATAAAGCATTTAACAAATTACTGCTGCCTGATCTACGTGTTTTTATAAGACGAGTGCAGGCTCATACCTTGAGAGGCTTTGGATATTTCTTATTGCCAAGAGTTCAAACCACGCGTAAATGTTTTTGTGTGTCTGTATGCGGCAGAGATGCGCGGATAGGCAATTATATCATCCGCAACCGCATCACCAAAGTCGTCATCCACCCGCCGTCCACCCGAACCAACATTAAAACAGAACGGCAACCGCTGTGAAGCCACACCAGACAAGATTTACAAACACATTTCGGGAGAACATCCTCACAGTTACACAACATAAACGCAACGCAACAAATACCCAGAATCCTTTGTATCCGTGACACTTCCTGAATATATTTTACAACCCCGCGACCCCAACCCCGCCCACCTTACCGACGCACGGGGGAGGGGTGGCGGGGTTTGCTGCTAGCGGGGTGTATAAAATAGTCAGGTGTGTCATGGATACAAAGGATTCTGGGTATTTGTTGTGTTGCGTTTTTTTTGTGTTACTGGGAGGATGTTCTCCCGAAATGTGTTTGTCAATCTTGTTAGGTGTGGCTTCACAGCGTGGTGCATATTACTAAGAGTGTTAAAATTGTTTATATCACAACTATTAGTGTACTCTGTGTCACCCAGTATGCCTTGCAGTCGTGTGCATGTTGCTGCGGAAGCCACACACAACATGATGCTGGACTGACAAACAGAGCGTACATGCTGTGAAGGCGACAAAGTCAATGGCTTCATAGCACGCCCTAATACTCATTATCTGGGTGACTGCCGGCAGTCATTCTAGAGTATATTTGCGTCTCCTATTGTCTTCTTCGCTTTGTGATACGGTTTGTAAATGGCTCTTTGAATGGAAAAGGATGCCGATCCCAGAACCATGTATATCAAATATTTCCGGATGGTTGAACCGCCACCCGCCTGACTCTAATTAAAATCAATTTTTTCATCATGTCACCCGCCCGACCCGCAGTTTATCCGCGGACTCCGTGGATGAGACCGCAAAACGCGCATCTCTAGTATGCGGACTAGAACTCTGGAACAACCTGGACTTACAACACAAGCAATGCCAAACTATTAATGGATTTAAACTATTATACAAACATCGGGTCTGGTTCAAAAATAGAGATGAGGGTCTTTAATTTGACCTGCTGTTCTACTCTGTTTCAAAGTGTTAACATGTGCTCAATGTTTCCTTACCATTATTGCTATGTTGTCTATTACCATTGTTGGTATTCTGTCTATTAGCATTGTTGGTATATTCATTCTTCCTACATTGTTCATACAAACTATTGTTATAGTGTAATAATTATTGGTACCTATGATACAACATTTGTATTATAGTCCTTAAACAAAGAAACAGTGAAAGTCAATGTATTAATCACTGAATGGAGAACTGGGGGTGGGATTGAATAAATCATCTTCGTCCCACTCCCTTTTAGGCAAAACAGGACCATCATGCTCACATACTCTACATTACCTTTTGCATTATATTAATTGATATTATTATGTGTTGTCCACAATGTACTTTTTTTTAAATGTCATTGCCTGAAATAAATGAAAAATGAATGCATGAATGAATTAACTTCAGAAAGTAAGTCAAGGTTGACCTTTCAACCAACACTCATGCGCCAGCAACTTGCATTGAACCTTGAAAATCTGATAAAATAAGTTCAATCCATTTTTTTTAGTTCTCTTCATGTGTTCCAGTGAACACAACGTGGTAGTCTGCGCCATACTGAAGCAGAATGGGTCTATAACGCCAGCCAAGGATGCTAAAAATAATATCTAAACGGTGGACATTTTTTTTCATATTTTTTGTTTTATTTTCCATCCTTCTACCGCTTGTCCCTTTCGGCGTCGCGGGAGGTGCTGGCGCCTATCTCAGCTGCATTCGGGCGGAGGGCGGGACATACTTGCCAACCCTTCCGGATTTTCCGGGAGACTCTCGAAATTCAGCGCCTCTCCCGAAAACCTCCCGGAAGAAATTTTCTCCCGAAAATCTCCCGAAATTCAGCTGGAGCTGGAGGCCACGCCCCCTCCAGCTCAAACATGCACAGTTCGAAGCTTGAAAAGGAGGTTTGCAGGCGGATCTGACGGCATTTAAAGTCATTTTTAAAAACGACTGCTAATCCTCCTCCTTTTCCACCGGACGACCGCGGAGCATTTAAGTAAAAACACTCCGGAGGCAGAAGTTCATTGAGAGGGGCGGACTCACCGGCTCTCAGCCATGTTTCGGTCACACAGAGGAAGTCGAGTCCGGCGTCCGCGGGAAGTGAAGCAATCCTTCACGTTTTGTTTGTCAAAGATCTTGCGTTCACAAAACCGAACCTGGCGGGGGCCAGCACATCCAAGGGCGCAGCTAATCCAGGTCGGGCCCGACACAGAGCTGACAGCGAGAGACGGCAGGGCAAAGCAAAGTTAAATACTACCTGATAGTCGGAAGGGTGCCTCCACGGGTGTCTTGACGCGCAGTGTCTCAGCGAAGTCGACGGCAGCTATGGACGGCACAAGCTCAGCTTTTCTCCGGTAAGAACTGACTTTTTAACCACAATTTTCTCACCGAAACCTGCTGGTTGACATTTGGTGGGGATCCATGTTGGCTTGACCGCGCTCTGATCCATAGTAAAGTTTCTCCTGCAGGAATTTTAAACAAGGAATCACCGTGTGTTTGTGTGGCTAAAGGTTAAAGCTTCCCAACTCCATCTTTCTACTGTGACTTCTCCAATATTAATTGAACAAATTGCAAAAGATTCAGCAACACAGATCTCCAAAATACTGTGTAAATATGGCGTTAAAGGGGAACTATGTTAGCGTCAATATATACCTTGATGGCGCAGAAAAAAGACCATATATTTTTTTAACCGATTTCCCAACTCTAAATGGGTGAATTTTGGCGAATTAAACGCCTTTCTGTTTATTGCTCTGGTGGCGATGACTTCAGAACGTGACGTCACCGAGGTAATACTGCCGCCATTTTCATTTTCTACACATTACAAACACGGGTCTCAGCTCTGTTATTTTCCATTTTTTCGACTATTTTTTGTAACCTTGGAGACATCATGCCTCGTCGGTGTGTTGTCGGAGGGTGTAACAACACTAACAGGGAGGGATTCAAGTTGCACCGAAGATGCGAAAGTGTCTCCCGCCAGACCCCCATTGAATGTGCTGTGGTGTCTTCACATTTGACCGGCGATGACAGACATGACACGGAGATGTATGGATAACCTGCAGATGCATTTGCAACGATAAAGTCAACGAAATCACAAAGGTGAGTTTAGTTGTTGATTTATGTGCTAATCAGACATATTTGGTTGCGGCGTGACTGCCAGCTAATTGATGCTGACATGCTACGCTAATCGATGCTAACATGCTATTTACCGGCGATGACAGACATGGCACAGAGATGTATGGATAACCTGCAGATGCATTTGCAATGATAAAGTCAACGAAATCACAAAGGTGAGTTTTGTTGATGTTGACTTATGTGCTAATCAGACATATTTGGTCGCGGCATGACTGCCAGCTAATTGATGCTAACATGCTATTTACCGGCGGTGCTAAAGCAGACATGGCACAGAGATGTATGGATAACCTGCAGATGCATTTGCAACTATATTACGTTTCCTTCCACACACATTTAATGTGAAAAAAACACTTACCAATCAACGGATTTAAGTTGCTCCAGTGTCACGAGATGCGAAAGTTCTGATCATTTGGTCCGCACATTTCACCGGCGATGCTAACGCAGCTATTTGGCCATGCTATGGCTATGAATAGCGTCAATAGCTATTCGCTCAATACCTTCAGTTTCTTCTTCAATACTTTCATACTCCAACCATCTGTTTCAATACATGCGTAATCTGTTGAATCGCTTAAACCGCTGAAATCCGAGTCTGAATCCGAGCTAATGTCGCTATATCTTGCTGTGGTATTCCCATTGTTTGTTTACATTGGCAGCACTGTATGACGTCACAGGAAAATGGATTACTTCTATAGTGTTTTGTTTTGTATATTGCACAGGATTGCTTGTTATTTTTATTGGATAGTAGTCTGTTTATTTCAATTGTTAGTTTTTCCTTTTTACCTCTTACGTCATTTATTTCACCCCATATTTCTTCCCACTACTGCACCTTAAATTGGCGTCTTTAATCTCGTTATATGCAAATATAATGACAATAAAGTTCATTCTATTCTATTCTGATAGTGGTTTCGAAGATAGCGAAAATAAGGCACTTTAAAGCTTTATTTAGGGATATTCCGGGACCGGTAAAATTTTGAAAAAAACTTCAAAAAATACAACAAGCCACTGGGAACTGATTTTTATTGTTTTTAACCCTTTTGAAATTGTGATAATGTTCCCCTTTAAAGCAGACGACTTTTAGCTGTGTGTGTGCGCAGCGCTCATATTTCCTAAAAACCCGTGACGTCTTGCGTACACGTCATCATTACACGACGTTTTCAAGACGAAACTCCCGGGAAATTTAAAATTGTAATTTGGTACACTAAAAAGGCCGTATTGGCATGTGTTGCAATGTTAATATTTCATCATTGATATATAAACTATCAGACTGCGTGGTGGGTAGTTGTGGGTTTCAGTAGGCCTTTAAATAATAAAATCTCATTTCAGTAGGCCTTTTCATAAAGACGCATGGGAAAAGCTCCATAATAGTTTTCTGAGCGTGCGCGCGTGTTTGTGTGTCGCGTCGCGCGCGGTGGGCGGAGCTTCGCTGAATATTCATCGGCAAGTGGGAGCTCCGGCCCCCGAGTCCCACACACACACAGAAGACAGAAGGAGACTCGGCTCTCCGGCAGCTGGATGGCGATATGACACGCACGTGAACTCCCCACCACTACTGACCGAACCCCGTCCTCCGTGGACGCCGGTACCGCTGCCCTGGTGTCGTGACAGCTGCCCGGAACCTTTTTTTTTTTTTTTTTTGAATGACTTCTTACCGGCACTTGCGCACCCACCCGCAACAATGATGGAGTCCATTTTAGACACTTTGACAGCGGACAAACTCTACTCGTCCGGAGGCACCAACCTGTTGGACCTGGAGGAACTCAACGACGGAGATTTCCTCACCAACGTGGTTAGTCGCACACACTCCTCGTTAATGAGCACTTTGGGGGGGGTTTGGCACTGCTCGTCTGGCGGATGCTACGTTGTAAAATCAACGCACCTCAGCTGCCTGTTGCACCCGGACCCGGACATCGGGAGGGCGGGGACAGATCCTGATTGACATCCGGTGCTGTTAGTGCGATTATTATAACTAGTTATAATATTTAATCAATAACAGGTTTAAAAAAGTCATCATCAAAAGCATATTTTTGTGAAGCAGTTTTTTTGGCTGCCTCAATATCCAGACTAGAGCAGGGGTGTCAAATATATGGCCCGTGGGCCGGATCTGGCCCACAAACAGGTTTTATCCGGCACTTATACTGTCATATTGAGTAAAAAACTATTTTTTGTATTTGCAAACCTTACAGTAAAACTCTCATAAATACATTATCACGGGCATTTTTAGACATATTTCATTTTTTGTTTTGGAGTTATGTTTTTTTAACATTCATATATAGCAGGGGTCGGGAACCATTTTGGCTGAGAGAGCCATGAAAGCCAAATACTTTAAAATGTATTTCCGTGAGAGCCATATCATATTTTTTAACACTGAATACAACCAAATGCGTGCATTTTTGAAGTAAGACCAACATTTTTAGAGTATAATAAGTCCCTAATTATTTTGAATAACATCGTTATTTCTTGAACAGGTCCAGTAGAAAACGGATGGATGGATTAAAATGCATGAGAATGTTTTATATTTTGAACGTTATTTTTAGCATCGTGATTACCAGCGAAAGTATTCTTTACTTATTGTGTTAAGCAATGTCAGCTAAGATTCATCTGAGAGCCGGATGCAGTCATCAAAAGAGCCGCATCTGGCTCTAGAGCCATAGGTTCCCTCCCCCTGATATATAGTATGACAGTTATACTGTTATAAATGAGTTGTACTTGTATAGCGCTTTTCTACTTTCAAGGTACTCAAAGCGCTTTGACACTACTTCCACATTTACCCATTCACACACACATTCACCCACTGGTGGAGGGAGCTGCCATGCAAGGCACTAACCAGCACCCATCAGGAGCAAGGGTGAAGTGTCTTGCTCTGGACACAACGGACGTGACGAGGTTGGTGATAGGTTGGGATTGAACCAGGGACCCTTGGTTTGCGCACGGCCACTCCCACACCGCGCCACGCCGTCCCAAAACTGTACTGTCATATTGAGTAAAAAAACATTTTTTGTATTTGCAAACCTAAGAAAAACACTTTATTCAAGTAAAACTCTCACAAATACATTATCACAGGCATTTGTAGACATATTTCATTTTTTGTTTTGGAGTTATGTTTATATAACTTTCATAGTATCATGTTAGACCCGCTCGACATCCATTGCTTTCCTCCTCTCTAAGGTTCTCATAGTCATCATTGTCACCGACGTCCCACTGGGTCATTATTGTCACCAATGTCCCACTGGGTGTGAGTTTTCCTTGCCCTTATGTGGGCCTACCGAGGATGTCGTGGTGGTCTGTGCAGCCCTTTGAGACACTAGTGATTTAGGGCTATATAAGTAAACATTGATTGATTGATTGATATATAGTATGACAGTTATACTGTCATATTAAGTAAAAAAACATTTTTTGTATTTGCAAACCTTACAAAACCACCTTATTCAAGTAAAACTCACATAAATACATTATCGCGGGCATTTTTAGACATATTTAATTTTTTGTTTTGGAGTTATGTTTTTTTAACATTCATATATAGCAGGGGCTCTAGAGCCAGATGCGGCTCTTTTGATGACTGCATCTGGCTTTCAGATAAATCTTAGCTGACATTGCTTAACACGATAAGTAATAAATAATTCCGCTGGTAATCACAGTGTTAAAAAATAACGTTCAAATTATAAAACATTCTCATGCATTTTAATCCAACCATCCATTTTCTATCGCACCTGTTTAAGAAGTCGCAATAACGGTAAGAAGTATTATATTTATTATTGGTTAGCTTTAGAATAACAATGTTATTAAAAACAATAAGAGACTTATTGTTTTCTAAAAATGTTGGTCTTACTGAAAAATGCACGCATTTAGTTGTATTCAGTTTTTAAAAATATTATATGGCTCTCACGGGAATATATTTTGAAATATTTGGCTTTCATGGGTGTCTCAGCCAAAAAGGTTCCCGACCCCTGATATATAGTATGACAGTTATACTGTCATATCGAGTAAAAAAAAACAAGTTTTTGTCTTTGCAAACCTTACAAAATATATTTTTTCCAATAAAACTCACAAATATACATTATTCCAGTTATTATTAGACATTTTGCATGTTTGGTTTAACAGTTATGTTTGAATAAATTTTTATTGCTTTTTTCGTATTATCTCAGGATTCTAAGAACATTAAATGGGTTGTACTTGTATAGCGCTTTTCTACCTTCAAGGTACTCAAAGCGCTTTGACACTACTTCCACATTCACACATACATTCACACACTGATGGAGGGAGCTGCCATGCAAGGCGCCAACCAGCACCCATCAGGAGCAAGGGTGAAGTGTCTTGCTCAGGACACAACGGACGTGACGAGGTTGTTTCTAGGTGGGATTTGAACTAGTGACCCTCGGGTTGCGCACGGCCACTCTCCCACTGCGCCACGCCGTCCCTACATTAGTGTCATATAGAGTAAAAAACTAATTTTTGTCAATGCAAACCTTATAAAAACACTTGATTCGAGTAAAACTCAAATAGATAGATTATTACAGGCATTTTTAGACATATTTCATTTTTGGTTTTGGAGTTATGTTTATATAACTTTCATATTTAAAATGACAGTTACACTGTCATACTGAGTAAAAAAAAACATTTTTGTCTTTCAAAACCTTACAAAAGATAATTTTTCCAGTCAAACCCGCAAATGTACATTACTCCGGTTATTATTAAACATTTTGCATATTTGGTTTAAGAGTTATGTTTGAATACTTTTTTATTGCTTTTTTCATATTATCTCAGGATTCCAAGAACATTAGTGTTATATTGAGTAAAAAACTAATTTTTTCTCGATGCAAACCTTACAAAAACACCTCATTCAAGTAAATCTCACAGAAACATAATTACAGGCATTTTCTAGACATATTCCATTTTTGGTTTTGGAGTTATGTTTATATAACTTTAATATTTAGTATGACAGTTATACTGTCATATTGAGTAAAAATACACATTTTTGTCTTTGCAAACCTTAAAAAAGATATTTTTTTAGTAAAAGTAACAAATATACATTATTACAGTTATTATTTGACATTTTGCATGTTTGTTCAAGAGTTATGTTTGAATACATCTGTATTGTTTTTTCATATTATCTCAGGATTCTAAGAACATTACTGTCACATGGAGTAAAAAACGAATTTTTGTCAAAGCAAACCTTACAAAAACACATTATTCAAGTAAAACTCACAGATACATTATTACAGGGATTTTTAGACATATTTCATTTTTGGTTTTGGAGTTATCTTTATACAACTTTCATATTTAATATGACAGTTGCACTCATATCGAGTAAAATAAAAATGTTTTGTCTTTGCAAACCTTACAAAATATAATTTTTCCAGTAAAACTCCCAAATGTACATTATTCCAGTTATTATTAGACATTTCGCATGTTTGGTTTAAGAGTTATGTTTGAATAGTTTCTTATTGCTTTTTTCATATCTCAGGATTCTAAGAACATTACTGTCATATTGAGTAAAAAACAAATTTTGGGGTTTGCAAGCCTTAAAAAAAGCATATGTTGCCAAGTCTTAAAATGAGCTGCATTTTTTTAATGAAAGAAACTGCTGTTCTGAATGTGTCCACTGGATGTCACAATAGCAATCCTGTTAGGACTAGCAAGAGGTACAATTTAAAGCGTGGCTGAAGCTCCTCTCCCTCAACCCAAAATGAGTCTTAAAACCTGCCGTTTTATGTCTTCTGCTTCGAACACATTTTTATTTTGGCACCTTTACTCCCCCATATTGCCTATGTCAAAAATGAGAAAATGTAACCCTTTTGAATAGTTTTACCGCCGTTTCTTACCGTTTGTTGAGTTAGCTCTGGATTGATACGTGGACATGGCAAAGCGGGTATTTGATACCTCAAAGAGTTTACATGTCGTATTTTTTGTTCAATCCCAGAAAGACTGTGCTTTAAATTTTAATCCTGGCTTTGTAGATGCACTGTGACACTACTCATTAATGAGCACTTTGGGGATTTGCATTGCTCGTCAGGCGGATGCTACGTTGTAAAATCAAAGCACCACAGCTGCCTGTTGCACCTGACCCGGACAGAGGGAGGGCGGGTACAGATCCTGATTGACATCCGGTGCTCTTATTGTGATTATTATTATTAGTTATAATATTCAATTAATAACAACAAAAGTATATTTTTGTGAAGCAGCTCTTTTACTGCCTCAATATACAGACTAGACCAGGGGTGTGAAACATACGGCCCGTGAACAGGTTTTATCCGGCCCGCATGATGAGTTTGCCAAGTATTAAAATGAGCTGCATTTTTTTTTTAATGAAAGAAACTGCTGTTCTGAATGTGTCCACTGGATGTCACAATAGCAATTCTGTTGGGACTAGCAATGTCAGGCTAGCCACTGACAGTTTGTTTGTGTTTTAGTTTTTCCTCTGTGTGTTTAGTATTCCCTGTCCTTAGTTCCTGTCAGCACTCTTATCAGCTTCCTGTTTGTCTCCCTGTGTGCTGTGTCCTCTCAGCTGCGGCTGATTGGCACCTGGCCACACCTGGTGTCAATCAGACCACTCATATTTGTACCTGTTTTTGTCCTCCAGTCAGTGCTGGATTATTGTCTTATCGATATCGCTCCTGTCGTGTGATGCCGTGTCTTGTATTTGCAGCGGAGCAGTAAGCTATATCCGTTAGATGTTTGTAGCTTACTGTTTTTTGTTCTCTGCTTCCAGTTTGTTTTGTACTACACATTGCGACTTCTGTTTTCCTGCTCGCTACCCGCTAGCTTCCACGCTCGACCCTTTTGGTTTTTGATAACTTCCATGTTAAGCTCCTTTTATTTTCTAGCTCCCATGCTAGCTCCCTTAGTTTGCTATCCACGTTGTGTGCGCTTTGTGTTAATACCCTTTTGTTTGTTCTAGTGCTATTGTTTTTATTAAATCATGTTTTCTCACTCCATGCCTGCCTCCATCTCTGCATCTTGGGGTTCGTCAACAACTAACTCTGACAAGCAAGAGGTAGTACAGAGTAAAGCGTGGAAACTTAAACCTGCCGTTTTATGTCTTCTGCTTCAAACAAATCGTTATTTTTGCACCCTTACTCCCCTTAATGTCTTTGTCAAAAATGAGAAAACTTAACCCTTTTGAATAGTTTTTACCTCCGTTTCTTATGGTTTGTTGGACTGATACGTGGACGTGACAAAGGAGGTATTTGATACTTCGAAGAGTTTACATGTTGTGTTTTTTATTCAATCCCAGAAAGACTGTGACTCAAAGTTTAATCCTGGCTTTGTAGATACTCTGAGACAAAGTCCAAGCTCATTGTGCTCTTCATTGTGTTGCGCCAATTTCCTCTGAATTTTCAACAATCTTAAAGTGTTTTGTCCAGACGATTATTTGTGATTTGTACATTTTCATAATGTGCTTGTTCTCTTTTGGCCAAAGTAAAACAAAGTAAGCAACCTGAAGTTGTCTTTATTTTTAAGTTATCATGCAATTATTTCACCATTCCGGCCCAGTTGGGAATAGATTTTCCACCATGCGGCCCCTGAGCTAAAATGAGATTGACACCCTTGGACTAGACCAAATGATGCGTTCAAGGACTCAAGGAATCCTTGAACAAGTAGGTGTAGTGCAGATTTTGCTTATGGCCCCATTGTGTTATTTAATATGACTTATTTATTATAATTATTACACAATCCCACTCCACATTAAAGCTAACATTACCGCCAAACATACACACATGCACTAAAAAATAATTGTTGACTTAATTTGGTTGAAACTAGCTTTTTAAACACCCTAATAAGTTTTTTGCATTCAGATTGCAACTTGTAACGTCTCCGAGATTTTGAAAGGAAAAGCCTGAAGAAGGTTTTTTTTTTTTAATAAGTATTTTAGTTCTTCTCAAATAGTGGGCCAGGCCCCTTTAGCGGTTCAGGGTGTGATGCCGGATAATATGCTTTATCAGTATCATGCAGTATGCTTCAAACCCCGCTTTGAACATATGTAGTCATTGTAGCTATTAGTCTTGACATCTTTATTTAGATTTTTTTTTTAAATCAGTACAAATTGTAATCAAATGGAATATATTATTATTTACTGAGTTTATTTATAGTATAAAATGGTTAAAGTGGATTAAAAGATGTTCACAGTTCACTGTTAATAAGGATTTACTTTTTTTTTTTCCAGGCAAATTGATTTTAAACGTTTGCACGTTAAATAGTCTCTGTTACAGACAAAAAAAATAGATCGTTATTATTTTTGTAATTTGATCAAATTTCTTTAGTTTTTCTTTGTTGATCTCTTTAATGTTAGTAACGATACAATCAGGGGTCCCCAAACTACGGCCCGCGGGCCATATCCGGCCCGCCAGCGTTCGAGATCTGGCCCGCTGGAAGTCCAAAGTTGAAAACAATAAATAAATTAATACATTTTTAATTTTTAGGCAAAAAGTTTGGGGACCCCTGGATACATTGTTATGCAAAGGTGTACTTATAACAATTTTATTGACAAATGATAATATTTATAGTTGTACAGAGAGTGGAGGGGCAGTGATTGTTTTTTCTTCTATATAGGGGGTGCGTAACAGAAAATAATTGAGAAGCATTGGATCATCTAATTCATGTAATTATCGTAATAAATAGGAGTGCTCCAATAAATGCTAAATTAAGAATACATTTTTTAAAATTAATTTATAGGCCTTGCATATACTCGCTGTGGGTATACATCAGCAACCGAAAGAAGGTTTTGTAACCTGCATCCTGTTTTGAAAAGGTTTTATTAAAATCATTATACTAATTATTACATTGCGAGAATCAGTTTGAATTGAGAATATTGTTGAATCGAGAACCGAGGTGCCCAAAGATTTCGTCCTCCAATAATATTACATCATTATTACACTTATAACTATTAGTGCATCTACTCTGGGTTAAGCATCCCCTGTGTTTAAAAACTAGTGATGCGTCTGTTTCGAATATTAATCAAGGTTACTTGAACACACTACAGTTGTGCTTCTAGATGTTTTGTCCGATGCTGCCACAAATGAGTCTGTCCTATTTTTTTTTTTTACCTTATATCAATCACCTTACCCTGAATCCCAAATGTTGGCGCAGTGAATGCATAAAAGTGAGCTTAGATGACGTTATAACGTCTGTGTTGAGTGAACAGTGAAGTGTTCAGTGCTGCAGCAGGCACAAGACGTTGGTACAGCGTTAATTATACATACATGTCCTTTAAAACTGACTTTAACATTGCAAAATGGTTGTATTTGTGAATTGAGACAATGTTGGTGTCCAACGATGGATCCACGTTATTGGTTGGGAAATGACCAATTTTCAATGGTCAAATCAATGTCACAAGCTGACATTGAGTAAACGTTGTCAAAAAGCATGTTGTTTCAATGTTGTATTTGTGTTGTAGAATATTGGTTGGAAAATGATTAAAATTCAAAGGTCAAATCAATGTCAGAACCCAATATTGACTAAACGTGGACCCCGACTTAAACAAGTTGAAAAACTTATTCGGGTGTTACCATTTAGTGGTCAATTGTACAGAATATGTACTGTACTGTGCAATCTCCTAATAAAAGTTTCAATCAATCGAAAAAACGTCGCCAAAAACCATGTTGTTCCAATGTTATGTTTGAGTTACTCAACACCAGGACCTAATTCAACATGTTGTCAATGTTGTTTTAATGTCTTGTGCCTGCTGGGTGGATTTGTCGCTACCAGACAGAATGAACAATTTTGCATTTTATGTTAAGGGTGGAGGTGGTGACGTGTCCAGGGTGTACGTTGACTTCCGCCCGAATGCAGCTGGGATCGGCTCCAGTCAACCTCTCGATTCTGAGAGGGACAAACTGTAGAAAACGGATGAATGTAAGGGGTGTAGGTTGTGTCACACATTCCAACCTATGACGACAAAATTGATTTTATCTGAACTTTTATACCTCGTCTTTTATAGCTGATGGATTTAAAGGGGAACATTATCACCAAACCTATGCAAGCGTCAATATATACCTTGATGTTGCAGAAAAAAGACCATGTATTTTTTTAACCAATTTCCGAACTCTAAATGGGTGAATTTTGGCAAATTAAACGCCTTTCTGTTTATCGGTCTTTTAGCGATGACGTCAGAACGTAATGTCACCGAGGTAACACACCCGCCATATTCATTTTCACATTACAAACACCGGGTCTCAGCTTTGTTATTTTCCGTTTTTTTGACTATTTTTTGGAACCTCGGAGACATCATGCCTCGTCGGTGTGTTGTCAGAGGGTGTAACAACACTAACAGGGAGGGATTCAAGTTGCTGGCAAGAAATCTGCCGCTACACCCCCATTGAATGTACCAGAGTGTCTTCACATTTGACCGGCGATGCTAAGACAGACATGGCACAGAGATGTATGGATAACCTGCAGATGCAATTGCAACGATTAAGTCAACGAAATCACAAAGGTGAGTTTTGTTGATGTTGACTTATGTGCTAATCAGACATATTTGGTCACGGCATGACTGCCAGCTAATCGATGCTAACATGCTATGCTAATCGATGCTAACATGCTATTTACGCTAGCTGTATGTACATTTGAAACTAAATACCCACATTTAATGCGAAACAAACCCTTACCAATCGACGGATTTAAGTTGCTCCAGTGTCACAAGATGCGAAAGTCCTGATCGTTTGGTCCGCACATTTTACCGGCGATGCTAATAAGGCAGCCATGCTATGGGCCACCTTATTAGGTACACCAACGCTATGGCCGAATAGCGTCAATAGCTATTCGCTCAATAGCTTCAATTTCTTCTTCAATTTCGTTTTCGCTATCTGCCTCCATACTCCGACCATCTGTTTCAACACGTGCGTAATCTGTTGAATCGCTTAAGCCGCTGAAATCCGAGTCTGAATCCGAGCTAATGTCGCTATATCTTGCTGTAGTAAACGCCATGTTGTTTGTATTGGCAGCCCTGTATGACGTCACAGGGAAATGGATAGTGGTTTCGAAGATAGCGAAAATAAGGCACTTTAAAGCTTTATTTAGAGATATTCCGGGACCGGTAAAATGTTGAAAAAAACTTCAAAAAATACAACAAGCCACCGGGAACTGATTTTTATTGTTTTTAACCCTTTTGAAATTGTGATAATGTTCCCCTTTAAAGAAAGAAAAACATCTTCAAATCATTACAAAAGCCTGGGTCATGATCATGTGGCCCTTCCGAGGGGTTTTGGCCATAGACAACCAAATAACAGTTAATGCCTCGGGCCGGCCCTGTGCAGACGCATCCAAAGTACGGCAAGGGTGGCACAAAATGACATAATTCTTCCCATTTAATACAATTACAAATAATTTCCTTTGTCTGCTGTAACGTAAAGCTGAGTTAAATATGTTGCACTGCGTAGCACATTTGACTTACAAAGCCTAGCATGTAATGAAGTAAACAAAAGCTGTAGAATATCAACTTCGTTTTTCTGTCTGCAGCCCCCGACCCTGGCGTAGTGTGTCCACAGCTGATTAAGCTTATCACTACCTGATAAATCTTTATGACATTTACAGGATGGTGTGACTGCTGGTCTTTGGTTTGTCATTCTCACGCCAATGTGCTGTTATCAGTGTATTTTCTGTAACGCCCAAATTCTCAAATAGTTTTGGGATATATTACAGCACGTTTGAGTCTTTGCACATCCTTTTTCTATACCACTTGTCCTCTGTTGGAGCCTATCATCACAATTTAGAGCAGGGGTGTCAAACTCAAATACAGAGTGGGACAAAATTTTAAACGGAACAAAGCCGCGGGCCAAGGTTGAACAAATTAACCTTTTAATACCAACCAAGTTTTGCATTAAATATTGAACAAGCAAGGCTTATATAACTTTATTGACATGCAAAATCCAGTTTCAAATAATAATAATAATAATAATTAAAAAAATATCAATGGCATATCAAATAAAATTTAAATAAAAATGCTATGCCTTTTTTTCTATTTGCAATCTTCTAAGGTAAATATCACATTTTTTCCACAGGCTAATAATACATTTGAAAATAAAATAACAATAATGAATGAACCAAACATTCAAGCTTTGAAGTAGCAAGAGAAAATGCATGAATAAAACGTTAATTATTGGTCAGTTTACTGGAAGTTTCTCGGAAGAGTTAGTGCTGCCAGGGGTTCTGGGTCTTTGTTCTGCTGTGTTACGGTGCGGATGTTTACCCGAAATGTGTTTGTCATTCTTGTTTGGTGTGGGTTCACAGTGTGGCGCATATTTGTAACACTGCTAAAGTTGTTTATACGGCCACCCTCAGTGTGACCTGTATGACTGTTGACCAAGTATGCCTTGCATTCACTTGTGCGTGTGTGTAAATGCCACAAATATTATGTGACACGCTGTTAGTATGGAGGAAAAGCGCACGTGACGACAGGTTGTAGAGAACGCTAAAGGCAGTGCCTTAAATGCACGCCCCTAATATAGTTGTCCAGGTGGAAATCGGTAGAAATTCGGGAGAATGGTTGCCCCGGGAGATTTTCGGGAGGGGCACTGAACTTCGGGAGTCTACCGGGAAAATTAGGACGGTTGGCAAGTATGAGTATTAGCGGTGAATGTGGTGTTACAGCGGCACCGACGCTGTATAACACCGGCAGGCCAGATCTAATGCTAAATTGATATTGCCTCAAGGGCCAAATTAAATTACATGGCGGGCCAGATTTGGCCCGCGGGCCAGAGTTTGACACCCATGATTTAGAGCCTTTACTGAAGCACATTTTTGTGTACGCGAGAGAACCCAAGAAAGCTCAGGTTTAACTTCCAAAGTCCAAACACATCAGCTCTCGTCTTGAGGCTTCAGGGTGCTTACCACTCGCCCATTGTGCTACCCTCTATCCTCTGCCTCTATTGAAAAACAACAGGTTACCAGTGGCAACAGCAGTAGCCAGTAATGTCTGCTACATGCGTGTGTGGTTTGTTTGCGTTTAATTTTAGCTGCGGCGACATGAAATGCAACAGACTGATCAGTGACAATGTAAAAGCTATTGAAGCATGTGACAAGACATTTTGATTTCTTGCGACAAAATGGCAAAGGTTAATGTTGGCCATCGTGTCTCAAACCATGGCTGGTTTTTTTTTTACCCCTCATTCATGGATATGCAGACTCCCGTTGCACATTAATGTTAATGACTTCATCAAGGACGGTGTTAGCGTTAATCATAGTTCTTGCTTCTGTTCTGTTTTCCCTTTTAAGTAGTGCTTCCACAGACCTTGTTTTTAGTCAGTTAATTGTACAAACCCCGTTTCCATATGAGTTGGAAAATTGTGTTAGATGTAAATATAAACGGAATACAATGATTTGCAAATCCTTTTCAACCCATATTCAGTTGAATATGCTACAAACACAACATATTTGATGTTCAAACTGATAAACATTTTTTTTTTTGCAAATAATCATTAACTTTAGAATTTGATGCCAGCAACACGTGACAAAGAAGTTGCGAAATGTGGCAATAAATACTGATGAAGTTGAGAATGCTCATCAAACAATAATTTGGAACATCCCACAAGTGTGCAGGCTAATTGGGAACAGGTGGGTGCCATGATTGGGTATAAAATCAGCTTCCCAAAAAATGCTCAGTCCTTCACTAGAAAGGATGGGGGCGAGGTACACCCCTTTGTCCACAACTGCGTGAGCAAACAGTCAAACAGTTTAAAAACAACGTTTCTCAAAGTGCAATTGCAAGAAATTTAGGGATTTCAACATCTACCGTCCATAATATCATCAAAAGGTTCAGAGAATCTGGAGAAATCACTCCACGTAAGCGGCATGCCCGGAAACCAACATTGAATGACTGTGACCTTCGATCATTCAGACGGCACTGTATCAAAAACCAACATCAATCTCTAAAGGATATCACCACATGGGCTCAGGAACACTTCAGAAAACCACTGTCACTAAATACAGTTTGTCGCTACATCTGTAAGTGCAAGTTAAAGCTCTACTATGCAAAGCGAAAGCCATTTATCAACAACATCCAGAAACGCCGCTGGTTTGTCTGGGCCAGAGATCATCTAAGATGGACTGATGCAAAGTGGAAAAGTGTTCTGTGGTCTGACGAGTCCACATTTCAAATTTTTGGGGGAAATATTCGACATTGTGTCATCCGGACCAAAGGGGAAGCGAACCATCCAGACGGTTATCGAGGCAAAGTTCAAAAGCCAGCATCTGTTATGGTACGGGTGTGCATTAATGGCTAAAGCATGGGTAACTTACACATCTGTGAAGGCACCATTAATGCTGTAAGGTACATACAGGTTTTGGAACCACATATGCTGCCATCTGAGCGCCGTCTTTTTCATGGACGCCCCTGCTTATTTCAGCAAGACAATGCCAAGCCACATTCAGCACGTGTTACAACAGCGTGGCTTGGTAAAAAAAAGAGTGCGGGTACTTTCCTGGCCCGCCTGCAGTCCAGACCTGTCTCCCATTGAAAATGTGTGGTGCATTATGAAGCGTAAAACACAACAGCGGAGACCCCTGACTGTTGAACGACTGAAGCTCTACATAAAACAAGAATGGGAAATTAGTTTCCTCAGTTCCCCATGTTGATTGAGTGTTGTTAAAAGAAAAGGTGATGTAACACAGAGGTGAACATGCCCTTTCCAAACTACTTTGGCACGTGTTGCAGCCATGAAATTCTAAGTTAATTATTATTTGCCCAAAAAAATAAAGTTTATGTGTTTGAACATCAAATATCTTGTCTTTGTAGTGCATTCAATTGAATATGGGCTGAGAAGGATTTGCAAATCATTGTATTCCGTCTATATTTACATCCAACGCAATTTCCCAACTCATATGGAAACGGGGTTTGTACATATTTCCCCTGATACCATCAATAGTCAGTGGAAACTCAAAGGTCAACGCTCAAAAAAATGATAAAAAATCTGGAGTTCAGTCAAAGATTTCTGGAGATTTCTCAAAAATTTCTCAAGAAGTTGTCGTTCAAACCTCCATCATGCACCAGCAAATCTGTTAGTATCTAGCTCAACGAGTTACTTATTTTCTTTGTTTAGATTTCTTACCATACCAGTGATGGCGAAGAGGAAATGTCTACCGATAATCATTTAACAGGAATCAGACCTTACTGTGATGTCGGAAATTGTCACAGATAATGCACACTGATTATACACATATCATCACTTATTCATCCCAACAATACTTATACAACTCAAACAGTGCTACTGTAATCAGATTACATCTGTCTGTAACGCAGAAGTAGTGTGCAGTCGTCACTCGCCATATCGTGCTTCAATGTTTGTGACTTCACTACATCACATTTCTTTGGGGGGGATACATTTTTTAAAGCATATTCTACGTATTTTGGAATAAATTAAGCATTTTCATTTAGTCAACTAAAAATTATAGCAAACCATTCAAAGCACGCTGTTTAGTACCGTGGTCACTGATTGGCTCAGACTCAGCCAACATTACTATAATGGAGTACGGTAAACAGGTGTAAATGTGATATTTGGGTGTTATTTCAGGAAGGCTTTCACATTAATAAAAATGTATTTAGATGGTCATAAACACTTTTTTTACGCTCTAGCTATGAAAATATTTGATTTATAATGAACGATTCTAACGATCCTACTTTGGAGAAAATTATTTACCACGGTTAGGCTCCGTGGGATTACAGTACAGTGTTCCCTCGCCACTTTGTGGTTTACTTACTGCGATCTCGGTTAGGGCTCCAATGATTTATCAACTATATTGATCCATTTGATTATAAAACAGCTTTGATTTATATTCTGCTGTTTAATGTGGCTACATTTGAAATAATTATAACATTCGAACCGCGTGGAGTGGGAGGAACTTGAAGTATGCGAACATAGTTTCCACACGGCCGCTGTGATCTGTGTGCTGGCGAACCGCAAAACGTTTTCATCTTTATGCATTTATTCAATGCACACATGGTAAAAGGGCAATGTTAATGTTGATGATGTGCATTTATTAAAAATAAAAAAAGGTCACGGCAAGCGGAAAACATTTTTATTTCAACAAATTCCCCTCATATACGCGTTGAGGCTATAAAGTGTGTGTGACAGACTCCTGCCGTCGTTTTGCGGGTTGCATGGACCGTCAAGGAAGGACATGCTTTTGCAGGTTTGACTCTTGTTTATTTTTTCAAATAGCACAAGCTTTGTCTTTTGATTGGATCGCTTTTCAGCTGCTCTGCTCCTGCTCGCTCCTCGCCCGCTTTCAGTCGGCCGCATCTTCGTCGCTGTCTTCGGCTCGCTCTCGGTCGTTCTCGCTCTTCAGGTTCTGTTGCTGGTTCTCCTACTCCTTCTGCCCTGATCTTTCCTCCTTCTCCCCTTTTACACACTGAGAGGAGATAGGCAGATTGTGAGCAACGCACCTGATCTTGATTGCTGCGGCGTTGCTCCCGGCACGCCCCGCCTCTTTGTTCCGCCGCATTTTCAGTCTTCTGGCCCCCATCTTGAGCAGGGCCAAAGCGTGTCCTGCCCCGCCATTGGCCCGTCGGCTCCGCCTCTCCACAGTGTGTTTATCCGATTACTTGATTGAGCAAACAGACTAATCAATAGAATAGTCCATTACTAAAGTAATCTATAGCTGCAGTTGTAGTCTCAGTGCATCGTGGATTTGAAAGTACCATTGTGTACCTTTGTGTACCATTGAGTAGCCCTGGGTTCATTGAGTTCACTGGGATTCAAATACCCATTGAGGTTTTTAAAGTTGTGTATGAAATGTTTTAATAGGTTGTAAGTGTATGTAGGGCTTATGACCACTTTCAATGCATATCATATTCATAAAAATCCTAAACTGAATAGTGTCCCTTGTTTGCGGAAATTAACGTACCACAGGGGGGTCGAGGAAACACTGGGATGCATTACTGTAAATACAAGAAGTAATCACCTTGCAGTTTCGGTTCAAAACAAATGCTGTTACGGTCGATACATTCTGGGAAGACCGAAACTTTTCGATACGACCGAGATTCAAATACATGCACTGTACTAAACAGCGGAATATATGGAGCCAATGGGCGGGTTTTCCTGCAGGGCTGAAGTGCGAACACTACACCAACATCCTCATGTGAAGCTAACGGCTGAACCCTGGTCACTGAGGCTAGTGCATTTCAGGTGACATTGTGTCATAATCCAAATGTATTCTAACTATTCATGTAAATAGTGATTTTTTTTTTTTAGCTGTGAGTGACTTAGTAAAGCTAAGGAATTTCTTTTAAGTGCCTAGTCATGTGTGATGACGTTTATGGATGCTAAAATATCTTATCAAACGTTCGTACATTCAGGTATCAATTGTTAGAAAAGATTAAAACACTTTACAATATTTCCTAAGGGGAAAAACTTGTCTTGAAATGTCCACAATTTAAACAACTTGTTTTGTACTGTAATATGAGTGCATTTCTCTAAACCCTTAAATATACATAGACTTTATAGTGTTTCGGTACATCAAATGCCCAAAACTGTGCACGTTTACTATGCAGGTTTGCCTTTGCTTTTAAATAGTGTGTTCTACTCCTTTTTTTTTCTTTTCCTTTTTCTTTTTTTGGGGGTGCAGTCTCCATTCAGACCTTGCACTCCAGCTGTTGAAAGCCACACCCAACCCATTTGCATGCTCACTGCTGGTTGGCCACGGAGCTGCCAAAAGGAATGCGAGCAGGCATGCTACTGTGTGTGCAAGTTTCTGTGTGTGTGTGAGACCTTCTGAAAGTAAAACCGTCTTCTGTTTTCCTGAGAACTATACTTGACTTTAGGGACCACATTAACTCTGAGAGAGTGAAGCTAAATGTAGCCAAACCACTGCAGCCACATTAAAACAAATACAGTATAGGGCGCACTGGTTTGTTTTGAACTCTATGGCATTATTGCAGTTTCATTTTTCAATTGTATTTCACATTAGCAGCCATGCAAGGTGTCAGTCAAATAGGTGAGAATCCTCTATGATCAAGTGTTTAGCCCAAATTCCAATAGATTGCTTAAACGGGCTGTTTGCAACTTCGCTCAATTACATTTTTCAAAGCAAAAAAATATAACAAGAACACCATTGGCTAGCTCAGTGTTTTTCAACCTTTTTTGAGCCAAGGCACATTTTTCGCGTTGAAAAAATCCGGAGGCACACCACCAGCAGAAGTCGTTAAAAAACGAAACTCAGTTGACAGTAAAAAGTCGTTGTCGCAATTGTTGGATATGAATTCAAACCATAACCATAACCAAGCATGCATCACTATAGCTCTTGTCTCAAAGTAGGTGTGCTGTCACCACCTGTCACATCATGCCGGGACTTATTTTGAGTTTTTCAGTGTTTTCCTGTGTGTAGTGTTTTAGTTCTTGTCTTGCGCTCCTATTTTGGTGTTGACTGTCATGTCATGTACTTTGTGGACGCCGTCTGCTCCACACCCTGTAAGTCTTTGCTGTCATCCAGCATTCTGTTTTTGTTTACTTTGTAGCCAGTTCAGATTTAGTTTCGTTCTGCATAGCTTCAATGCCTTTTCTAAAGGGCACTCACCTTTTGTTTATTTTCGGTTTAAGCATCAGATACCTTTTTACCTGCACGCTGCTTCCCGCTGTTTTTCCGACATCTACAAACAAAGCAATCAGCTACCGGCTGCCACCTACTGATATGGAAGCGTATTACACGGTTACTCCGCCGAGCTTTAGACAGCACTGACACTCAACAACAACACATCATTTGCAGACTATAATAACTGGTTTGCAAAATATATTTTTAGCCCAAATAGGTGAAATTAGATAATCTCCCATGGCACACCAGACTGTGTCTCACGGCACACTAGTGTGCCACGGCACAGTGGCTGAAAAACACTGGGCTAGCTTGTGTTACCATTAGTGGTTTAACAGAACAAATGTGTGTTAAAACGGTCTATATTTTTCACAATTAGTAAGTTTATGTAGTAATTTTTTTTCCCCGGCGCCTTTTAAAATGTTAAGTGTTTACAGCTGTGCACACATACGAAAAGCAGTCCAAGAGAAGCAACAAACAATTTGCAGTCATGTTGTTATGATAGAATATACATTCAATGACAGCTAACACTAGCTATCTAAATCGCTATTATTAACTAACAACACCTAAATTTAATGCATTTGCATGGGTTTTGTATGTACGTGGTTACATCATAACGTCCTAGAAGCCGGAAAGAGGTGCGATATAACGCTTAATATACAAAACCCAAAACCAGTGAAGTTGACACGCTGTGTAAATCGTAAATAAAAAATGATTAAAATGATTTGCAAATCCTTTTCAACCTATATTCAATTGAATAGACTGCAAAAACAAGATACTTACAGTAACTGTAAAACTTGGTTATTTTTTGTAAATGTTAGCTCATTTGGAATTTGATGCCTGCAACATGTTTCAAAAAAGCTGGTACAAGTGGCAAAAAAGACTGAGCAAGTGGAGGAATGCTCATCAAACACTTATTTGGAACATCCCACAGGTGAACAGGCTAATTGGGAAGAGGTTGATTGGCTATAAAAGCAGCTTCCATGAACTGCTCAGTCATTCAGAAGAAAGGGTGGGGTGAGTGTCACCACTTTGTGGACAAATTCGTAAGCAAACAGTTTAAGAACAGCATTTCTCAACAAGGTAATGCAAGGAATTTAGGGATTTCACCATCCATGGTCTGTAATATCATCAGAAAAATCACTGCACAAGGCCAAAAACCAATGCTGTACATTGACTACTCTTGAGTATTTCCAAATAGGGCTGTGCGATATATCGATATACTTGACATATCGCGGGTTTGTCTCAGTGCGATATAGAAAATGACTATATCGTGATATTCGAGTATACGTTCTCACGCAGTTGCTTTTAGCTGCGGGCATTACACTGCAGGCTCTTTTCACTCTTTCCTGTCTCTCCTTCTCACAGACAAGCGCACCTTCTTACATACGTCACATACTGTCGGGTCATAAGCCCTTGCATGAGTGGTAGTAGCATGGGTAACATTAGCTGAGATGCTAACGGAGTGGTGCGAGTGGTAATACGAAAGAGAAAAGGTGCCAATCTGGTAAAAAATGAAGGAAAAATTAATTCCTAAGGAAAAAAGCAGAGTGGCCCTCGTATGGCGGTGGTTCGGCTTTAAACGAGAATATGTCGAACAACTTTGCGGCAAAAGCGTTGTTACAAAAAGTAGCACCTACTGATAATTTGTAGCATCATTTGAAAAGTCCGCCGCTAAAGAATGAAGAGTGCTTGAAACTGCATGTCAACATCTCCATTCGGTGCCATACCCACAAAATGCCGAAGCGACCATTTCCTGATCGTATGGGAAAAAATAGTCAACAACAGAATGTAATAACGTCCGTAGTAACATACCACATAGCAAAGGACATACACTATTTGATTTCCTGTTATGCAGCTCATTTTTATTTTACAGTTATTAAAATATCCTGTGTGACATCATGCACAAAAGTGCACTTTATTTGTTTTAAACTATTGTAGTTGCGTTCTGTACAGAAAGCACACTTTTATTTAGCGTTGTTTTGATATGTCATCTTAGTGACATCATGCACAAAAGTGCACTAATAGCTTGTTTTAAAATGTCTCTGACAATCTTCTGTTTTTAAATGACATAATAACTGTTTAATAAATACAGTTTTGGTAAAATTACTTAATTGTGGTTTCCCTCTCTGCATGAAAGTTCAAACTTAGCATATACTAATGCAGTATGAACAAGAATATTTTAATGTAGACACATAAAATCATCATACTGCTGTGATTATATGGATCAACGCTATAGCAAAATATCGAGATATATATCGTGTATCGTGATATGGCTTAAAAATATTGCGATATTAATAAAAGGCCATATCGCTCAACCCTATTTTCAAGCTTAATTTGTCTCCCTTGCAAATATATAGTGTAATAAAAAGAGTCAAGGGATGTACAGTACTCACTTTTGTGAGAACCTGGTTATGCTCTTAAGTTAATGTTTGATATGTTTTGTTTATAAAATGTAGCTTTAGGCATTATTTACCATACATCTGTTAGCCAACACTTACCTACACTGTGCTACCATTTTTACATACACCACCTTCCACAAATTGCAGACAATGTCCGTGTATATTTTACGGTTGAAAAGTTCTTTGGTTCATGTTGAGCCTTTGAATGTCATTCATTATTCCCCAGCCACTTTTGTTGAAAACATTGTGGATGTGTTGAGCGTGAGGACTTTTATTTTGGTAAATGAGTATCGCTGAAAGATTATCGTCACACATCAATATCTTTGTCAATTAATCAATCAATCAATCAATCAATCAATCAATCAATGCTTACTTATACAGCCCTTAATCACAAGTGTCTCAAAGGGCTGCACAAACCACTACGACATCCTCGGTAGAACCCACATAAGGGCAAGGAAAACTCACACCCAGTGGGCAAGGAGAACTCACACCCAGTGGGACGTCAGTGACAATGATGACTATGAAAACCTTGGAGAGGACCACATATGTGGGGAACCCCCCACCCCCTCTAGGGGACCGAAAGCAATGGATGTCGAGCGGGTCTAACATGATACTGTGAAAGTTCAATCCATAGTGGATCCAACACAGCCGCGAGAGTTCAGTTCAAAGCGGATCCAAGACAGCAGCGAGAGTCCCGTCCACAGGAAACCATCCCAAGCGGAGTCGTATCCGCAGCGTAGAGATGTCCCCAACCGATACACAGGCGAGCGGTCCATCCTGGGTCCCGACGAGCGGTCCATCCTGGGTCCCGACTCTGGACAGCCAGTACTTCATCCATGGCCATCGGACCGGACCACCTCCACAAGGGAGGGGGGGACATAAGAGGAAAAAAAAAAGAAGCGGCAGATCAACTGGTCTAAAAAGGAGGTCTATTTAAAGGCTAGAGTATACAAATGAGTTTTAAGGTGAGACTTAAATGCTTAATGTAAACAAGGAAGTGAGAACGTGGGTGAGCAATGTTGGGACACATTTTAGTGGTTAGAGTTAGACAGTTGACACGCACGTTAAACCGTTAATCAGAGACAAATTCAATGGGCAAAAACTATGATGATTGGTCAAATGTGCAGGAAAATTGCAGGGAGTTTGTTGTGATTTGTTGAATATGTGGGAATTGGTGGGGTCGCAACTAGGGGTGTCAGAATCTGATATTGATATCTGATATCTTCAAAACTTCAACTTAAATGATAAATAAATGGGTTATACTTGTATAGCGCTTTTCTACATTTAAGGTACTCAAAGCGCTTTGACACTATTTTCCACATTCACCCAGTCACAAACTGATGGCGGAAGCTGCCAAGCAAGGTGCTAACCACGATCCATCAGGAGCAAGGGTGAAGTGTCTTGCTCAAGGACACAACGGACGTGACCAGGATGGTAGAAGGTGGGGATTGAACCAGGAACCCTCAGGTTACTGGCACGGCCATTCTCCCAACCGCGCCACGCCATCCCCAATGATTCTTTATCGGTTCAATATCAGCCTAAAAAACAAGTATTGGGTTATATCGCTTTTTTCTTGTATTTACAAAAGGTACACATGGTAGGCTATATGCCTTAGGGTACTAGGAGCTAGCAGCTACGCAACAGCCAAGCACCGAATAACACTGAAGCTATGTATATGTAATAACTTCTAAGTGGCCTTAAATTAACAATATTGTAGTCTAAAACACCAGATTTGTCAAAATAAATAAAGTCAAACAATTAAAGTTGCATATTACTTCTTCAAGGCTAAATCGTATCAGAAACTATCCAGAAACAAACATGTCTGCGTCATTCAACTTAATGCGTCATGAGCCTAACTTCATTAATTTTTGTGGCCACTCGGTGTTGCTAAAGCCCAATTACCACTCCACATTAACTCAAAGACAGCGAAATTCCATTCTAGATGGTTAATAATATATAGGTGTTTTCATACAAACCATTTTTGTCTGTTTGAGTAATTTCACTTGATCAAGCCTTTCGTAACAATCCACACTATAAAACATCCATCCATCCATCCATTTTCTACCGCTTATTCCTTTTTGGGGCCGCGGGGGGCACTGGCGCCTATCTCAGCTACAATCGGGCGGAAGGCGGCGTACACCCTGGACAAGTCGCCATCTCATCGCAGGGCCAACACAGATAGACAGATTATCACATGCATTTTTAGACATTTCAATTTTGGTTTTGGAGTTATGTTTATATAACTTTCATATATAGTATGACAGTCATACTTTTATATTAAGTAAAATAAACTTACTTTTGTCTTTGCAAACCTTAAAAAGAAAATGTTCGTAGTAAAACTCACAAACGTACATTATTCCAGTTAATAGACATTTTGCATGTTTGGTTTAAGAGTTATGTTTAAATAAATTTTTATTGTTTTTTTCATATTATCTCAGGATTCTAAGAACATTACTGTCATATTGAGTAAAAAACTAATTTTTGTCAATGCAAACCTTACAAAAACACTTTATTAAAGTAAAACTCACATAGATACATTATTACAGGCATTTTTAGACATATTTCATTTTGGGTTTTGGTGTTATGTTTGTATAACTTTCATACTTAATATGACAGTTATACTGTCATATTGAGTAAAAATACACATTTTTGTCTTTGCAAACCTTAAAAAAGATAATTGTTCTAGTAAAAGTAACAAATATGCAGTACATTATTACAGTTATTTGACATTTTGTATGTTTGTTTAGAGTTATGATTGAATACATTTGTATTGCTTTTTTCATATTATCTCAGGATTCTAAGAACGTTACTGTCATATTGAGTAAAAAACTAATTTTTGTCCATGCAAACCTTACAAAAACACCTTTTTCAAGTAAAACTCACAGATATACTATTACAGGCATTTTTAGACATATTTCATTTTTGGTTTTGGAGTTATGTTTATATAACTTTCCTATTTAGTATGACAGTTAGTTACACTGTCATATTGAGTAAAAATACAAATTTTTGTCTTTGCAAACCTTAAAAAAAAAAAAAAATTCTAGTAAAAGTAACAAATATACAGTACTTTATTACAGTTATTATTTGACATTTTGAATGTTTGTTTAAGAGTTATTTTTGAATACATCTGTATTGCTTTTTTTCATATTATCTCAGGATCCTAAGGACATTACTGTCATATTGAGTAAAAAACTAATTTTTGTCAATGCAAACCTTACAAAAACACATTTTTCAAGTAAAACTCACATAGATACATTATTACAGGCATTTTTAGACATATTTCATTTTGGGTTTTGAAGTTATCTTTATACAACTTTCATATTTAATATGACAATTACATTGTCATATTGAGTAAATTAGAAGCATATATGATTTGTGCTGTTATTAGATCAATCGAATAATACTCAAGGCTCCAATATTTGCATCCTCCCTAATTGCGACATAACTAAACCCTGGAGGGTCTGACTACTGCTTGTGTGGTGGCTGTTGGTGGAATGGAGGGTTGTTGTGTTCAAACCAAGTGCTGTTAATTACAGGCATAACTGCGCTTCCTGCTTTTATAATTAAACCTTGTGTCTGTTTCCTCGTCTTTTCTCCGTTCTGTCTCTTCTTTCCTAATTATACACACGCATGAGAGTGAGCTGTAAAATCTTAGCTTTTTTTCCCAGCAGAGAATGCTGTGTGCAGGTAATGATAGGCCCCCTTTGAGAGCAACTGTTCTAGCAACAAATGTCCATCCAAATGTATTGCATCTTTGCATTTGTATGGCGTGTGTGCTTCACACAACCAACAGAGGGATCATGTTGGATCACCGAGGAATTTGGGGAAGTTTCTAAGATTGCAGTGATCATTTTTGAGTGTTGTCTGATGTATGACACGTAGGGGTGTAACGGTACACAAAAATTTCGGTTCGGTACGTACCTCGGTGTAGAGGTCACGGTTCGATTCATTTTCGGTACAGTAAGAAAACAACAAAATATAATTTTTTGGGTTATTTTTTTACCAAATTTGTAAACAATGGCTTTATCCTTTTAACATTGGGAACACAATGATAATTCTGCCCACGTTAATCCACATTAAACTGCCTCAAGTTGTTGCTTTGATTAAATAAAATGAAAAAACTTTTCTTCTACATATAAAAAGTGCAACATTAAACAGTTTCAAGTCAACTCATCATGTTTCATTCATTACAGCATTTGGAAAGCCTGTAGTTGACTTTTATTATGTAAATGTTATATTTTTATCAACATGTGATAGCAGGGACCCTGCCGTTCAAAACTAGGCTGCTACATTACTAATGATTAATGTAACTATAGCTGAAAAAAATAGTACAATAGCAATAGGAGAGACTATTCCTCCCTGAACACCATGGAGTTCAATGAAATAACAGACAGACAGGGCTTTGCTGCCCCTAACACACACGCACGCACGCACACACATGCACACACACACACACACACACACACACACACACACACACACACACACACACACACACACACACACACACACACACAGCAAAATGAGCTAACGTTACGCTAAAAGCTAATTAGCCTTCACCTCAAGCCAGAACTGCGAGCTAGCTGAGCTGCAGTTTAAGTTTCTAGAAGGTCAACGGGCTCATAGTGATGTTTGTATTAGTTGTGACTGGGAGGTGTTTTTTTTATAATTTGGGGAGAGTACGCTGTCCGCTGCTCCCCTGCTAAACGAATATCTGCCCGACGCTGAAGCGCTGACTACATGTGCTCTGAATAAGCACTGCTGATTGGCTTTGTATGTAACCAATCAGATAGTTGTGTGGGTTGGACAATGCTGGCTGCTGAGACAGAGGCAGAAAGCAGAGCACCTTGTGAAGACTTTTGCTTACAAAGTTGTTCGGTACGCCCGCGTGCCGAACCGAAACCCCCGTACCGAAACGGTTAAATACAAATACACGTATCGTTACACCCCTAATGACACAGGAAGACGGAACAGCGCAACAATCACGTTCTAAACATTCAACATTTGTCACTTGCGAAATCAATAAGTGACAAGATATGACTGGGATAAAGACATAACGCCTCATTCAGATCCAGAATCAGTCCTGGTTGCAAATGATAAAATGGAATAACATCCTATAAGCAGTGATGGGCAAGCTAATTAGATAATATAGTAAGCTAAGCTACAAGTTACTCCCAATAAAATGTTAGTGTAATTGAGAGTGTACAAATGGACCCAATAAGGGTCCATTACTGTTAACTATCTGTCATTTAGTTGGGGACACCCTACAACTACCTCGAGGGGTCCCTGCACCGCGCTGTATGTATTTATTTAGTTTGCCTTTTCTTTGGCCCACTCCTAAATTTTTATTCATTTTCTTCCCCTACAGTAAAAAACAACATCTATATATATCTTGACAAAAAACACCAGATTTGGGAACAGTTGGTAATGTGCAGTTATGTGTAATTATGTGCAGTAAAACTTTTCATGAACTCAACTCACCTTAATGTGTGTTCCTACATTTGTGTTGGACGTCTTAGATAAAGAGAGCAGTTATGATTTGGGTAAAAAAAAGTAAACAACTTTTATGTTGACGCACCTCGGATTGGCTGACTAATGCGGTTGTCAATTTAACCAAAATCAAAAGTAGCTGTTGCTTGCAAATTTATTTGCGACTTTAGCCTGAGACCTAAGGAGAGTTTGTCAGTTTGTTGACATCGTTTCTCCATTTGTACATATTTTTATGTAGATTTGGACAACTTGGTGAACTTTGACCTTCAATTTAGACCTGAAGACCTCGCGAGGAATTTGGAAAAGAAGCCCATTTGCGCCCAACTTTTTTTTCCCCCCTCTGAGGTTAATGATAGATTCTTCATCTAAACGAAGAACACAAGTCTTGTGCTGAAAGATAGACAGCATCTACAGCCGCGATCAAAAGGTTACATACGCTCCTAAAGAACATAATGTCATGGCTGTCCTGAGTTTCCAATACTTTCTATAAGTCTTATTTTTTTGTGATAAAGTGAATGGAGCACATACTTGTTGGTCACAAAAAACTTTCATGAAGTTTGGTTCTTTTATGAATTTATTATGGTTCTACTGAAAATGTGACCAAATCCGCTGGGTCAAAAGTAACATACAGCAATGTTAATATTTGCTTACATGTCCCTTGGCATGTTTCACTGCAGTAAGGCGCTTTTGGTAGCCATCCACAAGCTTCTGGTTTAATTGTTGACGACTCCTCTTAGCATAGTTGGTGCAGTTCAGCTAAATGTGTTGGTTTTCTGACATGGATTGTTTTTTCAGCATTGTCCACACGTTTAAGTCAGGACTTTGGGAAGACCATTCTAAAACCTTGATTCTAGCCTGACTTAGCCATTCCTCTACCACTTTTGACGTGTGTTTGGGGTCATTGTCCTGTTGGAACACCCAACTGCACCCAAGACCCAACTTCCGGGCTGATGATTTTAGGTTGTCCTGAAGAATTTGGAGGTAATCCTCCTCTTTATTGTGCCATTTAAAGCACCAGTTCCATTGGCAGCAAAACAGGCCCAGAGCATAATACTACCACCACCATGCTTGACAGTGGGGATTGGTGTTCCTGAGATTAAAGGCCTCACCTTTTCTCCTCCAAACATATTGCTGGGTATTGTGGCCAAACAGCTCAATTTTTGTTTCATCTGACATCACATGGACAAAGATAATACCTTCTGGAGGAAAGTTCTGTGGTCAACTTTCCACCAAACAAATAGGCAGATACATTTTTTTCAGTTTGATTTTAATTTTAAATAAACACTTTTCAGCATTTAACATTTATTTTAACTTCCAAAGTTGCAGTACCATGTACAAAATGAGGGAGAAAACACTGGAAATTAATGTAATTAAAGCAGGATTAAATGAACACCAAAATATATACTCTCTATTGGAATGAAGACTTTCAGCACAGGATAAATGACTGTTTCAACAGAAAGCATAATGGCAAAATGACAACAGCCTGGCCAAAAGAAAAGTGCTAAACTTTTGTCTTACAAAACAGACATTAACAAACTTCATATTTTTTAACAGAAATGAATAAAAGTGAATATATTTTTGTGCCAGGACTGAAATCCTATGTAACTCATATACAAACCCCGTTTCCATATGAGTTGGGAAATTGTGTTAGATGTAAATATAAACGGAATACAATGATTTGGAAATCCTTTTCAACCCATATTCAGTTGTATATGCTACAAAGACAACATATTTGATGTTAAAACTGATAAAAAACATTTTTTTTGCAAAAAATCATTAACTTTAGAATTTTATGCCAGCAACACATGACAAAGAAGTTGAAAAAGGTGGCAATAAATACTGATAAAGTTGAGGAATGCTCATCAAACACTTATATGGAACATTCCACAGGTGTGCAGGCTAATTGGGAACAGGTGTGTGCCATGATTGGGTATAAAAGCATCTTCAATGAAATGCTAATTAATTCAAAAACAAGGATGGGGTGAGGGTCACCAATTTGTAAGCAAATTGTCGAACAGTTTTAGAACAACATTTCTCAACGAGCTATTGCAAGGAATTTAGAGATTTTACCATCTACGGTGCGTAAAATTATCAAAAGGTTCAGAGAATCTGGAGAAATCACTGAACATTAGCGATGATATTACGAACCTTTGATCCCTCAGGTGGTATTGCATCAAAAACTGACATCAGTGTGTAAAGGATATCACCACATGGGCTCAGGAACACTTCATAAAACCTGTCAGTAACTACAGTTGGTCGCTACATCTGTAAGTGCAAGTTAAAACTCTACTATGCAAAGCGAAAGCCATTTATCAACAACACCCAGGAATGCTGCCGGCTTCGCTGGGCCCGAGCTCATTTAAGATGGACTGATGCAAAGTGGAAAAGTGTTCTGTGGTCTGACGAGTCCACATTTCAAATTATATTTCGAAACTGTGGACATGGTGTCCTCTGGAACAAAAAGGAAAATAACCATCCAGATTGTTATAGGCGCAAAGTTCAAAAGCCAGCATCTGTGATGGTTTCGGGGTGTATTAGTGCCCAAAGCATGAATAACTTACACATCTGTGAAGGCACCATTAATGCTGAATGGTCCATACAGGTTTTGGAGCAACATATGTTGTCATCCAAGCAACGTTATCATGGACGCCCCTGCTTATTACAGCAAAACAATGCCAAGCCACGTGTTACAACAGCGTGGATTCGTAGTAAAAGAGTGCGGGTCCTTTCCTGGCCCGCCTGCAGTCCAGACATGTCTCCCATCGAAAATGTGTCGCGCATTATGAAGCGTAAAATACGACAACAAGACTGTTGAACAACTTAAGCTGTACATCAAGCAAGAATGGTAAAGAATTCCACTTTCAAAGCTTCAACATTTAGTTTCCTCAGTTCCCAAACGTTTATTGAGTGTTGTTAAAAGAAAATGTGACATAACACAGTGGTGAACATGCCCTTTCCCAACTACTTTGGCATGTGTTGCAGCCATGAAATTCTAAGTTATTTATTATTTGCAAAAAAAAAAAAAAAAAAAATATCTTGTCTTTGTAGTGCATTCAATTGAATATGGGTTGAAAAAGATTTGCAAAACATTGCATTCCTTTTATATTTACATCTAACACAATTTCCCAACTCATATGGAAACAGGGTTTGTACAAGTGTTAAATAAGCAGCATTGGTTAATCAGCATTGACACTTTCCCATCGCCTACCTCCTGCCTGAGTGGTTTGCTCACAGAGCGGTGCACTGTCAAGTTAGCCAGAACAAAACAGAACTTTTGTAAAAATGTAATGTAAAGTAAATAAAAGTACCGGCAAATAGCCTATTGATTCACCTTAGAAGAAACATGTATTTAAACAAACAAAGCAGCAAACCGTTCATCAAAATGCTATGTTTATAGAGTGCAAGGTTTTATTTTGAAAACCCTCCATTGTGGTTGAGTTTACAGTAAACTCAGTAAACTTTGGTAAACTGCAATAAATATTTTCATGATTTGTTCTCTGGAGAGATCCTCTACTCATGTGGTTTCTGCTAGGGCAGAATATCATGATTTATGCTTCCTGGTTTTCAAGTGTCATGATCCGCACTATCTTGCCTCTGATTGGCTTGCCCATTATGTTTTGGAGACGATGCATCAAGCATCCTTTTTGACAGGAGGCATGGCCGCCTTAATGCACGGGCTTACCTGGCCTGAAGCCAAGTACCCCCACCAAACCAGAGGCCCCCGATTTTGACAGTGGAATGCAATGATTGGTGTTCATAGCTCTGGTTTGTGTAGCGTATGCTTAGTTTTTTTCTTATTACTCCAATCGAGGCCCGAACCCCGTTGCCGGTGTGAAAGGCCAATGTCCTTACTACTGAGCTAAAAACACAGGCAATCTCCCGGACAGTCGTGAGGGAGATGTACAGTATTAATGAACACTTTTTTTTTTTAATGGTTGATAATTTTGCAGTGTTGAGTAGGCTGACTATATTCTGAAATCCCAAAAAGAGGACACATATATGCGTGCCAAGGCCGGGACTAGGTGAACATTTGCTAATGATACTTGAACTTGCTTTATAAATAATATATTTATTTAAATAAAGCACTTTGTTGGCGCTAGGAATTTTCAAAATGGGGTCCCATGGACTGTCCATGGGACCCCATTTTGAAAATTCCCATCAAGTCATAAAAATGGGGTCACACAGTACATTTTTGGGGTCCCACTTTTTTCTAAGCGTTTTGAAAACAAATGATAAACGTATGGGCTTGACGGTGGAAGAGGGGTTAGTGCGTCTGCCTCACAATACGAAGGTCCTGCAGTCCTGGGTTCAAATCCAGGCTCGGGATCTTTCTGTGTGGAGTTTGCATGTTCTCCCCGTGAATGCATGGGTTCCCTCCGGGTACTCCGGCTTCCTCCCACTTCCAAAGACATGCACCTGGGGATAGGTTGATTGGCAACACTAAATTGGCCCTAGTGTGTGAATGTGAGTGTGAATGTTGTCTATCTATCTGTGTTGGCCCTGCGATGAGGTGGCGACTTGTCCAGGGTGTACCCCGCCTTCCGCCCGATTGTAGCTGAGATAGGCGCCCCCCGCGACCCCAAAAAAGGCAATAAGCGGTAGAAAATGGATGGATGGATGGATGATAAACGTATGCATTGTTCTGTTATATCTCACAATATATACTGTGTTTTGGAAAAAGGTTGTCATAAACGTTACTTAATTCTTTAAAAGAAATAATATAAAAAAAAGACAAATTTGTATGAATATGTAAATGTATTCAGTTGTAAATATTCATTCAATTTCTTCTTTCCTTAATGGATGTAAATTTTACCGCTGCTGGTAGTTTTTTCTATGTTTTTATTTAATAAGTTGTTGGTGTATATATTTCAGTATAAAAGTGTAAAAAGTGTTTTGCTTCAGTCATGAAATAATGATAATGGTGTGCCAGGGCATATGTAACGCCAGTTCGGCATCGTGGTACCGGGTTCGATTCCCTCGTGGATGCGTCAAACGAAGAACACAACAAAGGTAGGATCTAACAAATGTATTAACAAAAGGTGAGCTCTTAACAAAAACACTGGAGCTAATAAAAAGGGAAACCAAAGACGCTAGCGTGAAAGTTAAGAAAAATAAAGAACTAAGACTTGGCATGAAGGCATAAAAAGTAAAAACAAAGATGATTAGCATGTGAGCTAAAAATGACTATGTGGCTGAGCTAATGAGCTAGCGAGAAAAGCATACCTGACGTTACGTTGCGTGAAAACAAACTAGAGTCCCAGAAAGAATAAACAAAAGAGGCTGGCTTATAAAGGGAAGGTGATTAACAGAGAACAGGTGTGCAGGAACCGGGAGTAGCAGCTGAAACTAATAAGTAACCATGGTGATGGACTAAACGGGAAATAAACGGATCAAACGGAGAATGAGAACAAAGATGGAAAAATAAACAATAATATGTGAAGATCCGAGTCACGGATCGCAACAGCATACACACATTTAATTTTTAACGCTTTAAATCTCTTGCGTCTACATCAACTTCAGATCTATTCCTCATTTAAAAATGTTTTAGTTTTTTTATGTTGTTTTTTTAATTGTTTGTTTTCTGCTCTTTTTTGTCAAACAAAACTATGTTTTTTTTATGGCAAACACACAAAACATGCAAAATCTTCCACCGAAAATATTTTTCAAATTGGAATATTTGATGTGATGTAATCGGGGTGGAGGTGGCGGGGCGGGGGGGTTTGGGGTAGCGAGGGGTGTATATTGTAGCATCCTGGAAGAGTCAGTGTTGCAAGGGGTTCTGGGTATTTGTTTCTGTTGTGTTTATGTTGTGTTACGGTGCAGATGTTCTTCCGAAATGTGTTTGTAATTCTTGTTTGGTGTGGGTTCACAGTGTGGCGCATATTTATAACAGTGTTAAAGTTGTTTACACGGCCGCCCTCAGTGTGGCCTGTATGGCTATTGACCAAGTATGCCTTGACTGAAAACCTATGCACTACCCCGCTCTCTCGCTCTCTCTGTCTCTGTCCTTCCCTCTTGAATGTTGCTGCGTGCGCACACCTTCACAATTTGTTCTGTATTTAACCCCTTTTAACCCTATTTGTACATTGAAAATACATGTAACCTTGACACAAAACCCTGGACATTTGAGACATTTAAGAAACCCCGCCCAGACACCCCGGACAGTCCCGCAAAGAGGACATATGGTCAGTCTAGTGTTGAGTAAAATCATGATTAGTTTTTTTAAACCGTACTTTCAGGGCGGGGGGAAGGTATGTTGTTAATGTGGCCCCAGTCTCTCTCTCCTAGTATCTTTTAACAAAATGATGCTAAAATGTATTTCCCTACAATCAAATCAAGATCTCTGCTTGTCAGGTCTCCAATCATTCAGCACAGAGGTGACTCTCATGTTGCGCGCAGCGGTGCATTCTGCGTGTGGATGCTGGCGATGTCAAGAGCACTGTGCTGTCTTCTAGAACGTCACAGCTGTGTGACTCATCTGAACTCAGGATGAACGAGCGTTGCATGTAATCGCGTCACCGTTGAGTCATCTGATAAGAAAAATAAGCTTTTCGAATACCTCTAATTTAAGACACTATGCAAAAACACAAACAGCCATCAAACCCATAATAATAAAACCTAAGTAAGGAAGTAAGTAAAACAATTACTTCACTCTGCACTGTATACACAAGTTTGTTCCATTAAGTGTTTCAAACCAAATTCAACCTCTGCTGCCGAAGACTAACTCATCTCCCTTGAAATTATTTTTCTTAATATTTCCCTTGACTCAGCATCCAAAGCGCCTGCAGAACAGCTGTCGGAGCTTCTTTACTGAATGTTTTACGACTGTACATTGTACATAAGTAGCCCTTGTAAAAGGAAACATAATTGACAATTATGATGCTGGAAAGCCTTACTTCCTGTCACTTATGTACCTCCAGGAGTCAAAAATCTGTTTGTGTGTTGCAGCCCTTCTCAGGAGACCAGATGGACGACTTCAGCAGTGAATTATTCAGCAGTTTCTTTGAGGACCACCTGTTAGAGCGCCCCATGCTGGCCGACAGGCATTCCCTCCTACACATGGACATGGACAGCAGCCCAGGTCAGTCCTGTCATAAAGGGTTGACATATAGTTCCTAACATGTTGCCAAATGGGGATAGGATAGGGATAGGTCTTTATTGTCATTGCACAAGTACAACGAAACTTTGTTTTCAGCACAAACCTGTTCAAGATTAGACAAGCAAACAGTGTACAGGGTTACAGAACAAGATCGCTGATGGGTCGCCATAAGGCGCCCCGTAAAAGATGGGAAAAAGGTCAACGCTGGGGAAGGATGAGTAAAAAAATACAATCTAGACTGGGCTCCTAAGGGGGCCCAGTCTGGAGTGGGAAAAAAAACCTCCATAGCAAAGCACATATACATATTCCAACATACATCTCGAGATATTTAGCAACAGAGGGAAGGTAGTTCAAGGTCATGGTGGTAGCCCGCAGCTCTCAGGCGCTGACCATCCATTCATCACCCCTACGGGATTTGTGTCGAGGGCGTTGGGTTGGGGGGGGGTGTATGTGTGGCGTATATTTTTTGTGGATGTGTGTGTGTGCGTGTAAGGCCGTATCGTGTCGTCGTTCCGCGGCCTTGATGTATTATGCAGTCGCTAGTCCAAAGTCAACAACAGGTGTGTGTCCATGAGAGACAAGAAGGGAGTTTGTTGTGTCTCCGCTGCAGTGTTCTTCGGGAGAGTCTCGAAGCCAGGGAAACAATCCAAATTAGAATGATTTGTATGCGAGTGAAAATAAAAATTTGCTTTTCACTCTAAATTGTCTATGTCTGGTCCTCAAACCTGCGGGGTAGACAGTCCGATGTAACCCACAGTTCCTCCCGCATCCTCCAATCATTTCTGGCAGCTTTGGGGTACTTTGAAGACCACCAGCAACTTCCAATTTGTCGACAAACCAGAGCAACACTTACTCCAATCAGCAGATGTCCTGTTGTCATAATTCCGAATAGGTGGATATCTTCACGTCCTCGACCAAATGCTGGCCTGAAGATGTTTGGTTTCAAGTGTGGGTGAAATCCAAGTAATTCTCTGCAAACTGGCTTTCATATCGTTGGATTCCTGCACATTAGCTTGACTTCTCAGTCAACATCTGCACAGACGTGAACCCCAAACTCTCACTTCAGCTGGATTTTGGAGCCAACTCGGCAGTGAGAGCAACCGTATCAGGTTTTCCCCAAACCTCGTTGACAACTCACTCTCCTCTCTTACCACCAAAAGTCGAAACCCTGTGTTAGCCTTGGCTTGACTTTTCAACAGGTGAAAGTGTAAATCATTCCCAAATAACTACAATGCTTTTTGAGCTTAAACCTCAAGACTGTTTAATGTTTCATTGCTTATTGTATAGAGATTTTTATTTTTTATTTTCTTACAATTACAACAGAACTACATCAGCAGAGACAATATATACACACATGATTCCAAGATTTACTATAAAAAAAATATTAGTGAAGTACATAGTAATAACCAATGCTCAAGCACCAGAAAAGTTTTTCTTTTTTTAAAAACACCGCAGCCCGTTCCTTTCTATCCCGCCTGCAATGCTGGTCTTCTACAGTACGTCTCCTCTGCTTTCCTGTCAAAACTTACATTCATTGCCGGGAAATCCAGATTTTGTCCTTCTTTCCTGGTGTCTTCCCGGTTCCGTTTTGTTTGTTTTCCCTACTGCAGCAGAGGAGTCGCTCGACAACGTTCCATCTGCAACACTCGGTGCGTGGGCTCGTTTAAAAAAGCACGTGGAGGTTCATGATCGGTGATACAATCAAAAGACAACGCGACAGGGATGAATGGACATGAAGACGACAGAATAGATATGGCTGTCAAAAATCCGAACTTGGTGAAAATCCATTCATCCATCCATTTCCTACCGCTTATTCCCCTTTGGGATTGCTGGAGCCTATCTCACCTGCATGCGGGCAGAAGGCGTCGTACACCCTGGACAAGTCGCCACCTCATTGTAGGGCCAAAAAATAGGAATCTTATATGAGTAAAGAGAAACAGGCAGCGGCTCACACATTCTCATACTTTCTGTAACATCCAGGAATCAATTATGTCAGCCAGCTTGGAAAATGCCTCGACTATAAGGTCCATGAAGGAGCCCAGAATTGTTTTTATTTAAATGTTTGCTATATTCAGGGTTTCTCACAAGGAAAACCTGACTATGTATTAAATCCATAAAGTGCTATTAAAGGCCTACTGAAATGAGATTTTCTTATTGAAACGGGAATAGCAGGTCCATTCTATGTGTCATACTTGATCATTTTGCGATATTGACATATTTTTGCTGAAAGGATTTAGTAGAGAACATCGACGATAAAGTTAGCAACTTTTGGTCGCTAATAGAAAAGGCCTGCCTTTACCGGAAGTATGTGCGCGTGACGTCACGAGTTGCAGGGCTCCACAAGTATTCACATTGTTTATAATGGGAGTCACCAGCAGTAAGAGCAATTCGGACCGAGAAAGCGACAATTTCCCCATTAATTTGAGCGAGGATCAATCAATCAATCAATGTTTACTTATATAGCCCTAAATCACTAGTGTCTCAAAGGGCTGCACAAACCACTGCGACATCCTCGCTAGGCCCACATAAGGGCAAGGAAAACTCACACCCAGTGGGACATCGGTGACAATAATGACCCAGTGGGACGTCGGTGACAATGATGACTATGAGAACCTTGGAGAGGAGGAAAGTAATGGATGTCGAGCGGGTCTAACATGATACTGTGAAAGTTCAACATGATACTGTGAAAGTTCAATCCATAATGGATCCAACACAGTCGTGAGAGTCCAGTCCAAAGCGGATCCAACACAGCAGCGAGAGTCCCGTTCACAGCGGAGCCAGCAGGAAACCATCCCAAGCGGAAGCGGATCAGCAGCGCAGAGATGTCCCCAGCCGATACACAGGCGAGCAGTACATGGCCACCGGATCGGACCGGACCCCCTCCACAAGGGAGAGTGGGACATAGAAGAAAAAGAAAAGAAACGGCAGATCAACTGGTCTAAAAAGGTAGTCTATTTAAAGCCTAGAGTATACAAATGAGTTTTAAGGTGAGACTTAAATGCTTCTACTGAGGTGGCATCTCGAACTGTTACCGGGAGGGCATTCCAGAGTACTGGAGGATGAAAGATTTGTGAATCAGGATATTGATAGTGAAGGACTAGAAAAAAAAAAGAACGACAGCTCTGGGCGGCGGCAGTGTGAGTGTTTCAGATGTAATTAGACACATTTACTAGAATAATTCTGGAAGATCCCTTATCTGCTTATTGTTTTAATAGTGCTTTAGTGAGATTTTAAAGATTGTAAAGACATACCTCGAGGTCGGATGGCTGCGGTGAACACACAGTGTCTCAGAGAGAACCCGAGGAGCCAAGCTCACAGCTGCCTTTTTTGACATGACAGCTGCTGCAGGACGACAAATAATCCATAGATGTCTCCGGTAAGATATATATCACAATTTCCCCATCCAAAAACATGCTGGTTGACGTAGAGAAAACATGTTAGCTTGACCGCTCTGCTTCACAACAAACAAAGAAACACCGGCAGTTTCTCGGTGCTAAAGACAGCTGCAATACACCGCTTTCCACCAACAGCATTGTTCTTTATAGTCTCCATTATTAAATGAACAAATTGCAGAAGATTCAGCAACACAGTTGTCTAAAATACTGTGTAATTATGCGATTAAAGCAGACGACTTTTAGCTGTGTGTGGTGCAGCGCTAATATTTCCTTACAGTCCGTGACGTCACGCAAACGCTTCATCATTCTGCGACGTTTTCAACAAGAAACTTGCGGGAAATTTTAAATTGCAATTTAGTAAACTAAAAAGGCCGTATTGGCATGTGTTGCAATGTTAATATTTCATTATTGATATATAAACTATCAGACTGCGTGGTCGGTAGTAGTGGGTTTCTGTAGGCCTCTAAAATTGAGTAGAAGGCCAGTTATTGTGATGTACAGATACACCATATTTTTAGTTTTCCCAGGAGATTTTCTATATTTTTAAATGCAATTGTTGAAGCCCGCAGCATTACACACATTTTGTAAAGATGTTCATTTGGTGCTGAATTTACCACAACTTTAGCGCCGCATAAAACATTACTTTACTGGTCGGACGTTTCCCCCAAAAATTTTGTTATAAAAGCCTGTTTACTGACATACACAATTGATGTTTAAATAATTAAAATTAAAATTTTAATGACTGCAAATGAGGGCAGCAGAGTGGTAGAGGGGTTGGTGCATCTGCCTCACAATACGAAGGTTCCGAGTAGTCCTGGGTTCAATCCCGGGCTTGGGATCTTTCTGTGTGGAGTTTGCATGTTCTCCCCGTGACTGCGTGGGTTCCCTCCGGGTACTCCGGCTTCCTCCCACCTCCAAAGACATGCACCTGGGGATAGGTTGATTGGCAACACTAAATTGGCCCTAGTGTGTGAATGTGAGAGTGAATGTTGTCTATCTGTGATGGTCATGTGATGAGGTGGCGACCAGTGTTAATCTTGACAGCAAAATTTTAAGGGATAAGCGGTAGTAAAATGGATGGATGGATGGATACTGCAAATGAATATCGGCTGCAGATACCGGCCTCTTTGACTACTAAAAATCGGTCGATCTCCAGTACTGTATTCATAACTTATGTATTTTGTCAGTCACTCCTGACCTGCCTCAATCTTTGGGCCTCACAGACATCCAAGCAGAGCACAGCTATTCTTTGAGTGAAGACTCCGCCCCTCAGAGCCCCGCCCTGTCAGTCAAGATGGACGAAGACTCTGGTGGGTAACTGCTTCTGCATCTTTCACGTGACTCGCCTCTGTAAATTTGAGCCTCACGAAGAACGCACTGGTCCATGCTCCTGCTGCTTTCCTGTGACGTAGTCAACATATGTTGTCGCACAACGTGCATGAAATGAAGTGCGGCCTCTTCATCTCACTCTCTTTCTCTTTTGTCCCTCTCCAACTGTCTTTGCTCCTCTGTTCTCCGCTTGTCCCAGGGATCCTTCTGTCTGTATAGTTTTTTCCCTGCTAAGTAAGCCCTGCCCACCTAGCGCGTTGACACACACACACACACACGCACACACGCACACACACACACATGCACACACATTGCACTATGATAAGCACATGGTTTTGAGTGCAGCTTTAGTCATAGCCAGAAGAAACTCTCTCTCTGTGTCTTTCTCGTGCTTGCTTGCCCTTAATCCAATCAAATCCCCTTCAGCTGTACGAATATCAGTTTACCTGCTCTGCCAAAATAGCGGGATGAGTAGAAAAACACTTCAGGTCACATGGAAAGTGAAAACAAAAAAAAAAGTGTCCCTGAGTGTCCCTCAGGCTTGTCACGCTTTAAGTGGGCTGGATTTGAGCGCTTTTGTACATTGCCAAAGCACACCCCCTTGTATGCATTAGTTATCCAATTGTAGAAAAGCGCTATACAAGTACAACCCATTTATTTATTTACCTCAGATGTTTAACTTACATTTAAATGCAGCTGTGGTCCGTGACTTAAGAATATATGACTTTATGTTTTTAAATAACCTCAATGCCTCACATCTTGGTCTGTGGTCCTTTTTCTGACTAGTCAGGGCCCGGTTGTAGAGAAGCTGTGCGTTTTACTGCAGCGCCCGACCCGCTGCAATTGTTTTAATAGAGCTGCTGCCCCACTGAGATCACACAGTATTCTCCCTTAACTCGCTGGGATGACATTCTGCAGTTTTTCATCATTATACATGGTTCCTACTTCACTCTTTTTGTTTGATTTGACATACATATCAAACTACTGAAGTCGCATTAATGCCTCATGAACTCTTGTGTTATAATGATCATAGTGTTCTTATATTACTCCCATCTGTAAGTAGAGAGAGTTGCTTTTGGCCGCTCATTAATGAGTGGCGGCGGCTTCAAGTCAAGCTCACCTTGCTTAACGAGGCAGCAGACTTAACGAGACTCAGCAAGCAGTAACAGTGGCCTCATTAGTTTCGCCCCAAACTGCGTCAATAGTAGAACCAGTCTGTGACTAGCTTGCTAACCGGTTACATCAAAGGTGACGCATGTTTTGTGTTGGAACTTTCGTAGACAGAAGCTCTGTAAAAGTGAACATGTGTGAGGGTGTGTTCATATCTTACTTTGTGCTCAATTCACATTGGTAAAGTTAGGTCATAATTTGTCACTGATGTACTTTAAAATCTCCAGCAAAAGGGTCCCTGTTGGTGTTTAAATCAAAATGAAATAAAGTTTTGCTTGCCCACTGAACTTTAACTGGTGTGTGGACATCACAGTAACTTTAAAGGCCTACTGAAATGAGATTTTCTTATTTAAACGGGAATAGCAGGTCCATTCCATGTGTCATACTTGATAATTTTGCGATATTGCCATATTTTTTGCTGAAAGGATTTAGTAGAGAACATCGACGATAAAGTTTGCAACTTTTGGTCGCTAATAAAAAAGCCTTGCCTGTACCGGAAGTAGCAGACGATGTGCGCGTGACGTCACGGGTTGTAGAGCTCCTCACATCCTCACATTGTTTACAATCATAGCCACCAGCAGCTAGAGCAATTCGGACCGAAAAAGCGACAATTTCCTCATTAATTTGAGCGAGGATGAAAGATTTGTGGATGAGGATAGTGAGAATGAGGGACTAGAAGAATAGAAGAAAAAGACGAGGGCAGTGGGAGCGAGTCAGATGTTATTAGACACATTTACTAGGATAATTATGGAAAATCCCTTATCTGCTTATTTTGTTACTAGTGTTTTAGTGAGATTATATAGTCATGCCTGAAAGTCGGAGGGGTGTGGTGACCGCCAGTGTCTCTGAGGGAAGCCATGGAGGAGCCAAGAAAGTCGCAGCTGCCTCTTTGACAGCTGCAGGAGGAACGACACAAGCTCCGCTCATGTTTACGGTAAGAGCCGACTTATTACCACAATTTTCTAACCGAAACCTGCCGCTTGACATGTGGTAGAGAACCATGTTCCTTTGACCACTCTGTTCCATATTAAAGCTTCACAACAAACAAAGAAACACCGGCTGTGTTTGTGTTGCTACAGCCGGCTGCAATCCACCGCTTCCCACCAACATCTTTCTTCTTCGTAGTCTCCATTATTAATTGAACAAATTGCAAAAGATTCAGCAACACAGGTGTCCAGAATACTGTGTAATTATGCGATAAAAACAGACAACTTTTAGCCGTGAGCGGTGCTGGGAGAACATGTCCGCCGCTACCACCGGTGACGTCACACGCACGCGTCATCATAAGCGTCATCATTCCGCGACGTTTTCAACAGGATACTTCGCGGGAAATTTAAAATTGCAATTTATTAAACTAAACCGGCCGAATTGGCATGTGTTGCAATGTTAATATTTCATCATTGATATATAAACTATCAGACTGCGTGGTCGGTAGTAGTGGGTTTCAGTAGGCCTTTAATGTCTGCTGGCTCCAAATCAGCCAGTAAGTTTATCCAGCATGTCAAAAATGGCAATGCTGCATAGATAATATGTCTCTACTACTTTTGTTTCTGACAGTCCTAATACGTAGACACGGACGGAGGATTCTTTCTCAACCGTCTATCATTCTCGTCACAAGTACAGACTTTTTTTTAACTTTATTGTCACATACGTGTCACATACGCACAACGTATGTACAGCAATATTTACCGTAGTCTCTGCATTTAACGCATCCTCTCTTGAGGACTATTGGGTATCCATCGTGTAGCGCCTGGGGACCGTCTATCCAATCCAATCCAATCCAATCCAATCCACTTTATTTATATAGCACATTTAAACAACAATAACGTTTCCAAAGTGCTGCACAGCCATGTTAAAAACAATATTATGCTCCACCAATGACTGAATAAAACAAAAAATGAATAAAAATAAAACCAATAAAAACAATATAAAAACAAATATGATTAAAAACTATTTTAAAGGGTAAAATCAATTAAAACAGTAAAACAAAAATCAAAGTGTATAAAAAACACAGAGGACAACAGAGGACAGAGGACCACACAACTCACGTAGTGTTAAAAGCCAAAGAATAAAAGTGGGTCTTAAGACGAGACTTAAAACACTCCACTGTGGAAGCAGTTTGAACATGGAGCGGCAGAGTGTTCCAGAGCTTAGGGCCAACCACAGAGAAGGCCCTGTCTCCCATGGTCTTAAGTCTGGTCTTGGGCACCACGAGCTGGAGCTGGCTTTCGGACCTCAGAGCGCGCGCAGGGATGTAAATTTGGATGAGGTCCGAGATATATTGAGGTGCCAGTCCATGTAAAGATTTAAAAACAAACAGCAATGTTTTAAAATCAATTCTAAAATGAACAGGGAGCCAGTGCAAACTCTGAAGAATTGGGGTTATATGCTGGCGTTTCCTGGACCCTGTTAAAATTCGTGCTGCCGCGTTCTGGACTAACTGCAACCGGGAGATAGCTTTTTGGTTAATGCCAGCATAAAGTGCATTGCAGTAGTCCAGGCGACTTGAAATAAAAGCATGCACGACTTGTTCAAAAAGGTTAAAAGATAAAAACGGTTTAACCTTTACTAAAAGACGAAGGTGATAAAAACACGATTTTAAAACGCCATTGACTTGTTTGTCTAGTTTAAAATCGCTGTCTATAGTGACGTCTATGGCACGTCATGGTTCAGCTTGCCGGTCGGTGAAGCCTCCTTTGCGGGCAACACACAGGTCAATATGGGGATAGTGTTCCGCAAATTATTTGCCACTTGCCAAGATTTTAAATTGTATTTCTTGAAATTTCCCTAGTTTTCAGATCTATTGACTTATCGTTAGTCTTTGACTTTACGGCATAATCGTAATATTTGCATAAATAATTATAGTTTGTCTATTGTAGTGCAAAAATGTTAAAATTGAACTTAAAAAACTATTCAAATAACATATTTTGGCTTTTTTCACTTAGGAAATCGTCTTAAAATATTCTGCAACATCCAGGGGATGCTTAATTTAAGAATACCAACTTAAAAACAGGAAAAATCCTAAAAGTCTAGATATAAAAATCCTAACTTAGCCAGTATTTTCAAGTAAAATAAACTAGCTGCATGGACAGATAATTATTTTAGGTTTTAGTATCTATTTTTAATTTTTTCCTCAAATCTAGTCTTTTTATCTTTTATCAGGTCTTTTTTGCAGTGCACGTACCTTCCATATGTGCTAAATGTAGACGCAAAAACCGCCACCGCAAACAGTTTCAGGATTGATTATTTACATTGCGGGCACGAAATGATTACATGTGGATCTTCTACACCCAGTATTTGTGGGTTCTTCCGAGGATGTCGTAGTCGTAATGATTTGTGCAGTCCTTTGAGACATTTGTGATTTGGGGCTATATAAATAAACATTGATTGATTGATTGATTGATTGACATTGTAATATTTATCATCTAATCCAAATATAGTCCCTAAAGACAAACACGCTAAATGGATAGCATGAGCTATTTTCCTAATCCTCGGTATATCAGATTTGTGTGCGCTATTAAGTTTGCACATGTTTTAATATATACAAATCTTTAGTCGATAAGTTTCTAAATGTTTAGATGTTAAATTACACATTTAAATTGTACTAAATGCATTGATAGATATATTTTTCTGTATATGTGTATATTATCAAGTCTGCGTTGACCATGTTTTGAAGATTGAAAGTCCTTCCATTCACATTGGAATACAGAGAAAAATTGGTGGATTAAAGAAATGTATTTAAATAAGTAATTGGATCTCCAATATAAGTAAAAAAAGACAACACATCGCTTTACAAAAAGTTACAGTAAATGAACGTAACGCACAGTCCAGACCCCGCACCTTGCCTGGGCTCAAAGCCGCGCCCGCACATCCTGATATCATCAATTTCTATGTAACTCGAGTAGTTGCTACTTATGAAAAATAACACACTTCAGGGTGCAACTGAAGTTGCATAACTACCTCGACATAAATAGTCAGGGCCTATACATAAAAAAGTTTTCTTACTCAAGTCTCATTAATCATTGGCCATCAGTTAACTTTGTCAGTCACTTGTTCTGTTGCTTGTGTACATAATGCTAGATGTCCTACAAGCTTGTATATAAAGGTGTCTGGTACAGTCCCCCAAATTCCATATTCTGTTCCGTGTCCATATTCCCATACCATGTACCCTTTGACTCCGAATCCGAGAGTTGCGCATTCCTCGGCTGTCAAGCCCTGGCTGTCAACTCACTGTCCAGCACAGCCCTTAAGGCAGACCTGGGCAAATTAAGGCCCCGGGACCGAATGCGGCCTGTTGAACTTTTCAATCTGGCCCGCCGGATTATGATGTGCAGTGATGTTTTGAAATTACCGTAAATGTTGATCTATACAAAATATTTCAATGGTTGGGATCAGCGCTTTTGCATGATATACTAGTTACTAAAGATGTCTGATATTATCGGGCGATAAATGCTTTCAAATGTAATATCGGAAATTATCGGTATCGGTTACAAAATAATCGGTATCGGTTTCAAAAAGTAAAATTTATGTGTGCACGGACGTAGGGAGGAGTACAGAGCATCAATAAACCTTAAAGGTACTTCCTTTGCGTGCCGGCCCAGTCACATAATATCTACGGCTTTTCACACACACAAGTGAATGCAAGCATAGTTAGTCAACAGCCATTCAGGTCACACTGAAGGTAGCCGTATATACAACTTTAACACTGTTACAAATATGTGCCAGACTGTGAACCCACACCAAACAAGAATGACAAACACATTTCGGGAGAACATCCGCACTGTAACACAACATAAACACAGCACTACAAATACCCAGACACCCTTGCAGCACTAACTCTTCCGGGACGCTACAATATACACCCCCCCTCTACCCTCCCCCTCCACCTCAACCCAGCCCCCCCAACCCCGCCCACCTCAACCTCCTCATGCTCTCTCAGGGAGAGCATGTCCTAAATTCCAAACTGCTGTTTTGAGGCATGTTAAAAAAAACAATGCACTTTGTGACTTCAATAATAGATATGGCAGTGCCATGTTGGCATTTTTTTCCATACTTTGAGTTGATTTATTTTGGAAAACCTTCTTACATTGTTTAATGCATCCACCAGGGCATCACAACAACATTAGGCATAATAATGTGTTAATTCCACAACTGTATATATATCGGTATCGGTTGACATCGGAATCGGTAATTAAGAGTTGGACAATATCGAAATATCAGATTTCGGCAAAAAAGCCATTATCGGACATCTCTACTAGTTACTATGGTAATCTAAGTCTCAGCAGCTCAGAGAAGGCACCAAGCCGTGGGGAGCGTTTCCACAGAGTGTTTCCAGAGCGGCCAGCCTGAAATGGGGGCGTCAGGAAAAAGAAGCGGAAGGAGATTTTTACAGCAAAGTTCTAAAGCTTAGTAATATACAAGATTGTAGGTGGGGGTTTTTTACCCTTCGCGTTCATTATTCGCTGTGTTTGTTTCATTTTTGTTGTGTTTCGCATATGTCGATCGAGAGGGGTTGTGACATTCATATGTTGTCAATATTCAGTGTTTTATCGTTCAGAGTTAATATTGTAAATCCCACATTCTTTATTTTCATGTACATTCTGGGTGTCTCATTCATTAAAAAATGTCTAATTCTATTACGAGTTAAAATAATTGCCCAGGCCTACCAAAAGGCATCTCTTGCTGGTATCTGTTACATGAGCTACAACAGAGTCTGATGAGACCCCGGTTATGAAACGTGAGAGAACATACTGTATGTAACAATGAAGATGACCTTTTATATTTAAACTGGAATAACAAAACAATGGAAATGACATTGGAAAAAAATTTAACAAGTGCGACCTGTCTCTCTCCTAGAGTTTGAATGGAACTTCAGTCAGGACCTGTCTGCCATTTTAGTGAAACAGGAGGAGCCTGACTTGGGTCAGAGGTCAGATCCGCAGCCTGTTGAAGGCCCAGCTTTTATCCTAAGCCCCGCCCCTCCGCGAAAAACATCACCATGGAGACACACAGTGAGTATCCCACTGGGTCTGCCCCACAGCAAAGACATACATGGTGTTTATTTTTGCAAAAGAGTGTGTTTGGTTTTATCAGGTGCGCAGTCCGGACGACGTCAAGCCCGTGGCAATCAAAGACGAACCTAAAGAGATGGGACAGTACCTCAGCCTGCCCAGTGGTACACACCCCAGCCGCACATCGCCACTCAATTTTCTAAGCTCACAACAATCATAATCATTCCTCAACTCACTTTCCCCCCAGATGACGCCCTCCAGCTGCCACCCACCCCGCCAAGCAGTAACCACGGCGACAGTGATGGTTCCCTACCGCCCTCTTCTCCACTCCTCCCTCTGCCTCCGTCTTCCCCGCAGCCCCAACAGAGACCAGCGGGTCGTGGCTCCTTGTCCTCCTCCTCATCTACAGCCATCTCGTCTTCCCCTCTCCTAACCGCACCGCACGTCAGTCCCCATCGCCCCTCCTCTCCTTCCTTCGCACCCCTGATGATTCCTAATCTTAAACCGATTAATTATTAATTAAGGTTTTTGCATCATTGTGCAGAAGCTGCAGGGTTCCGGACCCCTCATGCTGACGGAGGAAGAAAAGCGAACTCTGGTCGCTGAGGGATATCCTGTACCCAACAAACTTCCTCTCACTAAGAGTGAAGAGAAGGCGCTGAAGAGAGTCAGACGGAAGATAAAAAATAAGGTACAGTAAATTCTTATGCATTTTGTCAGAATCATACATCAATTTGTTTACACACCTGTTGAATCGGGGATTGAAGATGTGGGGCTCAACCAGGGGTGTCTTTTTGAATATTTCCGCATTTTACTTAATTATTTTAATTGGCCACTACTGAGGTACATGTTATGTGTTCCTCTGATGTTTTTAATGGTAAACATTAATGCATACATTTTCTTGCTTGGCCTGATCACCGCATTTTAATTAAACATTAACATAGTGCAAGGTATTTGCATTATAAAGTAATTCAAATTATATAATATATATAATAATAATACAACTTTAACATTTGACAACCAAACAATTAAACAAGGCGACTCGGTAAAGAATCTTGGTATTATCTTCGACCCAACTCTCTCCTTTGAGTCACACATTAAAAGCGTTACTAAAACGGCCTTCTTTCATCTCCGTAATATCGCTAAAATTCACTCCATTTTGTCCACTAACGACGCTGAGATCATTATCCATGCGTTTGTTATGTCTCGTCTCGATTACTGTAACGTATTATTTTCGGGTCTCCCCATGTCTAGCATTAAAAGATTACAGTTGGTACAAAATGCGGATGCTAGACTTTTGACAAGAACAAGAAAGTTTGATCATATTACGCCTGTACTGGCTCACCTGCACTGGCTTCCTGTGCACTTAAGATGTGACTTTAAGGTTTTACTACTTACGTATAAAATACTACACGGTCTAGCTCCATCCTATCTTGCCGATTGTATTGTACCATATGTCCCGGCAAGAAATCTTCGTTCAAAGAACTCCGGCTTATTAGTGATTCCTAAAGCCCAAAAAAAGTCTGCGGGCTATAGAGCGTTTTCCGTTCGGGCTCCAGTACACTGGAATGCCCTCCCGGTAACAGTTCGAGATGCTATCTCAGTAGAAGCATTTAAGTCTCATCTTAAAACTTATTTGTATACTCTAGCCTTTAAATAGACCTCCTTTTTAGACCAGTTGATCTGCCGCTTCTTGTCCCTTGTGGAGGGGGTCCGGTCCGATGGCCATGGATGAAGTACTGGCTGTCCAGAGTCGGGACCCAGGATGAACTGCTTGTCGGGACCCAGGATGGACCGCTCGCCTGTGTATCGGTTGGGGACATCTCTATGCTGCGGATCCGCTTCCGCTTGGGATGGTTTCCTGTGGACGGGACTCTCGTTGTTGTCTTGGATCCGCTTTGAACTGAACTCCTGCGGCTGTGTTGGATCCACTATGGATTGAACTTTCACAGTATCATGTTAGACCCGCTTGACATCCATTGCTTTCGGTCCCCTAGAGGGGGGTGGGGTTTGCCCACATATGTGGTCCTCTCCAAGGTTCTCATAGTCATCATTGTCACCGACGTTCCACTGGGTGTGAGTTCTCCTTGCCCTTATGTGGGTTCTTCCGAGGATGTCGTAGTGGTTTGTGCAGCCCTTTGAGAAACTTGTGATTTAGGGCTGCATAAATAAACATTAATTGATTGAAACAAATCAATTCAATTTCTACATCATATATATGCATGTCAACTGAATATTAATATACAGTTCCATATATTAAGTGTCAATTAAGCTGTAGTTTTGTGCGGGATAGCCTTAACAGGTCATTTGTTTAGCAGCTAGATGCTAAATAAACACTACCAATTTTTCACTTTTGAGACTATGCCAATATTAAAGCCATGAGTTTTGGCCAAAACAAATATTGATACAATATTAGCACGAACCATCCATCCATCCATTTTCTACCGCTTATTCCCTTTCGGGGTCGCGGGGGGCGCTGGCGCCTATCTCAGCTAACCATTCATACTTTTATAACTTTGTAATGTGGTATGTTAGAAAAGGCTTGACCAAGTAAATAATGTGGACACTTTTGTTACTGGATACTTTATAACGTGCTTCTGCCATGATGTCTGTGTATGTGTATAAGTAATATGTGTGTGTAAGTAATATGCAAATAATAATTTCATAATTGTTTATATTGACAAATGTTGTGTTTTAATCGTAAACAATGTTCAATTAAGGACATTTATTAGTTATCACGTATGTCTAGCGTGTGTGTTATTGTTGTGTAGCTGCTAGCTATATGTATACATTTTATGTATGAATTCACAAAAATACAAGAAATTATCGACATTGTGTGCTTATTGGAAGATAATTAGTGAAGTGAAGTGAATTATATTTATATAGCGCTCTTTTTGAGTGACTCAAAGCGCTTTACATAGTGAAACCTAATATCTAAGTTACATTTAAACAAGTGTGAGTGGCACTGGGAGCAGGTGGGTAAAGTGTATTGCCCAAGGACACAACGGCAGTGACTAGGATGGCGGAAGCGGGGATTGAACCTGTAACCCTCAAGTTGCTGGCACGGCCACTCTACCAACCGAGTTATGCCGGATATTTAGCCGTTAACTAGTTGGCAAGCTCACAATACAAAGGTCCTGGGTTCAATCCTGCGCTCAGGATTTTTCTGTGTGGAGTTTGCATGTTCTCTTCGTGATGCGTGAGTTCCCTCCAAAGACATGCACCTGGGGATAGGTTGATTGGCAACACTTAATTGGCCCTAGTGTGCAAATGTGAGTGTGAATGTTGTCTGTCTATCTGTGTTGGCCCTGGTATGAGCTGGCAATTTGTCCAGGGTGTCCCCTGCCAACCGCCCGAATGCAGCTGAGATAGGCTCCAGCGACCCCAAAAGGGAACAAGCGGTAGAAAATGGATGGATGAATATAGTTGCCAAGCAATGCATGAGTAAGAGTGCTACTCGTATTATCAATCAATCATCCATCCATCCATCCATTTCCTACCGCTTATTTCCTTTGGGGTAGCGGGGGGCGCTGGTGCCTATCTCAGCTACAATCGGGCGGAAGGAGGAGTACACCCTGGACAAGTCGCCACCTCATCGCAGGGCCAACACAGATAGACAAACAACATTCACACTCACATTCACACACTAGGGCCAATCTAATGTTGCCAATCAACCTATCCCCAGGTGCATGTCTTTGGAAGTGGGAGGAAGCCGGAATACCCGGAGGGAACCCACGCATTCACGGGAAGGACATGCAAACTCCACACAGAAAAATCAATCAATGTTTATTTATATAGCCCTAAATCACAAGTGTCTCAAAGGGCTGCACAAGCCACAACGACATCTGCCGTACAGAGCCCACATACGGGCAAGGAAAAACTCACCCCAGTGGGACGTCGATGACAGTGACCTCAAGAAACCTTGGTGAGGACCGCATGTGTGGGCACCCCCCCCCCCCCCCCCCCGCCACCCCATAGCCACCGAACCTGTGTCCTCCCTGCCATAAGGGAGAGGTGGGCAGAGGAGAAAAAGAAATGAAAAAAGACAGATCAACTGGTCTAAAAAGGGGGTGTATTTAAAGGCTAGAGTATACAAATGAGTTTTAAGATGAGACTTAAATGCTTCTACTGAGGTAGCATCTCAAACTGTTACCGGGAGGGCATTCCAGAGTACTGGAGCCCAAATAGAAAACGCTCTATAGCCCGCTGACTTTTTTTGGGCTCTGGGAATCACTAATCAGCCGGAGTTCTTTGAACGCAGATTTCTTGCCGGGACATATGGTACAATACAATCGGTAAGATAGGATGGAGCTAGACCGTGTAGTAATTTATACGTAAGTAGTAAAACCTCAAAGTCACATCTTAAGTGCACAGGAAGCCAGTGCAGGTGAGCCAGTATAGGCGTAATATGATCAAACTTTCTTGTTCTTGTCAAAAGTCTAGCAGCCGCATTTTGTACCAACTGTAATCTTTTAATGCTGGACATGGGGAGAACCGAAAATAATACTTTACAGCAGGGGTGCCCATTACGTCGATCGCGAGCTACCAGTCGACCGCGGGGGGTATGTCAGTCGATCTCCAGCCAGGCTTTTAAAAAAAATAGACCTAAAAATTAGTGATCATCAATCTTCACCAAGACGTCACTTAAATGACATTCACGGTACCGGAGGGTCTTGTGAGATGACGCTGGCTGCTGCAAGATCATTATTATGAAAATATGACCGAGAGGAAGGCGAGAAACACTTTTTATTTCAACAGACTCTCGCGCCGTACCTTCCGTCAAAACTCTAAAGGCCGACTGCACATTTCCTATCTTCACAATAAAAGCCCTGCTTTATGCTGCCTGCGCTAACTAAATACAGAGTCTCGGAAAACTGGCGTGCACAAGCGATCCCTCAGAAAGCTGGCGTGCACATCACTTGTGCACGCCAGCTTTCCGAGACTCTTATTTTGTTAGCGCAGGCAGCATGAAGCAGGGCTTTTATTGTGAAGATAGGAAATGTGCAGTCGGCCTTTAGAGTTTTGACGGAAGGGACGGCGCGAAAGTCTGTTGAAATAAAAAGTGTTTCTCGCCTTCCTCTCTGTCATTTTTTCATAATAATGAACTGGCAGCAGCCAGCGTCATCTCACAAGACCCTCGGGTGCCGTGAATGTCAATCAAGCAAGCTACGGAATTTGCCGCCAATGTTTTTCTTGTAAAGTGTATGGAAGCTGGATGAATTAGATGCCAAAAACCAACCACTTTCATGTGGTATTGTACAGAAAGGACAACTTTTTTTCTCCTCCATTTGAAAATGTGGGTGTTATCATCATTACTGTCTGATTCCAATCAATGCAAGTCATCAGAATCAGGTAATACACAAACTTATATTCTTGTCTTTGTGAAAGAAAGACATCTATATGTGTTACACATGCTTGTATTATCATTAAACACATTTAACTTGTTTACAAAAATGTCTCTTTCATAAATAAATAAATATAAATGATATATATAAATGAGGTATATCCCTCGAGTTGGTCAATTGAAAAGTAGCTCGCCTGCAGAAAAAGTGTGGGCACCCCTGCTTTACAGTAATCGAGACGAGACGTAACAAAAGCATGGATAATGATCTCAGCATCGCTAGTGGACAAAATGGAGCGAATTTTAGCAATATTATGGAGATGAAAGAAGGCCGTTTTAGTAACACTCTTAATGTGTGACTCAAACGAGAGAATTGGGTCGAAGATTATTAGTGCTTGTATTATAGATTTTAGATGCATACCAATATAATCAGATTTGTTGCTGATATCAGACCGATATCCAATATTAATACCAGATCAGGACACCCCTAATAAACACAGCTGTCTATATTGATATCAAAACATCAAGAGAAAATCACACCAACCCAAGATATGCCATTAAAGCTTCAAACCCACTTTTTAAAAGTGTTAGAAAACTCACATTGGCAATGACTTTTGCAGGGGCGAAAGTAACACTTAATAGTCAAATGATTCAGAATAGGAGTACTTGCATAAACATGGAGAATTCTTAACACCGCCAATCCGTAGCAGTGCACATATATCCTTGGCGGGCCGCCACAAATAAATTATTTTAAACACTGCAATACGAAAGCTAGCGATTGAATTTTACTGCAATATTCATCTGAATTCAAATAATTTGTTTGTGAGCATGACTGTTAAAAAAGTCAACCATTATTTTTTTTAAACAGATCTCAGCTCAGGAGAGTCGGAGGAAGAAGAAAGAGTATGTGGAATGTCTGGAGAAAAAGTGAGTGAGTCGGAAAAATAAAGCTTTGCCTTTTTTTCCAACTCTTTTCTCTCTTCACTTATCTACTCTCATTTTTTTCTTGTCACACTAAATATCTGACAGTATATCCGTGGCATTGGCCTTTTGCTTACAGCCGGTCGGATCACATTTCACCTACTAAAAACTTGAAAAGTTTTAAACCAAATCAACAGTTTCTTCCCACTTGTGTGCACCATGCGAGCACAGGCAATCCAATCTGCACGCCAGTGAGGGGAAAGTCGGGGTGGGGACATGGCGGTCAAAGTTCAAATCCAGCTGTTTCTAATTTTAAAGTTTTTCCCAGCTGAGTGAGCAGCCTCTGCCACAGGTTAGACAAGGTTCATCATGAAGACGGAAAGCAGTCTCTTTGTATTAGTGCTCGTCTCTCGTGGTCGCAAGTGCTGCAGGATTATTGGTTGATCCTTCGGGAAGCAAACAGCAGGGCGGCTCGAAAGAGCGCGTGTTGAATGAGATTCATTCATAGCAAATACAGTTGGATTATGAGAACTCCGGTGATGGATCAATGAGATTATCAGGGGGAGACAAAATTTGTTTCATCCTCCATTTGTGGAAAAAAATTGTATTTGATGAGACTTTTCGGCTCTCATCGGAGCAGGCCTCATCAGTTCATGCTCACAGATTTACAGTAGCTCTATTCTCAGCACCTCTAACAAAAAACAGCAGGAACCAGGCACTTTTGGTTTCAGGTAGCCTTTTGACCATTGATACAACTGATTGGAATGCTAACCATGGTGATTCAATCCTATCAACTGTTGGGCTGGTAGAGATCTGTTTTCTTTGTATCTAACAGCTGACATTTATTTACAAACCCTGTTTCCATATGAGTTGGGAAATTGTGTTTGATGTAAATATAAACGGAATACAATGATTTGCAAATCCTTTTCAACCCATATTCAATTGAATGCACTACAAAGACAAGAGTTTTTGATGTTCAAACTCATTAACTTTATTTTTTTTTTGCAAATAATAATTAACTTAGAATTTCCTGGCTGCAACACGTGCCAAAGTAGTTGGGAAAGGGCATGTTCACCACTGTGTTACATGACCTTTTCTTTTAAAAACACTCAATAAACGTTTGGGAACTGAGGAAACTAATTGTTGAAGCTTTGAAAGTGGAATTATTTCCCATTCTTGTTTTATGTAGAGCTTCAGTCCGGAGTCTCTGCTGTCATATTTTCCGATTCATAATGCGCCACACATTTTCGATGGGAGACAGGTCTGGACTGCAGGCGGGCCAGGAAAGTACCCGCACTCTTTTTTTACAAAGCCACGCTGCTGTAACACTTGTCTTGCAGAAATAAGCAGGGGCGTCCATGATAATGTTGCTTGGATGACAACATATGTTGTCGTCACGTGTTGCTGGCATCAAATTCTAAAGTTAATGATTATTTGCAAAAAATATATATGTTTATCAGTTTGAACATCAAATATGATGTCTTTGTAGCATATTCAACTGAATATGGGTTGAAAATGATTTTCAAATCATTGTATTCCGTTTATATTTACATCTAACACAATTTCCCAACTCATATGGAAACGGGGTTTGTATAACCACAGTAGAGCGAAATAGTTGTTGTGCTAGCAGAGGTCTCTTTTCTTTGCATCTTAACATCTGTCGTTTATTTGCAACCACTATAGAGCGGAACCGTTGTGCTGGCAGAGGTCTCTTTTCTTGGCATTTTAACTGCTGTCGTTATTTAGAACGGTAATAAAGCGGAACCGTTGTTTTTTGGTAAAGTTATCTTTTCTTTGCATACGAACAGCTGTCATTTTTTTAAAAGCCTAATGGAGGGAGCCATTGGTGTGCTGGCAGAGGTGTCTTTTCTTTGCATACCAAAAGCTGTCGTTTTTTTATAGAACCGTAATAGAACGGAAAAGTTGTTTCCTTTTCTTTTCTTTTCTTTGCATCTTAAAAGGGGAACTGCACTTTTTTGGGGAATTTTTTCTATCGTTCACAACCTTTCTGAAAGACATGACGACATATGTACAAACCTCGTTTCCATATGAGTTGGAAAATTGTGTTAGATGTAAATATAAACGGAATACAATGATTTGCAAATCCTTTTCGACCCATATTCAATTGAATGCACTACAAAGACAAGATGTTTGATGTTCAAACTCATAAACTTTATTTTTTTGCAAATAACAATTAACTTAGAATTTCAAGGCTGCAACACGTGCCAAAGTAGTCGGGAAAGGGCATGTTCACCACGGTGTTACATCAACTTTTCTTTTAACAACACTCAATAGACGTTTGGGAACTGAGGAAACTAATTGTTGAAGCTTTGAAAGTGGAATTATTTCCCATTCTTGTTTAACGAAAAGTTTCAGTCGTTCAACAGTCCGGGGTCTCCGCTGTCGTATTTTACGCTTCATAATGCGCCACACATTTTCGATGGGAGACAGGTCTGGACTGCAGGCGGGCCAGGAAAGTACCCGCACTCTTTTTTTACGAAGCCACGCTGTTGTAACACTTGTCTTGCTGAAATAAGCAGGGGCGTCCATGATAACGTTGCTTGAATGAAAACATGTTGCTCCAAAACATATATGGACCTGTCAGCATTAATGGTGCCTTCACAGATGTGTAAGTTACCCATGCCTTGGCCACTAATACACCCCCATACCATCACAGATGCTGGCTTTTGAAATAACAATCCGAAGCCGGCGGAGTTTCAGGATATTGTTGATAAATGTCTTTGGCTTTGCATAGTAGAGTTTTAACTTGCACTTACAGATGTAGCGACCAACTGTAGTTGGTTTTATGAAGTATTCCTGAGCCCATATGGTGATGTCCTTTACACACCGATGTCGGTTTTTGATGCAGTACTGCCTGAGGGATCAAAATTCCGTAATATCATCGCTTACGTGCAGTGATTTCTCCAGATTCTCTGAACTTTTTGATGATTTTACGGACTGTAGATGGTAAAATCCCTAAATTCCATGCAATAGCTCGTTGAGAAATGTTGTTCTAAAACTGTTCGACAATTTGCTACAAATTGGTGACCCTCCCCCCATCCTTGTTTGTGAATTACTTAGCATTTCATGGAAGCTGCTTTTATACCCAATCATGGCACCCACCGGTTCCCAATTAGCCTGCACACCTGTGGGTTGTTCCATATAAGTGTTTGATGAGCATTCCTCAACTTTATCAGTATTTATTGCCACCTTTCCCAACTTCTTTGTCACGTGTTGCTGGCATCACATTTTAAAGTTAATGATTATTTGCAAAAAAATAAATGTTGATCAGTTTGAACGTCAAATATGTTGTCTTTGTAGCATATTAAACTGAATATGGGTTGAAAATTATTTGCAAATCATTGTATTTCGTTTATATTTACATCTAACACAATTTCCCAACTCTTATGTAAACGGGGTTTATATTTTAATGCATTGTTACTCGCAAATAAAAGGCCATTGCAGCGGAGCCAATGAGAGGTCCTCCATTCAGTCCATAAAACCCAATAAATAATCATTCAGAAAGCGTCAAACTTACTCCATTTACAATTTGCGACTTGATTCTTAACCAAGTATTAGTCATATTGGTATTATAAGCGCTAACGTTGACAAACCATTTATAGCGGCGCGTGGTCACAAGCTTGTGTGCCTTTGTTGACATCATCCAGTGGTCAGCTGCTTCCTCGATTCCTCACTTGTGGAAGGATGAGGATGTATTCCGGCAAATTAGTACACTTTGACAGACATTTTAGACCCGTGAATGGTGAGAACGACACAAGGATTAAAGTTAAATTACCACTGATAGTCACACACACACACTAGGTGTGGTGAAATTACCCTCTGTGTTTGACCCATCCCCTTGTTCCACCCCGCGCTCGGGAATCATGATTTAACCCCCAATTCAACCCTTGATGCTGAGGGGTCCCATTTTTATAGTCTTTGGTAAGACTCAGGGCGGTCACTCTAACCACAAGGCCACTGAGCAGGTTATGAGTCATTCTTCATCTAAATGGGAATATATAAAAAGCCAAGCAGTCGGCAAGCAGACATTGTACAGTAAGAGATGTAGTATTATATTGTTTGGCTCTCATGAAGTCTGCGGTGAGTTGTAATCACTGATGTTCAAGCAATCAAAAAAAAAGCAAACATTGTGATGTGTTTCTTAAATTAATGTGCCGCGTATGCTTAAAATGATCAAAATATGTAATTATTAAATGTTATTATAAATGCGTCCGTTACTACATCACATATACTTACAGTATGTATATAAAAACCTTAATAACGGTGTTTGGATGTTTTTAAGGGCTTTTATATGCAGAATAGAGCGATAGTGTAAGTGGCCTTTTGATCCCATTTACTGTTTGGAAGGCATTAAAAAAAAGAAAAAAACATGTGTTCTTGCCTTACATAAGGATTGTGAATGATAGGCACAATTCCAAAAAAATACAGTTCTCCTTTAACAGCTGTCATTATTTTACAACCACAATAGAGCATTCTTGCCTATGGAGGATAAATACTTTGGATCCGTCTCCAAGCACTCAGACTAGGTCTGTTGTACCGAAGTCTATGTGAGCCTGAGCTGATGAAGCCTGCTCGTTTGAAAGGCGAAACGTCATACAAGTCAAACTGTACAGTCCAGTTGGGATCTGTTCAATAACCCTGAAAATACGCTGACTTGGATGAATGACTATATTCAGTGTTTGACAAGCACTGTACAGTCAGTAAGAAGGAAATATCCTCAAATAATGTACACAAGTCATAATCACAAATATTTATTATTCCTATCCTTATCGTAGACATGTGCACAGATAGGGTGATCACAAGAAACAATGTTTTTTGTTTCAATGTTTCAGGGTGGATAACTATACGTCGGAAAATGGTGACCTGTGGAGAAAAGTGGAAAACCTGGAGACTGCGAACAGGTGAGGATTACTCCAAATGCTCATCTAAAGCAGTGGTTCTCAACTACCAGTCCATGACTCATTTGCTACGGGGCCACACAGAAACATTAAAGAGGAACATTATCACAATTTCAGAAGGGTTAAAACCAATAAAAATCAGTTCCCAGTGGCTTATTTTATTTTTCGAAGTTTTTCTCTAAATTTTACCCATCACGCAATATCCCGAAAAACGACTTCAAAGTGCCAGATTTTAACCGTCCTCATAGCCACCCGTCTATTGTCCTGTGACGTCACTGCGTGAAGCCAACAAAAACAAATCTGGCAGATAGCACAGAAATGTATAGCATAGTAGGTCTGATTCAGACTCTGACTTCAGCGGTGTAAGCGATTCAACAGGTTATGCATGTATTGAAACGGATGGTTGGAGTGTGGAGGCAGATAGCGAAAACGAAATTGAAGAAGAAACTGAAGCTATTGAGCCATATCATGACAGACAGCGGACACAAGGACGAATTCGGCGATCTGGTGCAACTTTAATCCGTCGATTGGTAAGTGTTTGTTTGGCATTAAATGTGGGTGGAGGGAAAGGCTGGATGCAAATATAGCTACAAATGAGGCATAATGATGCAATATGTACATACAGCTAGCCTAATTAGCATGTTAGCATCGATTAGCTTGCAGTAATGCTGTGAGCAAATATGTCTGATTAGCACATACAGTAAGTCAATAACATCGACAAAACTCACCTTTGTGATTTCTTTGACTTTATCGTTGGAAATGCGTCTGCTTTGAATGTGTCGCAGGATATCCACAAATTCTTGCCATCTCTGTCGTAGCACAGCTGTCGTCGGTAAAATGTGTGTCCAATTTCTTGCCACTTTCGCATCTTTAGGCCACTGGTTCAATTTGAATCCTTCCCTGTTTGATTTGTTACACCCTCCGACAACACACCGACGAGGCATGATGTCTCCGAGGTACGGAAAACAGTCGAAAAACGGAAAATAACAGAGCTGATTTGACTTGCTGCGTGTAATGTGTTTGAGAAAAGGGCGGATTGCTTCACGTTTTGACGTCACGTTTTGACGTCACGTTTTGACGTCACGTTGTGACGTCATCGCTCCGACAGCGAACAATTAAAAAGGTGTTTACATCGCCAAATTCACCCTTTTAGAGTCCGGAAATCGGTTAAAAAACCATATGGTCTTTTTTCTGCAACATCAAGGTATATATTGACGCTTACATAGGTCTGGTGATAATGTTCCCCTTTAAATAATTTATAAACGACCACATTTTCTCTGACTTCACTTTGCCTGTCCCACGAGTCACACCAGTAAGCTGGTTCAGAGATGCACATCAAAACTCCTGAAAAAAAAGTCTCCATTTGTTATATTTGTTATGTCTTTGTTCCATGGGACAATGTTAAGCCTGGGCCAATAACAAATTTTGCTCGATGATATGTCCACCTACAAACTATTGCCGATAAATAATACTATTGCCATTATTTTTTATGCAGATCAAATTAGCCACTGATGTAATGATAATACATAATAACAATGAAAATATACCCTTTCAGATGCAATAACTTGTAATAATCGTATATTTCAACATTGTAAATGAAATGTAAACTTTTAAATACCAAAGTGAATAAAACAAACATATAATGCAAATAAAATATACTTTGTAAGCAAAATGTTGCACTCGAATAAAAAAACACAACCAAAATCAATAAAATAAGTTCTGTCTCCGGTGAGTGTGAGAGACCCTCAACAATACACAACCAAAGCAATAAACAAAATGGCTAAATAGAGTAATGTTGATCAAAATGATCACGGTCATCATTCATTTTTTCATTTATTTATTTCAGGCAATGACATAAAAATAATAATAATAAACAAAAATAAAAAGTACAAACTCGACACAACATAATGATATAAATTAATATAGTGCAAAAGGTCATGTATAGTATGTAATACATGATTGTCCAGTTTTGCCTGAGAGGGAGTGGGAAGAAGATAATTTATTTAATCCCAGCCCCAGTTCTCTATTCAGTGATTATTCACATGAGTTTCACTGTTACTTTGTTTAAGGATTATAATACAAATGTTCAAGGATTATAATACAAATGTTGTATCATAGTGGCATTACCACAGGTCATACTTGCCAACCCTCCCAGATTTTCCGGGAGACTCCCGAAATCCAGCGCCTCTCCCAAAAACATGCCGGGACAAATTTTTTCTTGAAAATCTCCCGAAATTCAGGCGGAGCTGGGGGCCACGCCCCCTCCAGCTCCATGCGGACCTGAGTGACGTGTCGACAGCCTGTTTTCACGTCCGCTTTCCCATGTCTGCCCAATATAAACAGCGTGCCTGCCCAATGACGTTATAACTGTAGAATGATCGAGGGCGAGTTCTTGGTTTCTTATGTGGGTTTATTGTTAGGTAGTTTCATTGACCTCCTCCCAGCGCGGTAAGAACACACAACAACAGCAGTCCGTTTTCGCCTACCGTAAAGCAGTTTGTCTGCCATAAACAGCAATGTTGTGACACTCTTAAACAGGACAATACTGCCATCTACTGTACATGCAAATGGTTAGAAAAACAAGGATGGACAATTCAACCCTTAACTCAACAATGAGTATATGAGTGCTGTGTGTGTAAATGTGTAAATAAATGAACACTGAAATTCAAGTATTTCTTTTATATATATATACTGTATATATATATACATATATATATATACACATCATTGTCACCGACGTCCCACTGGGTCATCATTGTCGCCGACGTCCCACTGGGTGTGAGTTTTCCTTGCCCTTATGTGGGCCTACCGAGGATGTCGTTGTGGTTTGTGTTGTGGTTTGTGTTGTGGTTTGTGCAGCCCTTTGAGACACTAGTGATTTAGGGCTATATAAGTAACCATTGGATGATTGATATATATATATATATATATATATATATATATATATATATATATATATATGTGTGTATATATATATATATATATATATATATATATATATATATATATATATATATATATATATATATATATATATATATATATATATATATATATATATATATATATATATATATATATATATATATATATATGAAATACTTGACTTGGTGAATCTAGCTGTAAATATACTCCTCCCCTCTTAACCATGCCCCCAACCAAAAAGATTCGAATTAGCCACTTTTTCTCTTCTTTTTTTCGGTTGAATTTTGAATTTTAAAGAGTTGAAATTGAAGATAAAATATGTTTCAAAATTTAATTTTCATTTTTTTCCTGTTTTCTCCTCTTTTAAACCGTTCAATTAAGTGTTTTTTTCCATCATTTATTCTCTACAAAAAACCTTCCGTAAAAGGAAAAAAAATGTACGACGGAATGACAGACAGAACCCATATATAAATAAATATATATATATATATATATATATATATATACATATATATATATATATATATATTTATTTATTACAGGTAAATTGAGCAAACTGGCTTGCTATTTCTGGAAATTTTTTTAAGTGTATATCAAACTAGTAGCCCTTCCCATTAATCAGTACCCAAGAAGTAGCTCTTGGTTTCGAAAAGGTTAGTGACCCCTGGTATAGTGTATGCCCTGGTGGTAAGATTCCTTATTCAACTCCCAACGTCTTGCGAGCCAAATTGAGGACGTCGACGGGCCGCACTTGGCCCGCGGACCGTAGTTTGAACATTCCCTCACTGCTCTAGAGAGACAATTTTTAATTTGAATTTTCGGGACCTTAAAAAATACAACATTTTTCGACATACATGACGTGCCTAAAAAATATGGGGACTTTTTGTGCATGTGTATATATATATAGGCCGGGGGTCGGCAACCCGCGGCTCTAGAGCCGCATGTGGCTCTTTAGCGCCGCCCTAGTGGCCCTCTGGAGCTTTTTCAAAAATGTATAAAATATGGAAAAAAATTAAGGAAAAAATACATTTTTTGTTTTAAAATGGTTTCTGCAGGAGGACAAACATGACACAAACCTCCCTAATTGTTATAAAGCACACTGTTAACATTAAACATGCTTCACTGATTTGAGTATTTGGCGAGCGCCGTTTTGTCTTACTATTTTTGGCCGTCCTTGAACGCACCGTGGTTTGTTTACATGTACAACTTTCTCTGACTTTCTAGGACGTGTTTTATGCCAATTCTTTTTCTGTCTCATTCTGTCCAAACTTTTAAAATTGTGCGTGAATGCACAAAGGTGAGTTTTGTTGATGTTATTGACTTATGGACTGTGCTAATCAGACATATCTGGTCATTACATGACTGCAAGCTAATCGATGCTAACAAGCTATTTAGGCTAACTATATGTACACATTGCATCATTATGCCTCATTTGTAGCTATATTTGAGCTCATTTAGTTTCTTTTAAGTCCTCTTAATTCAATTTATATCTCATGACACACTACTATTTACCATGAATTGATTAACGTGGACCCCGACTTCAACAAGTTGAAAAACTTATTCGGGTGTTACCATTTAGTGGTCAATTGTACGGAATATGTACTGAACTGTGCAATCTACTAATAAAAGTTTCAATCAATCAATCAATCAATCCGTATGTAGTATAGCTTTTAATTTTTTGCGGCTTCCAGACAGATTTGTTTTCGTATTTTTGGTCCAATATAGCTCTTTCAACATTTTGGGTTGCCGACCCCTGATATAGGCCTATATAGTATAGAAGAAAAAAACACCGCAATTTCAGTAGGGCCCTTGTTGTGCTCTGCATGAATGTGTTTTACCAGGCTTGGCATAAACCATAATTATACATGCGGACAAGATGAATTGGATTATCAGCGTGAAGAATGCCGCTGGATGTTCTGCAGCAGTGACTGTCATCTCTCATGCCAGAAGAATAACAATCACTACCTTTTCAGTGTCTGCAGTCTGTGAAGAGTTCATGTATTTAAGAAATGAGTCCTATTAGGTTGAAGAGATTCTGTATAGGGGTGTGGATGGAAGCACTGGTAGTGATGGTGGTGGGTTCTGTCTGCAGCAGTATGTAATCAAAGCTTTCTTCAACACCCCCCTATGAGTCAGTATAGCAACTCTAAAGAGAAGAAAAAACATCCTAGTGTCTTCCATCCAGTTATTAGTGGTCGTTTGTCTCGCAATACCATCCCATATTGCATTCAGTTTGTATCCACGGTCCTAACACGCAGTTGTTAATGTATGTGACGTGGTGGTTGTGTTTAACACGCTGACTTGCTGAGTTCAATCCAACCACGTTTACTGAGGAACTTTTTATACATGCTGCAGATTCAAAACAACCATCATTCATTGCGGTTTGACATCAAAGTTTGTGTTGAGGCGGGAATATGGTGCTCATCTTTATCCGTTTCTCAATGTTGGCCATGCTTAACTACTTGGTCACGTTTTCAACAGGACTAAGGAGGACTTGGGGAGTGACTGACTGCATGACTCGCTTGCTGTGCCAGTTGAATATTTGGAACTGACAGTAATTCATTGGGTCGCTGTGGTTTCCCTCTGAGTGACTGAGCCAATGGCTGTTGTTGAACATGCATAACAGCTTCACTCAAACCTTCAAATCGGGACCTATGTTAGGGCTACTTGGTGTTTTGTCTCCCCTCAGTGGTGGATTGTGTCATTGCAGCACATACCATGAGAACCCTGCTCTCCAGTTGCTACAAAAAACGCCATACTATATTCTTCTATCAGCCTGACTCTGTGTGACTGTAAGAAGCATGAAGTAGTAAACGCTGCAGTTGTGATAATAATTGGATGAAATGAACTAAAACCACGAGCGTTAATTTCTCTTCCTGTACCTCACCTGTCTGCAGGACCCTCCTACAGCAGCTTCAGAAACTCCAGTCGCTTATTTCAGGGAAGGTTGTCCCACGCTCTTGTAAAATGGCCTCAACTCAAACAGGGACGTGCCTGATGGTAAGTGTTTGGATGTCTTTGCCTTCCTTATGGATGTCAAATTTGCAGAAAAGCCACAAGTGTTCTGTCCTTCTCTCTATGCAGATGATGGCCTTGTGTTTTGTCCTGGTTTTGGGCTCCTTCTCTCCTCGCCTCTCCTCCCTCTCCTTCATAACTGATGCCACATCCTCCTCCATACAAGCCCCTTCCCCTCCCTCGACCCAGTCAGAGGACCTATACACCACCACTCAGGGTATGTGGGCACTAGAGATGCGCGGTTTGCGGTCTCATCCACGGAGTCCGCGGGTAAACCGCGGGTCGGGCGGTTGACATGACGAAAAAATAGATTTTAATTCGATTCGGGCGGGTGGCGGTTGAACCATCCGGAGACATTTGTTATACATGGTTCTGTCATCGGTATCCTTTGCCATTCAAAGAGCCATTTAAGAACCATGTCATAAAGCGAAGAAATCAATAGGAGACGCTAATGTTCTCTAGAATGACTGCTGGCAGTCACCCAGATATTAAATATTAGTGCGTGCTATAAAACCATTGGCTTTGTCGCCTTCTACATCATACACAATCTGCTTGTCAGTCCAGCATCATGTTGTGTGTTGCTTCTGCGGCAACACGCACACGACTGCAAGGCATACTGGGTGACACAGAGTACAGTAATGGTTGTGATATAAACAGTTTTAACACTTTTAGTAATATGCGCCACGCTGTGAAGCCACACCAATTAAGAAAAACAAACACATTTCGGGAGAACATCCTCACAGTAACACAACAAAAACGCAACACAACAAATACCCATAATCCTTTGTATTCATGACACTTCCTGACTATTTTATACATCCCAAACCCCGCCACCTTTTGGTGACACGGATGCGGATGATATAATTGCCTATCCGCGCATCTCTAGTGGGCACCTCAGATGCTGCACATTTTTAAAGGCCTACTGAAACCCACTACTACCGACCACGCAGCCTGATAGTTTATATATCAATGATGAAATATTAACATTGCAACACATGCCAATACGGCCTTTTTAGTTTACTAAATTGCAATTTTAAATTTCCCGCGACTTTCTTGTTGAAAACGTCGCGGAATGATGACGCGTACGCGTGACGTCACGGACTGTCAGGAAATATTAGCGCTGCACCACTAGCGGCTAAAAGTTGTCTGCTTTAATCGCATAATTACACAGTATTTTAGACATCTGTGTTGCTGAATCTTTTGGAATTTGTTCATTTAATAATGGAGACTATAAAGAACAATGCTATTGGTGAAAAGCGGTGGATTGCAGCTGTCTTTAGCACCGAGACACAGTTTCTTTGTTTGTTGTGAAGCGAACATGTTTTCTCTACGTCAACCAGCATGTTTTTGGATGGGGAAATTGTGATATATATATCTTACCGGAGACATCAGTGGATTATTCGTCGTCCAGCAGCAGCTGTCAAAAAAGGCAGCTGTGAGCTTGGCTCCTCAGCTTCTCTCTGAGACACTGCTTGTTCACCGCAGCCATCCGACCTCGAGGTATGTCTTTACAATCTTTAAAATCTCACTAACACTATTAAAACAATAAGCAGATAAGGGATCTTCCAGAGTTATCCTAGTAAATGTATATAATTACATCTGAAACGCTCACACTTCCGCCGTTTTTTTTCCCTGGTCCTTCACTATCAATATCGTAATTCACGAATCTTTCATCCTCGCTCAAATTAATGGGGAAATTGTTGCCTTCTCAGTCCAAATTACGCTTACTGCTGGTGGCTCCCATTATAAACAATGTGAATATGTGTGGAGCCCTGCAACTCGTGACGTCACGCGCACATACTTCCGGTAAAGGCGGGGCTTTTCTATTAGCGACCAAAAGTTGCGAACTTTATCGTCAATGTTCTCTACTAAATCCTTTCAGCAAAAATATGGCAATATCGCGAAATGATCAAGTATGACACACAGAATGGACCTGCTATTCCCGTTTAAATAAGAAAATCTCATTTCAGTAGGCCTTTAATCAAAGCGCTCCAAGGTAGAAACCAAAGTACTCTGGAGAAAAGAATATAATAAAGAAAAGAATAACTAGGGCATGACTAGCCAGATCCATTTTTAGATTAATTAGTTTGCGGTCTCCTTTCTTAATCACATTATTATGAGTGCATTCCATTGACAAGACTTCATGCCGTGTGGCCTTATTTTCCCTTCTAGTATTAACAGGATACTTCTTTTATGTGTTGCAGTCCGATCCCGTAGCCTCCTCTTCTTCGATGGAGGATCTCCACTAGAAGATGCACCAAAGACATTACTAGCGGAGAGGATAGAGTCACAAAGTAGCTTTCAGACGAGCCGCTACACAGCTGACGCTCACAGGAACAACACGAGCGGGCCCAACTTGGACCACAGGTACGGTTTTCCACTGCAACCTCAGCAGCCCTGCACGCTTCATTTTTGGTCAGAACCAGTGGCGGAACAAATCTGGCACATGACCAGGCCTTTTAAAGCCCCCCGCCCCCAAATAGCTCAGCCCCGGGTCAGAACTGTATGTAAAGACTTCATGTGAATCATGTGTGTCATATACATTTAGGCCTATATATTATTCCATCCAGGAAAAGTATCCGTTAATATAAATCACAGGTGTCAAACTCAAACCTATATCGTTTTCTGTGGCCAGCAAAACCTTGGAAATAATGTGCGTCAGTAAAGCCACACACGTTACTAAATGTATTAGTTTTTTAACTTTTGACATAAAAATGTGACTGTGCTGCATGTAAGTTCATGTATTTTAAAAGTTTTATCTGGTTATGCAACACATTATATTAGCAGATATTACAAACATTTGTTTTGTTAAAATAAATACTATACATATATCGCGAGGTGGGAATCTTTGGGCAGCTCAAGATTCAATTCAGAATGGATTCCCAATTCAACACGATTCAGAATCAGAATCAGAAATACTTTATTAATCCCCCGGGGATTAAGATTCTCGTGATATATTATATCAGGTGTATGATTTATAATACCTTTTTAAAACAGGTTACAAGTTACAAAAGCTCCTTTTTGCTGCTGACGTATGGCTTATACAAGCGGTGTTGGCCTTTTTTAAAAATGTATTTAACAAAAAAAATGTACAAACCCCGTTTCCATATAAGTTGGGAAATTGTGTTAGATGTAAACATAAACGGAATACAATGATTTGCAAATAATTTTCAACCCATATTCAGTTGAATATGCTACAAAGACAACATATTTGATGTTCAAACTGATAAACATTTATTTTTTTGCAAATAATCATTAACTTTAGAATTTGATGCCAGCAACACGTGACAAAGAAGTTGGGAAAGGTGGCAATAAATCCTGACAAAGTTGAGGAATGCTCATCAAACACTTATACGGAACATCCCGCAGGTGTGCAGGCTAATTGGGAACAGTTGGGTGCCATGATTGGGTATAAAAACAGCTTCCCAAAAAATGCTCAGTCTTTAACAAGAAAGGATGGGGCGAGGTACACCCCTTTGTCCACAACTGCGTGAGCAAATAGTCAAACAGTTTAAGAACAACGTTTCTCAAAGTGCAATTGCAAGAAATTTAGGGATTTCAACATCTACGGTCCATAATATCATCAAAAGGTTCAGAGAATCTGGAGAAATCACTCCAAGTAAGCGGCATGGCCCGAAACCAACATTGAATGACCGTGACTTTCGATTCCTCAGACGGCAGTATCAAAAACCGACATCAATCTCTAAAGGATATCACCACATGTGCTCAGGAACACTTCAGAAAACCACTGTCACTAAATACAGTTTGTCGCTACATCTGTAAGTGCACGTTAAAGCTCTACTATGCAAAGCGAAAGCAATTTATCAACAACATCCAGAAACATCGCCGGCTTCTCTGGGCCCGAGATCATCTAAGATGGACTGATGCAAAGTGGAAAAGTGTTCTGTGGTCTGACGAGTCCACATTTCAAATTGTTTTTGGAAATATTCGACATTGTGTCATCCGGACCAAAGGGGAAGCGAACCATCCAGACTGTTACCGACGCAAAGTTCAAAAGCCAGCATCTGTGATGGTATGGGAGTGCGTTAGTGCCCAAGGCATGGGTAACTTACACATCTGTGAAGGCACCATTAATGCTGAACGGTACATACAGGTTTTGGAACAACATATGTTGCCAGCTAAGCGCTGTCTTTTTCATGGAGGCCCCTGCTTGCTTCAGCAAGATAATGCCAAGCCATATTCAGCATGTGTTACAACAGCGTCGCTTCGTAAAAAGAGTGCAGGTACTTTCCTGGCCCGCCTGCCGTCCAGACCTGTGTCCCATCGAAAATGTGTACGCGCATTATGAAGTGTAAAATACGACAGCGGAGACCCCAGACTGTTGAACGACTGAAGCTCTACATAAAACAAGAATGCGAAAGAATTCCACTTTCAAAGCTTCAACAATTAGTTTCCTCAGTTCCCAAACATTTATTGAGTGTTGTTAAAAGAAAAGGTGATGTGACACAGTGGTGAACATGCCCTTTCCCAACTACTTTTGCACGTGTTGCAGCCATGAAATTCTAAGTTGATTATTATTTGCAAAAAAAAAAAAAGTTTGAGTTTGAACATCAATTATCTTGTCTTTGTAGTGCATTGAACTGAATATGGGTTGAAAAGGATTTGCAAATGATTGTATTCCGTTTATATTTACATCTAACACAATTTCCCAACTCATATGGAAACGTGGTTTGTATATATTTTTTTGTCAATTCTCAAAATTGTAAATCGATTTGGAATTGGAATAAATTAAAATCCCAAAATTTGTACATAAAACAAATGTAATCAATAGGTAATAACGTCATTAGGCAATTATACATTAATATTCATACACATTTACTGTTACAAGTGACCCTCAAAACGAGCTTGACAGCCCTAATATAAGTCATTAAGGGCCTAAAAATGCATGGCGGGTGTACACAAACCACCACTACTGACATTGATGTCTACTTTCCCCCCCCAGAGAAACGAAACCAAAGGAGGTTTCAGAATTCTTCTGACAGACAACCTGCAGCATCATTCCCGTCACATCCCAGAAGATACCGACTGCAATAGCCGCCCCCTCAAACTTCATGGCAGCCACCCCTTACACAAAGTTTACCTGCCTGTATTTATTATGATAATGTAACTTTGAGTTGAAGTGAATGACATCATAGATCTCATTCATGCAAGCACGTATGGACCTCCACTGTTTTTTTTATTTCAACTTGTGCATTCCACTGACACCCACCAATTTGTTTTAAACGAGGCATGTTGGTGTCCTACACAGGAGTGCCTTCCATTTGCATTTGTTCACTTGGCCTTAAATAAAAGGCTTAGGGAGACAACCAAATAACCCCTCAAAGGATTAGAGCATTTTAACAGACCAGTTCATCTATGTGTGAGGTCTAAAAAACTTGAATTTAAAAAATTACAACCATATTTTCATATTAGAGATATCTGACAGACGGTGGGAAACGTGACATATATGTATTTTTATGGAGTTCAAAAATGTATATATAATATATTTGCAGCATCAAAATCAAGCATATTTAAGTTATGCAACAAAAAAAATACATGTACTGATTTTAACAATAGTTTGTATCGTTTTGTTTTTTTAAATAATATAAAAGAGACAAAAATGGGATCAGTTTGTAATATATCGCAAGCATAAAAAAGAGCTAATTTGCTTTTTTGTTGCATAAAACAATGACATGTTGTGTGGACCATTGGTGGTGTGTAATTCAGGTGCTGTTTTGTGAGCGTCAAACTGGGGGGTTAGTGTCGTTTTCCCCCGAATTCTTTTTTATCGCACAAAAAATATACTTAACAGGTCGCAGAAAAAGAAAATTTGGTGATGTAAATCAGATCGCATTGAAAATATAGAACTCCTGTGAATGTGATAAGAGACAATGGAAAATAAAGTCAACCCGATAATCGTACATTGCGGATATCACCCAGAGCCCAGTTTAACACCAGATCATCCTACAAAAATGGACAGAAAACCGAAGCAAACAAATTACAAAGAATGTAAACCTAGTTCATAGATGTTAGTTTCCTTTAATGCCAAACAAACACATACCAATCGTTGGTTAGAAGGCGATCGCCGAATGCGTCCTCACTTCCTCCCATGTTGCTGTCTGTCGTGTCGTTTTCGTCGGTTTCGCTTGCATACGGTTCAAACCGACACGGCTCAGTAGCTTCAGTTTCTTCTTCAATTTCGTTTTCGCTACCTGCCTCCACACTACAACCATCCGTTTCAATACATGTGTAATCTGGTGAATCGCTTAAGCCGCTGAAATCCGAGTCTGAATCCGAGCTAATGTCGCCATACCTTTCTGTGCTATCCGCCATGTTTGTTTCTGGTGGTTTCACGCAGTGACGTCACAGGAAAATGGACGGGTGGATACAACGACGGTTAAAATCAGGCACCTTGAAACTGTTTTTAGGGATATAGCATGATGGGTAAAATTATGAAAACAAATTCAAAAAATAAAATAAGCCACTAGGAACTGATTTTTATTGGTTTTAACCCTTCTGAAATTGTGATTGTTCCCCTTTAAAATGAAAGCCACATTGAAGTCAGGGCAAAAGTATTCAACCCAGATTTCCACAACCTAACTAGATTGTGACATTTAAGTCTAATGTCAAATATTCTTGTGCGACTAATGTATCTTCTATTTATTTCTGTCTGTAGCAAGAGCATCTCAATTGATGAATTACGAAAAAAAAACCCTACTCCAGGTGGGAGATAATTTTCTCCACCATTGCTTTGATCATCCATCCATTTTCTACCACTTGTCCCTCTCGAGGGTAAGAATAAATGTAAACATTTCAGTGCGCTCTAAAGTCCTTTCGCCCCCAAACACCACAATGATTGTTGGGATTGAAATTTGGTTTGGTCTAGTCACAACATGTCCTCTTGTCCCGGGTCCCTCAGCAGTGTCCATAAATCCGTGTACATAAAGTATAGATCATGTGCTGTTGTAAATATGAGCCCAAGTGGTGGTTTAGGGAGATGGATGGAGAGGTTGGGTCGCTTTTCCCAAAACTTGGGCAACAATGAAGCTAAATATTTGAGACAGCGGGCTCACAAATGCTTGAGGAGAAAATCAATCAAGCAATCTCCACAAAAGATTGTTGTTGTTTGGGTTTGCTGTACAGCGTCTTGCATGTTCTACCTTATACTCCTATGTTATCGTAGTCTAGTCCGTAGAGTAGAAACCAGCAAAATATTAAAAATCTGCATCAGCATCACCGTGTCTGTGGACTTGCTTGCTCCGAATAGAACTTCTGTGTCCGTCTCGTGCGAGTCCAAGCACGCATTAGCTGGGGTGTTTGAGGATGAGCTGTTGGCGCATCTCCTCCGCCTGGAGGTCACGGTCCTCGGGTTTCTGCTCCAGTGTTTCGGGCTGCTCCAGAGGGTCCGTCCTCTCCAGAGTCCAAGCGTCCAATCCTGATTGCAGTGAGGCGTTGTGGAGGACACAACAGGCCAACACAATTGACGAGCTTCTCTCGGGTGAGTACTGTGCAAAAGGGGGGTAAGACATCAGTGGTTGAATTCATGCATTCATGTCCCCGAGTTAAATACAGTGGAACCTCGATTTACAAACCCCTCTATTTATTAACGTTTTGGTTTACAAACTTTTAGATTGCGCAATATCTCTTTGTACAACATATTTGCCAACCTTGAGACCTTCCATTTCGGGAGGTTGGGGATGGGGGTGCGGGTGTGGTTGGGGCGGGGAGGAGTATTTTACAGCTAGAATTCACCAAGTCAAGTATTTCATATATATATATATATATATATATATATATATATCTCAATCAATCAATCTTTACTTATATAGCCCTAAATCACTAGTGTCTCAAAGGGCTGCACAAACCACAACGACATCCTCGGTAGGCAAGGAAAACTCGCACCCAGTGGGACGTCGGTGACAATGATGACTATGAGAACCTTGGAGAGGAGGAAAGCAATGGATGTCGAGCGGGTCTAACATGATACTGTGAAAGTTCAATCCATAATGGATCCAACACAGTCGCAAGAGTCCAGTCCAAAGCGGATCCAACACAGCAGCGAGAGTCCCGTTCACAGCGGAGCCAGCAGGAAAACATCCCAAGCGGAGGCGGATCAGCAGCGCAGAGATGTCCCCAGCCGATACACAGGCGAGCATATATATATATATGTATATATATATATATATATATATATATATATATATATACATACACACACAGTGGGGCAAAAAAGTATTTAGTCAGCCACCGATTGTGCAAGTTCTCCCACTTAAAATGATGACAGAGGTCTGTAATTTTCATCATCGGTACACTTCAACTGTGAGAGACAGAATGTGAAAAAAAAATCCAGGAATTCACATTGTAGGAATTTTAAAGAATTTATTTGTAAATTATGGTGGAAAATAAGTATTTGGTCACTTCAAACAAGGAAGATCTCTGGCTCTCACAGACCTGTAACTTCTTCTTCAAGAAGCTCTTCTGTCCTTCACTCGTTACCTGTATTAATGGCACTTGTTTGAACTTGTTATCTGTATGAAAGACACCTGTCCACAGTCTCAAACAGTCAGACTACAAACTCCAATATGGCCAAACCAAAAAGCTGTCAAGGGACACCAGGAAAAGAATTGTAGACCTGCACCAGACTGGGAAGAGTGAATCTACAATAGGCAAGCAGCTTGGTGTGAAAAAATCAACTATGGGAGCAATTATCAGAAAATGGAAGACATACAAGACCACTGATAATCTCCCTCAATCTGGGGCTCCACGCGAGATCTCATTGCGTGGGGTCAAAAAGATCATGAGAACGGTGAGCAAAAATCCCAGAACCACACGGGGGGACCTGGTGAATGACCTGCAGAGAGCTGGGACCAAAGTGACAAAGGTTACCATCAGTAACACACTAAGCCGACAGGGAATCAAATCCTGCAGTGCCATACGTGTCCCCCTGCTTAAGCCAGTGCATGTCCAGGCCCGTCTGAAGTTTGCCAGAGAGCACATGGGAGAATGTCATGTGGTCAGATGAAACCAAAATAGAACTTTTTGGTATAAACTCAACTCGTCGTGTTTGGAGGAAGAAGAATACTGAGTTGCATCCCAAGAACACCATACCTACTGTAGAGCATGGGGGTGGAAACATCATGCTTTGGGGCTGTTTTTCTTCTTAGAGGACAGGACGATTGATCCGTGTTAAGGAAAGAATGAATGGGGCCATGTATCGTGAGATTTTGAGCCAAAACCTCCTTCCATCAGTGAGAGCTTTGAATGGTTGACCTAATACTTATTTTCCACCATAATTTACAAATATATTCTTTAAAATTCCTACAATGTGAATTCCTGGATATTTTTTTCACATTCTGTCTCTCACGAGCTATACCGTGGGGCGGTATAGCTCGGTTGGTAGAGCAGCCGTGCCAGCAACTTGAGGGTTGCAGGTTCGATGCCCGCATCCGCCATCCTAGTCACTGCCGTTGTGTCCTTGGGCAAGACACTTTACCCACCTGCTCCCAGTGCCACCCACACTGGTTTAAATGTAACTTCGATATTGGGTTTCACTATGTAAAGCGCTTTGAGTCACTAGAGAAAAGCGCTATATAAATATAATTTAATTCACTTCACTTCACTTCACTTCACAGTTGAAGTGTACCTATGATGAAAATTACAGACCTCTGTCATCATTTTAAGTGGGAGAACTTGCACAATCGGTGGCTGACTAAATATGTTTTTGCCCCACTGTATATTGTGTTCAAAGTGTACAAACCTAAACTAAAATGTGGACTTTTGTCAAGGCTGGAACCCATTATTCATATTTACAGTGTTCATTGAGAAATTTGCTTCACTAGACACATATTTTGAATCACAAACCTTATTCAAAAATAATTTTAAGTATGTAAATTGAAGCTCCACTGTACCTGCAAGTATCCTTTGGTGCCATCTAAACATCTGAATCTGGTCTGGATGGCTCTAAACGTTCTGTCCACTATTTCGTGAGTCGCTGCGTGAGCAAGGTTGTATTCAAACTCTGCAGGGGTTTGTGGACACGCCACTGGGGTCATCAACCAAGTCTTCAGGGGATAACGGCTGTCGCCTAACAAAGAGAAAACCGTTAGCATCAACATATCAGGGAATTTA
>NC_084637.1:15777157-15804657 GCF_033978795.1 Nerophis ophidion | reverse complement strand
CAAGTACCCCCAGGGGTACGCGTGCCCCCATTTGAGAACCACTGTACTAGTCCTTCACTCTCACTATCTTCATCCACAAATCTTTCATCCTTGCTCAAATTAATGGGGAAATCGTCGCTTTCTCGGTCCGAATCGCTCTAGCTGCTGGTGGCCATGACGGTAAACAATGTGAAGATGTGAGGAACTCCACAACCCGTAACGTCACGTGCACATCGTCTGCTACTTCCGGTACAGGCAAGGCTTTTTTATTAGCGACCAAAAGTTGCAAACTTTATCGTCGATGTTCTCTACCGAATCCTTTCAGCAAAAATATGGCAATATCGCGAAATGATCACGTATGACACATAGAATGGACCTGCGATCCCCGTTTAAATAAGAAAATCAATTTATTCAGTTAGACCTGGTTCCAAATCAAGTGTGACGTCACATTATGTTACCTCTTTGAGCAACTCCACCAAATACAGGATAAAGTGTCTGGGGAAGCCAAATTGTGCGAGGAGGAATTCTTCAGACACCGAGTCCAGGTTGAAGCGGTCCAGCGTCTTGTGGCCCCGACCATGCAACAGTAGGTCACAATCCAAAACGGCTATTGAGATCGCCATGTTGTATGTTGCCAGATCAACGTCTTTCAAGGAAGCTAACTCACCGCACTTGCTCGCAGATTCGCCAAATAAAGTCACCATGTTTTGTTTTTTTAATCAAGAGTACTATTTTGATGAAATATCAGTATTCTATATATTGCACATGTATTTACATATGACAAAATTATCTGTGTTTATTTTATTTCCAATACGTGTGTAACAACGAAAGTGCCGTTGGGAAAGCGTTGCTAGCCAAACATGCTGAGATGGGGAAGATAAACAGAGCACAGCCTCTTTTGACGTTGTTAACATTAGAATTGGATGTGTTAATGTTGATAGAAAGTGACATTAAATGTCATATTCGTTGACGTGATTTGTACTTCACTGGAGCTGCGTTGCTGAAGGGAAATCTAATGTAAGGTTTCTTTTGTTTTTGCGGCAGGGGTTAAAGTGCGTGGCGTCTAGCTAGCTGGCTAGCATTAGCTTGTATGCTAATAACTGATCAGTTCTTATGGTAGATAAACTATTGAACGTTTTTAATATATTCACGATGATAAATCAGCACTATTTTACATAATATTGTGCTGGTCAGTGGTTTGACGTTTCCTCCACATGTCAACGTGCAGTCTAATGGTGACGTGGAGGCCTCATTTGCCAGTCTTACGACCACAAACACTTCTGCTTTAAAATGTTTGCAGCAATAACATTTATAATCCTTCTTTCCTGCTTTGCATTACTGTTAAAATCCATGCGTTGGCAAAGTCACTGAGAAACGGCATATCTATCTACAAACCCAGTTTCCATATGTGTTGGGAAATTGTGTTAGATGTAGATATTAATGGAATATAAGGGAATAAGCGGTAGAAAATGGATGGATGGATGGATTTGCAAATCCTTTTCAACCCTTATTCAATTGAATGCATTACAAAGACAAGATATTTGATGTTCAAACTCATAAATGTTTTTTTTTTCAATTAGTAATTAACTTAGAATTTCATGGCTGCAACACATGCCAAAGTAGTTGGGAAAGGGCATGTTCACCACTGTCTTACATCATTTTTTCTTTTAACAACACTCAATAAACGTTTGGGAACTGAGGAAACTAATTGATGAAGCTTTGAAAAGTGGAATTCTTTCCCATTCTTGCTTTATGTAGAGCTTCAGTCGTTCAACAGTCCGGGGCCTCCGCTGTCGTATTTTACGCTTCATAATGCGCTACACATTTTCGATGGGAGACAGGTCTGGACTGCAGGCAGGGCAGGAGAGTACCAGCGCTCTTTTTTTTTTTTTCACGAAGCCACACTGTTGTAACACTTGTCTTGCTGAAATAAGCAGGGGCCTCCATGATAACGTTGCTTGGATGACAACATTTGTTGCTCCAAAACCTGTATGGACCTTTCAGCATTAATGGTGCCTTCTCAGATGTGTAAGTTACTCATGCCTTGGGCACTAATACACCCCCATACCATCACAGATGCTGGCTTTTGAACTTTGCGCCTATAACAATCCAAATGGTTATTTTCCTCTTTGTTCTGGAAGACACCACGTCATCTGTTTCCAAATATAATTTGAAATGTGGACTCGTCAGACCAGAGAACACCTTTCCACTTTGCATCAGTCCATCTTAGGTGAGCTTGGGCCCAGACAAGCCGGCGGCGTTTCAGGATATTGTTGTTAAATGGGTTTGGCTTTACATAGTAGAGATTTAACTTGCACTTACAGATGTAGCGACCAACTTTAGTTACTGACAGTGGTTTTATGAAGTGTTCCTGAGCCCATGTGGTGATATCCTTCACACACTGATGTCAGTTTTTGGTACAGTACCGCATGAGGGATCAAAAGTCTAATATCATCGCTTACGTGCAGTGATTTCTCCAGATTCTCTGAACTTTTTGAGGATTTTACGGACCGTAGATGGTAAAATCCCTAAATTCCTTGCAATAGCTTGTTCTAAAACTGTTCGACAATTTGCTTACAAAGTGGTGACCCTCACCCCATCCTTGTTTGGGAATTACTTAGCATTTCATGGAAGCTGCTTTTTTACCCAATCATGACACTCAACTGTTCCCAATTAGCCTGCACACCTGTGGGATGTTCCATGTAAGTGTTTAATGAGCATTCCTCAACTTTATCAGTATTTATTGCCACCTTTCCCAACTTCTTTGTCACGTGTTGCTGGCATCAAATTCTAAAGTTAATGATTATTTGCACAACATTTTTTTTTTATCAGTTTGAACATCAAATATGTTGTCTTTGTAGCATAGTCAACTGAATATGGGTTGAACATGATTTGCAAATCATTGTATTCCGTTTATATTATATTTACATCTAACACAATTTCCCAACTCATATGGAAACAGGGTTTGTATAAATTGTTTAATACACTTTACAAGTATTGCTCTTTTAAACATGGTAATATAGTACCAAGTAGAAACTCTGGGATGTGCGATATCGCAATTTCAACTGTTTTGAGCCAAGGCACATTTTTTTTCATAAAAAAAATAGGGAGGCACACCACCGGCAGAAAAGGGTAAAACATGAAACACCACCAGGTTGTCGTGCCTTATTTTGAGTCTGTTTCCTGTGTGTAGTGCTCTAGTTCCTGCCTTGCGCTTTTATATAGGTGACAGTTCCTGTTTTGTTGGCGTTCTCCTGTAGCAGCTTTACGCTTGAGTGCTATTGCCCTCACCTGCATTGTTTTTCGCAATCAAGACTATTTAAGTTTTGCGTATGCTATCCTTCTTTGTGGAGACATTGTTGATTGTTATGTCATGTACGGATGTAGTTTGTGGACGCTGTCTACGCTCCACATGCAGTAAGTTTTTGCTGTTGTCCAGAATTGTGTTTTTGTTTACTTTGTAGCCAGTTCGGTTTTACTTTTGTTTTGCATAGCCATCCCTATGCTTCAGTGCCTTTTCATCGCGGGACTTGTCTGTTATTCATTTTTGGTTTAAGCGTTTGTGAACGACTCTTGCCGTCGTCTTGTGGTTTGCGTGGACCATTCAGGAACAACATCGCTTCGCACAGGTTTGACTCTTTATTTTTTCAAATAAAGCTGCAGTGTCGGTCGGTCGGTCGCTCTTTCAGCTCCTCCTCCGCTGCACGCTCCGGTCTGCTTTTCAGCTGCCGTGTCATCGTCTTTGCCTTTGCTGTTCTCTGTCGCTCTTTTTTCGCTCTCCTGCAGTGCTGCGGACACTCCACCTCCTCTCTTTTGATCTTTCCTCCTTCTCCCCTTTTATACACTGCGAGGAGATAGGCAGCTTGTGAGCCGGTGTGTGAGCCATGCACCTGATCTCGATTGCTGTGGCGTCGCTCCCAGCACGGTCCGCCTCTTCATTCCACCCCATTCTCCGCCTCCTGGCCGCCATCTTGAGCAGGGCCAAAACGTGTCCTGCCCCGCCGTCGGCTCCGCCTCTCCACAGCGTTACATACATTTTTACCTGCACGCTGTCTCCCTCTGTGCTCTGTATATTGGAATAACGACAAAACATCCTCGACGCGTTCCGACTTCTACAAAACAATGAAGTACCTACTGCCACTTACTGATGTGGAGTATTACATGGTTACCCTGCCAAGCTCTAATTGGTCCAAAAATATTTTTTGGACCAATTAGGTGAAGTTGCATAATTTACCACGCCAGACAATAGCTGCTGAAAAACACTGCACTAGTGCAACCATGTAATACTCTATATCAGTAGGTGCCAGCAGGTAGTTCATTGCTTTGTAGAAATCGGAACGCATCGAGGATGGTTTGTTGTCATCCCAATATGCAGAGCACAGCAGGAGACAGCGTACAGCTAAAAAGGTATGTAACGCTTCAACCAAAAATGAACAAAAGACACTGAAGCATAGGGATGGCTATGCAAAACAAAAGTCAAACTGAACTGGCTTCAAAATAAACAAAAACAGAATGCTGGACGACAGCAAAAACTTGCAGAGACGGCGTCCACAAAGCATGTCCGTACATAATATGACAATCAACTATTTCCCCACAAAGAAAGATTGCGTAAATAGTCTTGATTGCAAAAAACAAAGCAGGTGCGGGCAAAAGCACTCAAAGGAAGGCGTGAAACTGCCTCAGGAGAACACCAACACAACAGGAAGGGTCGCCAAAATAACAGTGCAAGACAGGAACTAAAGCACTACACAAAGGAAACAACTGCAAACTCAAAATAAGGCGCAACAACTTGGTTGAGTTTAATTTTTTAACCTTTTCTGCTGGTGGTGTGCCTCCGTATTTTTGTTATGAAAAAAATGTGCTTAGGTTAAAAAAAGGTTGCAAAACACTGCATTGAACCTTTTTTTGTCAAATACGATTTGCTTTATGGCGTAAATTGAATACAACAATAGAGGAGAACACTTGCTACACGTTCAGATATTCATGTATATTTATTAACTTTTTATAATAGCTGTTTTTCCTGTGGTTTGAGCATCTTCAGTGTGTGCTCATGGTTGCAGGCTCGTGTCAACATGGATAGTGACCTGAGCCTCCAGGATAAAAAGGACTTGGACAAGTTCATCAAGTTCTTTGCCTTGAAGGTGAGAAAGCAATGATATTCAGTCTTAAAGGGGTACTACACTTATTTGGGAAGGAATTTTGCTTATCATTCACAATCTAAATGTAAGACAAGCACACAGATGTTTTCTGTTATTATTCATTCTAACGAGAGTTCGACCGGTGTGTTCTTTTCAGGGCGTATCAAGGAGGCCGATACAAAACGATATTAATTTGCAGTAAAATGATTTAGACATGAATAATATACAGCTTAACACGGCTTTAAAGTTAAACTGCACTTTGATTTGAATCGTTCACAATCCCTATTATGAGAGACAAAAAGACAAACATTTTTTCTTTTTGATTGTAATTTATAAAAAACGTCTCATCCTAAGTGGCTATCAATACAGTTAATGGGAACGATACATTCTGCCTCTAAATAATTTAAAATGCATTCAAAACTGCCAATACTTCATTTACGTCCTGTAACCTGTATGATATCCAAGCTTTACCGACTTTATTGTTAGAGCAAACATGGAGGAACTCTTTTCCCAGCGTAGGAACACATCGGCATGATGTGACAATTAACTATAGCAAGAAAAAGGTATCTTCTACATCAGCACCCGAATCGATTTTGAGTTTGTAATGCAATCTATACTCGCGCAAAATGATCAACAATCTCATTACAGTATCTGTAAAGTTTTAGCCCACATTTCATGTTTTGTTTGTACACAGCTTGCTTGACAGCTTTTGCACTGTCGTAGTGCTGCATGTATCATGATCAATATTATAGTGAGTCACTCGATGGTTTGTTTGGTCCAGCTATGGATGTTTTTTCCGGCTTATTTTGGGTAAGCACTGCAATTATGTCGAAATAGCATTGTTTCAAATTACACGTTTACATGGTCATAGTCACGCCGACCTCACTGTGTTTTTGTCAGGACTTGGAATAAGGAGTGGACTCAGATGCAGAGATGAGATTCTAATAAAGCTTTTATTTTAAAACAACTTTTTAAACCTCCAGAGCCAGAGTATTACGCACTTAATGATTAACCAAAAAATATGCGTAAATAATTCCGGAAAAAGATAAACCAAAAATCACTCCAAAAATAGGAGGAATAAACTAACAAAAGGATGAACTACAATTGAAGTTGTATCTACTCTAAAAAAAATAACACAAAGCGCACCAACAGGACGAAGAACAAAAAATAAAATATTAAAAAATTATTTTTTTTAAAAATCACTCAATCTTTGAGGAAGAAAAGGAATTTAGAAAAATACAAAAACTCACCAAATAAGTTGGACGAAGGCTAGAATAACAAAGGAAGTAAACGTGGGAAGAAGCAAGGCATGGATACAAACATGGACATGGACGCTAGATTGTCACGAAAGTTTGAGACGATCTGGCACAGGACAAGGGGAGGCATGAGCTTAAATAGAACATGATGGTAATGGAAAACAGGTGGAAACAATCAAGGGTCAGGGATGACGTCAGACTGGTGACACAAGAGGAGGGGCCCGTCATCTGAAACAGGAGGAGTTGTTTTTCAAAATAAAATATAAAAATCACAAGACAGAAAAAACTAAGACAAGACTTCCCTCACCGCGGTGTAACACTTTTCCATGTGCTCTCAATGTTTCAGCAATCCTTTGTGCTCATTTCTATAAGTTCATCCTCTCTATATTCAGCTTTAAAAATATATATGGTTGTGAGTCATTATTTGTCCAAAAATAGTAGTTTTTGTTGTTTGTTATCAAGTCGGCCATGATTAGATCACACTCGCGTTTTTTTCCGGAAGTCAGAACACACATTTGTTGTCGTAAGTCGGAAGTGCGCAGTTCCTGCAATGCCCAAAATTACCAAAATACGGTAAATATTGTACATATTAGCTATTGCAATGAACGTGTCTGTTACTACATTATGTATGAATCGATGGATGTAAAGCACACCTGTGAAGTGAAAACCATTTCAGGTGACTACCTCTTGAAGCTCATTGAGAGAATGCCATGAGTAAAAAAAAGTAATCAGAGCAAAGGGTGGCTATTTTGAAGAAACTAGAATATAAAACATGTTTTCAGTTATTTCATCTTTTTTTGTTAAGTACATAACTCCACATATGTGCATTCATAGTTTCGATGCCTTCAGTGACAATCTACAATGTAAATAGTCATGGAAATAAAGAATGCAGTGAATGAGAAGGTGTGTCCAAACTTTTGGCCTGTACTGTATATATACTTGCCGTGTGTATATAAAATGTTGATGGAGGGTTTTGAAGGGTTTTTAGAGGGCTTTGATGGCTACAACAGTGACTCACATGAGCTGCATCTTCCAAGTGTTTATCATCTTTTAAAATCCTATTTAAAAAAAAAAAAGGTGTGGGTTTTTGTCTTTCATAAGGATTGTGAACGACAGGCAACATTCCCAAAAAACTGCAGTTCCCCTTTAAGTTGTTTTTATTCAATTGTTTTTGAGGTAACAGCCAACGAGTAGCAACAATGTTTTATACGGCACTAATGTTGTCATTCATTTAGCACCAAACTACATCAGGGAATTTCACAAACACCTTTATTACGTGTGTCTAATGCTGTGGGTCAGAAGAGCATCAATATTTGCATTTCAAAATAAGGGAAATCTTGTTAAAATAGTTTTTTTACATGCAAACATTTTTTTAAATATGGGATTTCTCTACATCACAATAACTCGCCATCTACTCAATTTTACAGTCAATGGATACATTGTGAGGTTTTCTCATGAGGAACCCTGAAATATTGAGGATGGGGAGGTTTAAGCACTGCAGTAAAAAAAAAGTACTTTTCACAAGCAGGACAAAAGGGCTGTTGCATGAGCAATGTTTATAACTATCTAACTCAATATTTATTTTTTAAATACCACATAGTGGTATTGTATGTGTATATCTTGTATCTGCTGATAAAGTTCTCTTTTAGTTGTAAGAAAAACTGGAAAAAAAAGGCAGATACTGATATACCTCCCAAACCAAAAAAGAGGCTAACTATATATGCCAAAAAACATTTATACTAGGGCTGGACAGTGTGACCCAAAAATTCATACCACGGTTTAAATCGAATCCCTTCACGGCAACTGTAAATATCGCGGTATAAATGTTGTGGTGTACAACTTAGAATGAAAGTGTGTCTAAATGTGTTTTGTAGTCCCTTAGCAAAGCTAAATTGGTTTAAGAATTAAAAAAGAAAAAGCAAACAATGTTTTTTTTTAGCATTGTGCAGAAAAGCAAAAGTAAGGATTGTGCCTTAAAAGTACAACAATTCTTAAAAAAACAACCAAGTGGATATTATGGACAGTACTTCAGGAGCGTTTTCCACATCTTAAAGAACACAAAAATAAATATATATTCTAATAACACTATTTCAAGTACACAGAATAAGCTTGTATTCTTTTGTGCAAAGTGTCACTGAACACTTTGTTTCATATTTCAAAGTAAAATCCAAGCTGCAACCATAAATACTGAACTTTGGTTGCCATCAATAATTTTTTTCTCTAATCAAAGTTACCAAACATTTTTTCCACATCTTAAAGAACACAAAAATAAAATTTTAAATAACACTTGTAGAAGCAGATGATGTCATCGTTAGTCGCCGTTACCAAATTTATATCGTTTTTACAATCATACTGTGTATAAGGCGCAGCCCTAACCAATTCAGATTAAAAAAATAGGCCCATACTGATGAATGCCAAAATATTGGTGTCGATTTGTCGATTTCTAATTCACACATAAATAAATGTAAGCAAATGTCAGGTAACAATGGAGCGAATGGGAGTCATTCTACTTCACCTATAAAGCGCTCTAAAAACATCCGAAATCTTCCATCAACATTTTATATACATACTGTAAGTATCTACTACAGTGGTAAAAGGCACATTCCCAATAACATGTAGTACTTACGTATTGTATTCATCTTAAGCATACAGTGGTGTATTAACTTTACAGACACATCAACAACGTTCACTTTTTCCTTCAACAAAACTAATACTACTAAGCAATGTTCATGAGAGACAAAATGACTACTTTAGGACAAATTAATATCCAGAGCCTTATGTTTTTGAGCCTGAACATAAGGAGAACGATATACAAGCTTTAGAAGCTGTGTAGTAAACAGACACAGCTGTAGTGAAACACTAAGCATCATGCTGCATTATTCCTAAGTGCTAAACAAGAAATACAAACTATGAACATAACAAAATGATAATTTACTGTACAGTGTCTGCTCTCACTGGGTTGCCAACTGATGGGATGTTCATAAGACCTCCTACAATCCTCTGCTTGCATCCAATGGACTGAACTTCCACATTATCATGAATAATTTGCAATAACTGTGTCCACTTGGCATCCAGTAATGTTGTTTTGGTTTGTGCAGCCCTTTTGTGGCACCTGTGATTGAGGGTTTTATAAGTAATCTTTGATTGATTAATTTATATCTTTTTGTGTGGATAAAGATTTAATCATAATTCACCTATAGGTTCAAAAATAAAAGGTGTCCGTAAACAAGCTTTTCTTTTTGCCATATCCCGGTCTTAGTTGAATGTCAAAGTTGACCAATTTATTGGTTTATGGGTAAAACCTTCTACTATGCAAGTGAGAGGCATTATTTATAATCTCAAATTAACTTTCACCAGCTCAGCAGCAAGGGAGAAGCTCAACGGCTCTTTGTCAGCACTATAGCTGCATAAGCTGGATAGCTTTCTGTGATCACAGCACCACTAAAAGTAGTTTGGTTAAAATTCAGGTCACAAGATGGAGTATCGTCGGTGGGTTTTGGATGTTTTTTGGAGGGCTTATGGGTGCAATAGAGTACTCCCATTGCCTGCATTGTTAGCCACTTCGTCTTTTCCGTATTTAATGACGTAAAGACATGCACCTGGGGATAGATTGATTGGCAACACTAAATTGGCCCTAGTGTGTGAATGTGAGTGTGAATGTTGTCTGTCTATCTGTGTTGGCCCTGCGATGAGGTGGCGACTTGTCCAGGGTGTACCCCGCCTTCCGCCCGATTGTAGCTGAGATAGGCGCCAGCGCCCCCCGCGACCCCAAAAGGGAATAAGCGGTAGAAAATGGATGGATGGATGGACTTGTTTTTGTTCCTGTCTTACATAGGGATTGTTATTGATAGGCAAAGTTAAAAAAAAAAGTGTTTCCCCTTTAAATTAAATTGTTGGGCAATTGGCGGGGAAACAAAAAAACGTAATGCCTTCCTCTGTGATTTTTGTTTTAGTAAGTGCATTTATTTTCTCATTCATAGACCGTTCAGGTGATAGTCCAGGCTCGCCTTGGTGAGAAGATCTGCACTCGCTCTTCGTCATCCCCTACTGGGTCTGATTGGGTAAAACTTTGAGCATTGTTTTAATTAGTCATTGATTTTATTTGAATAATTCAACCTACTGCATAGATACTGAAATTTACTTTTTTCTAGTTTAACTTAGCAATCAAAGACATCCCTGAGGTGACTCATGAAGCCAAGAAAGCACTGGCAGGTCAACTCCCAGGCGTGGGACACTCGATGTGCGTGGAGATCTCCCTCAAGACCTCAGAGGTAAAATTTTCAACCTTTTGTGGCGTCGTTAAACTCACTGTGGCGTGTTTTTTTCTTATGTGAAATGTGAACGTAAAGTGAAATCTGTAGCATTGATAAATAACTCATTGTCATCATCTACCTTTATTTTAGGGGGACTCGATGGAATTAGAGACTTGGTGCCTGGAGATGAATGAAAAGTGAGTTTTTTTGTTACAAATATGTTTGTAAGAAGATCAAGCTCAAATATGTTTGTAATATTTATTATGGTGATTGTATTCAAATGTGTTTATTTCTTTTGTAGGTGTGATAAAGACATAAAAGTGTCATACACCGTCTACAACCGACTGTCTGTCCTTCTGAAGTCTCTGCTGGCCATCACCAGAGTAACACCTGCCTATAAACTTTCCAGAAAACAGGGACATGACTATGTCATATTATACAGGTGAGTTACATTTGCATTTTATTTTAGTATTTCAACCACTCAATATCAAGAAAGAATGGTATATTTGTAAAACTCATAAAATTTGAATACCATGTTTTTCATCTTACCAATTGAACTTTAAGTATTAAACTAACATGTGATATAAACTCATTCATTGCGATTCGTTAAGCCTTTTATTTGTTTTAATTTTGATGATCACCACTTGCATCTTTCGATAAACCAAACTTTTCTGAGATTTTTAGTTTGGGTTTTCACAAACTGTAAGCTAGTGGTTCTGAAACTTTTTTCACCAGGTATAACCTCAGAAAAAATTTTGGCTCTCCCAAGTACCATAATCACCAACATTAAAATACAGTAGCGTAGTGAATGTAAATATGCATTAAAAAAATGTTATTAAAAAGTAAATTTTAATAATTTTGACCACAGTACGCCGGGTTTGAATATAGGAAAATAAAAAACTGTAATGGCACAGTACCACAGTTAGAGAATCATTGCCGTAAGCCATAAAAATCAAATTTATCTCAAAAAACTATCATGGAGACCTCATGTCAGACACATTAAAACACAAATCTCCAAAAGCCTTTTTAGTATAAACAAAGCAAAACTATACCTCAATGAAAGTCCATTCCGTACTCTATACTGTACCTTGGTACTACCATACCTAACATATTGTGTTGAAGTATGGGGGAATACTTACCACAACACAATTAATCCTCTGATCATATTACAGAAAAGAGCAGTAAGGATCATTCACTACGTTGTTTTTTTAGAACATACTCATAATCTGCAATCAAATTTGATGAACTTGTTAAATATAATACTTCAATAATCTATTACAAAGCATTTAACAAAGTATTGCCGCCTAATCTACAACCTTTTTTTATAAGACGAGTGCAGGCTCATAACTTAAGAAGTTGTGGATATTTGTCATTGCCAAGAGCTCAAACCATGTGTAAACGTTTTTCTGTGTCTGTATGCGGACTACAACTCTGGAACAACCTGGACTTACAACATAAGCAATGCCAAACTATTAATTGATTTAAACTATTATACAAACATCGGGTCTAATTCAAATATAGAGATCAGAATCTTTAATTTGACCTGCTGTTGTACTGTGTTTCAAAGAGTTAACATGTGCTCAATGTTTCCTTAACATTATTGCTATGTTGTCTATTACCATTGTTGGTATTCTGTCTATTAGCATTGTTGGTATATGTATTCTTCCTACATTGTTGATACAAATTATTGTTACAGTGTAATAATTATTGTCACCTGTGGTAATGCCACTATGATACAACATTTGTATAATCCCTAAACAAAGAAACAGTGAAACTCAATGTATTAATCACTAAATTGAGAACAGGGGGTGGGATTGAATACATTATCTTCCTCCCACTCCCTTTCAGGCAAAACTGGACGATCTTGCTCACATTTTGTACATTACCTTTTGCATTATATTAATTTATATTATTACATGTTATCAACCTTGTACTTTTTTTTTAAGTCACTGCATGAAATAAACGAGAGGAAAAAAAAGGTTAGAAATATCTTGAGTTGTATGTTATTAGCCTATGTTTTATGTTAGTTTTACCTTGTAAATCTAATTGCTGGAATTAACGAACCTTTGCACAATATACACATTTTTTGACGTTAACTTGAACATAAATATAAATACGTGTACAAATACATGATCTACATCTGTGTGTATAAATCTTGAGTTTTTACTATGTAGACAACCAGTCAGCTTATTGTTTCTGCATGTCTTTTGCGTCTAGGATCTACTTTGGGGAAGTTCAGATGAACGGATTTGGAGAAGGTAGTTATGATTTTTCCATGCAGTCTGTGCAACAGCAGATTCCAAACATGCATGTGTGTTGTATACAGTAAATCTGTCAATTCTTGAGCGCAGGTGGTGAGCTTGTAAAATACCGTTGTTTGTTTAGGTTTCCAGACGGTGCGTGTTGGTGTTGTGGGCACCCCTGTTGGTACCATCACGCTTTCCTGTGCTTATCGCACCAACCTGGCTTTTATGTCCAACAGGTAACACACAAGGAGAATTTACTGTTCACATTTTAAATCATACAGTTGTCTTTATAGACTACACCTCATTAATTCCAACAAACCTCTTGTTGGCTTGCAGGCAGTTTGAGCGATCTGCCCCTATCATGGGGATCATTGTGGACCACTTTGTGGATCCTCCCTGTGGTGGCCAGCGAGCTGCAAACATGGGTCAGCCCTGCAACTACAGGTACTGACATTAAACGGGCTTTGACTTGGGATGAATGATGAATTGCACTTGCAGTTTAATTGCACACACACATTAGTGCTGCATCGTTTGCTAGCTAGTTTGGCACCCTTACTGGCAAGTGTGTTAATGTAACTGAGGGTCTTGTTAAGATGATTGCGGACGTTCTGAATGTTGAAGATGAAGGAAGAAGAAAAACCTTGAAAAATATCGTCGTATTTTACATTGCAGTATTAAGGGGACAATATTGCAATTAGATTTTATTTTTTATTATCCATAGCAGGGGTGTCAAAAGTGTACCCCGTAGTCCATTTGCGGCCCACAGCTAATGTTTCAAAAGCCCATGGCACATTCTAAAAAATACTATAAATAATAAACAAAAACATAAACAAAAGTGAAATAAAAAAGCTTAAAGGCTAAATGTAATTTAGAAAAAGTTGCAACGTTGACTAATAAAACAAAGCTTTTTTTTTTTTCTTTCAAACTGTCATTGCTCAAAACATAATATTGAATCTAAATCAATGTTATTATGAATTATTGACCTATCCAAGCTTCCAATTACTTCACATCAAATATTCCACCAAGAAAAAAATTTTTGGTGGAAGATTTAGCAGATTTGTAAATGAATAATCAAAAAAATTATATTTTGTTGTTTTCTTACTGTACCAAAAATGAACCGAACCGTGACTTCTGAACCGAGGTACGTACCGAACCAAAATTTTTGTGGACCGTTACATCCCTAGAAACTGTAAATATGTGATGTACTTCATGGTCACTTTCATTCAGCGCTAACTTATATTGTGGTTATTGTCACTAGTTTTCCTTGCTATTGATGATTGTCACAATCTTGTCCATCTCTTTGCCTCTGTTAGCTCTGTACACCTGTGTTCCTGTGTACTTATACTTCTACTGGGTGTTAGCTCTGTACTCATGTGTTCCTCTTTACGTACTACTTCTACTAGGTATTAGCTCTGTACTCATGTGTTCCTGTTTACTTAGTACTTCTATTGGGTATTAGCTCTGTAATTATGTGTTCCTGTGTACTAACTACTCCCTATAGGTTTTAGCTTCGTATGTACACAAGTTTTCCTGTGTACTTACTTCCTTTACAGGGTATAACCGTGAGCTTGTTGATTAGACTGAACCATGCTGCCCCCTACCTGTAGGCTGATGTATCGTTCTAACATGAATATAAGCATACGGGGACACACATTGAACATTTCTCCGGCTTTTCACAACCCACTCTGATACCTCTCTGTACGCTCCCAGGTGGTCCTGGCCCACTATTTGAGAAACAAAACATTCTATTTTTTTTCTCCCACCAGACCACCAGATGATGATGATGATGGAGTCCAGTTTTCCGGCGTTCAGGATTCACAGGAGGTCTGCACGACTTCGTTCTCCACTTCTCCTCCCTCTCAGGTAAAAATACACCTCTCAATTTCTTTGCTCTCCCTTTGCCTATGCTTTCTTACCTGCTTGTTCTCCTTCCTGTCATCTGACTGCTGTACAGTGTGTCTGTACACTGAGTCCTTCTCCTTCCAAGCTGTCTAAAGCCCTCCCTCTGGACAGTCCACAGATCCCATTGGTTCCTGGACTTGTCACTCACACTGTGAGTCTACACTTGCCTATTTTCTTTTATTTGGCTTCTTTCTTAAGTCTGCTGGTTGAATTCACAGATGTATCTTGTTCTTTTCCTCCTCATTTCTTATCCAACACAACATCTCCATATTGACCCACAAATGAATTGAATGTGCTATTTTGTGTGCACATGTAGCTGTACGCCTCCAGGTTGTGCTACCAGCCTCCTGGAACTCCTGACCTTTGTCGCACTGCTGCCAATCCAAACCAGGTAGTAATTCTTTCATTTACTAAGAAACCATTGATGACAGAGGAGTTAAGTTACATCAAGGAACATCACAAATGTCCAAAAAGTAAAAGCAATGATTATACTTTATTTAATCCTAAATTTTCTCTGTGTCTATTACTGATTATTTTTACTAGTTAACACTTTTATGTATTAATTTGTGGTGTTATACATTTGTTTAATATATAAGATACTCCAAACCCTCTTATACACACCAACAATACCCCCATAGACACACAGCTAAATGTATTTCTTTTTACAAGAGCTAAGATGTTGGATATAAATATGTCCCATTGGATATCTTTAACAATTAAGGGTGGATGTCTTGAATTTATATTTAAAAGTCAGCCATAGTACAAGCATAACACTGTATCGGTAAGCAATATCACTAATAATCAAAATCCTGGTCAAATAGGAGCAGTATGGTCAGCACAGCAAATAGTCAATTGCCTATCAAAAATGATAAACTCATAAAAAGTCACTTAATTATTTTTGTGTTTATCGAAATAATCAAAAAGGCTTACAATGTATAAAAAAATATTTTCAGAAACACGTGAATTGAATTTTCTCTAGTTTTTTTCATTTTATAACATGTCTCTTACCCAATATTTCACATTTTTTTTGCATTAATTGTATTATTTACAATATGTAATATATACTATTCTAAAATGTGTTCCCTTATTATCCAAAGAAAAGAAACGAAAGCGTTGGAAAACATTTAATTGTGTTAAGTGTGCAGTGTTAAGGCAAAGAGAGGAATACAAATGTTTTAAAAAATATATGTTTTTTTGTCCTATTCAGCCACTCAGGCAAATTATATAGTTGATGTAAATGCCCATATCTGCTGTACAGATGTACTTTGCAAAAGAGAAGTGTGGGATACTTCTCGTGTTGCCTCATTTCTATTTGACTTTATTACGTGGATTTATTTAATGTTTGGCACAGCCGGACCAAAGCAGGAGTGGATAAAAAAAAATAAAAGAAGACTGAAGGAGAAGTTGCGGAGGCAAGATGGGAATAAGACAGAGACAACAACAACTGAGCAACATCAGCAAATAAGTTATGTACAAAGAATGATCGCAAAGAAGCAGTTAGTGAAGTAAATATTAATAACACAATGAACATTATTGCACTACAAATGGAGCAAAATAAAAATACCAATAGACATGGCACCATTGATAATTAATAATAATAATAATTACATCTATTATCAACAATACAATTGTTTTAAATGCAACAATACATATATGTAATGAAACCTTGAATTACAAAAAGAAAATGAGTAAATGGAGGGGAAGAAAGAGAAGTGAACTATATTAACCTTGTACATTGTTATAGTAAAAATAGATTTTGCTTCATCAGCTTCATCCCCTAGGTGGAATGTAAATATATGTTTGAAGAAAAGTGATTCAATGCATAAGTGTACATATGCATATGTGCTTGTATATGTACAGTATGTGTACATGTATGTTTGTACCGTGAATGTATATGTACAGTATGTGTGTATATATGTTTGTACAGTGAATGTATATGTACAGAATGTGTATATTTATGTTTGTACCGTGAATGTGCGCGTATGTATGTGGGAGTGTATCTATTGTGTGAATGTGGGTTTCTATGTACAACTCATTTGTCTCCCACTATGTGCCAAAGTACAGCCCTAACCACCCAGAGAATCCAACCCAAAACAACAGGGTGCCCAGGGAACAAGAGATCAAAAATACAAGTTTTAATTTAATAAGACTATTTTTTTTTTAATTAAAATAATAATTCAGTTATATAAAGTAAAATAAGATATTGAAAATAAATAAACAAATTTTAGAGTCAAATTTTGATGAGGTAAGCTTTGCCCGGCAAGATGACAAGTAAAAACAAATAACATAAAAAAAATAAATAAATGAGGTGGCGACTTGTCCAAGGTGTACCCCGCCTTCTGCCCGATTGTAGCTGAGATAGGCGCCAGCGCCCCCCGCGACCCCAAAAGGGAATAAGCGGTAGAAAATGGATGGATGGATAATGATTTGTGTTATAAATGTGTTTTTTTTGTAGTGTTTAGTTCAGGGGTAGGGAACCTATGGCTCTAGAGCCAGATGTGGCTCTTTTGACGTCTGCATCTGGCCCTCAGATAAATATTAGCCGACATTGCTTAACACGATAAGTGATGAATAATTCCGCTGGTAATCACAGTGTTAAAAATGACGTTCAGAATATAAAACATTCTCGTGCATCTTAATCCATCAATCCGTTTTCTTCCGCACCTGTTCATTAATGGTAAGAATTATTTTGTGTATTATTAGTTAACTTCAGAATAACAATGTTATTAATAATAAAAAGAAACTTATTGTACTCTAAAAATGTTGGTCTTAAAAATGCACATATATAGTTGTATTTAGTGTTAGAAAAAATTGTACAACTCTCACGGAAATAAATTTTTAAATATTTGGCTTTTAATGGCTCTCTCAGCCAAAAAGGTTCCCGATCCCTGGTTTAGTTTATGGTTGTAATGCTGCCAATTCCGGTATTGATTATGAGTGACATCGTCTGATCCCAATCACAAACTACTATCTACTACTCATTCAAATCATGTTTGCCCTCAAAGTCCGCCTATGTTCATGGAATTATTCCCTGAATTTGTTAACCTTAAACCAAATAAAAAAAACAACTGATATTGGAAAAATGTATTGATCCTTAGAATCACTCGAGTATCGATCATATGCTGATACAGCCTCTGGTATCGACACTGGATGGATCAATTCGCCCTCCACTTATGTGCACGCTTGGCCGGTACTATACTCCCTCCATACTAATATTTTCTGTTAATAGCTGCTTTCTTTCTTCTGTTACGTGGTTCCATCTGCACTTCTTAAACTTTACCATATGTTTGTTTTTTCAATGTATCTTAGTGGCTAGTTCAGCTAATATCTTGTCTGCTTTCACTTGCACTTGCATGTTTAGCCTTGTATTCCAGTGATGATGATAATTAATAATTGAGGAGATGATTACTACCTTTTGAGGAGCGTCTCCACACTGCGTACAGACATGCACCATTGAAAGGCATTAATTAGCATTTAAAGATCACACTTTTGTGTTTATTCTTTTTACAGAAATTGGCCAATCGAATGGCACATCTTTAATTTTATTTTTATTCCAATTTTATTAAAAAAAATTCGATTTGCTGAATTTGGAAGTTTTTTAATCAAAAACAGCGCAGAAACCACAGTTGTGGCCGCAGCAGTAAGCCGAACTTCACCCGTATACACACCTATGTGGCCCAAACTGGGTTGCCAATATGATATTTGAACAAAAATGCGTTGCCCTTATTATCATTTCTGCAGATAAAAGTGTAAAATTGAAGCAGACAGTACTTGGACATAGGTTTAAATGTGACTGCAAAGGTGACGCTGCAGATGCCTCCAAGTTACGTTGCATATCTCGTCCACCAAATGGCGCTGCTTGGCTCCAGACGTGATACACTTGTAAACCTGTTTTCCTCAGACATTGCATGCCGGGAAGGAGGATGGGGTGGTGTTGCATCCAGCAAAGCCTCACCGTGGTGCAGATGCCCACCTGACGGTAGAGACGATCGGCAACACAACTGGGAGCAGGTACTTGTCTTCAAAAAGTTGAGGTGTTGTCCTGTACCAACGGCGTCTCTTCCCAGCGGCGATGACGACATCTTGTCCCATCCCGGCGAGGGAAGGAGGAGCGCTTCTCCCTCCGACCCGCTCCAGTCTCTTAACGCGTTCACAAGGAAAGTGGGAGCGTTTGTCAATAAACCCAACGCACAGGTAATTCCTGTTATTTTATTTCAATGTACAACAGTAATTCTGTTTTTGTTAGTTTGCCGATCAACAATAGATTGTCCGTAGACCAAGCAATTTTTTAATTTGTTAGGGACCGTGCACAGAAAACATTAGACGGACAGAGATAGGGCTGGGTGTTAAAACAATGTCAGTATATATTGCCATAGACACGTAAAAATATGTTGGAGAGAAAAATTTGATATAAACTGTATTTTACGGACTGTAGAGCTCACCGGTATATAAGGTGCATCCACTAAATTTTAAAAGAAAAAAATATTTTTCTACAGATCAGCCGCACCGGACTAAAACCCACAGATGTATACATTGTGAAATTAGTTATTTACACACTAATATTTTGTAAATGTTTATTTACATACCTTTATTGTATGTAAATATGTAAATTCTACGGCAGTAAAACGGCTGATCAAACAAAACAAAAGTCATCGTCATGGACCCACTAGCTGTGGAAGCTATCTCTGGGCTCAGCTAGACAGAGTCAATAACACCACGGTGACGTTTTGTTGAATTTACAGAGGAATATGTGAAACTGAAACAATACAAAAAAAAATGCAACTGTGAGCATATTAGCTAATGCTAACAACACTAGCTTCATTACAAAACGACAGCACGTAAAAATATACATGGAAACACTCCTACAGACATCACATCTAGTAAGTATGAGTTGTTTTAGTTATATTGTAAAATGGACAAATGTTGCTTGGATTGATGAATAAAGAATACTTTCGTGTAGAAACACTATGGACTGTTCTACTTCCGGTTTAAAGCATTAAAACAGGAAGTACATAATCAACCTGCAGTGAACAAACTCGTCCAGAAAACCTTTTCAGTGTTTCTGCGTGTGTTCAATGAAAACATTATTGCTGTTAGCGAAGAAAAATACTTAAATTAACCGCACGGTTTTTTAAGCTGCAGGGTTTGAAGCGTTGGAAAAATTAGCGGCTTAAAGTGCTGAATTTACGTTATATTTTTTCTTCCTTGGAATAAAACCCGGAAGATGCTAAGCAAAGTTGGTTGCATGAACAACGGCACTCGCTGTCTAGTAACCAAGCAACGCAAGAAGTGAACATTGATCAGTGGGAGTGACATGTTAGGCATGGAACATGTTAAAACAAAGTAACTAGATACTACCAATTAGATTAATATTCCATTCATCTTCTACCACTTGTCCCTCATCATTTTGACCAAATAATAGAATGGGAAATGACACAATATGTCACTGCATATGTCAGCAGCCAAATTAGACGTCTTTTTAACCTGTTTGCTTAAAAACAAGTTGTCTAGTATGTTAATTTTTTGTTGCAAAATTTTTCTTCAAATGCAATAAAAAACATGTATAGTGTATCATAAGAGTTTATTTCGGTTTAAATAAAGCCAATAATAATAAAATTTAAAAAATAGTGTCTCCTTTTATTTTGAAATACATTTTGGTACCAGTACCAAACTATTGGTGTCAGGACATCACTACAAGAGACAAATACGTGATTAATGAACTATGTTGGAAATCAAGAGTGTTTCTCACCTTCCTTATCAAAGTGCTGCCACTCACAATTTTCACAGGCCTCCTGGTGGCTTATTTAGCAGTCATACTTCATAATAAAAGCAGCACTGAGACTTAGTCACCAGCGTGTGGAATTCTTTATCTGCGCCCTCGATTCTGCGGAATGATCTGCGGGCAAACGGACTAGTCTCCATGTTCAACTGCACTCCTAGCGAAAATGTTTAAAACTGATTAAATATAGCAGCATCGAAGAATGAATGAAAGATTTCACGTTGGCAAAAACGTTGAAAAGTGCAGATGATTTCATTTAAGACTTTTTGTTTTGTGCAGCTAACTGCCGCCATGGACTTGCCGTTTGCTGCGTTTGTTCCAAGAGGTTTGGACCCTGAAGACAACGACCCGATGGTCAGTGTGGATGTTGAAGTGTTTGTTCATCAGCTGTATTCAAAATTGTGTTTGCGTGTTTAGGTGCACCCTCCAGACTCTCCCACCTGCATGTCGCCCCTGCAGGCCAGCCTCCACTCGCAGGACTCCGAGGGCTCGGCGCAGCACGACGACTTCGTCATGGTGGACTTTGTACGTGCTTACGTCCTTTTCATCGGCCGTGGCGGAATCTTTCTTCTCACGCCTTGTTTCACCCTCAGCGGCCGGCGTTCTCCAAGGACGACTTGTTGCCGATGGACCTGGGAACTTTCTACCGGGAGTTCCAAAACCCTCCTCAGCTGGCCAGCCTCTCGCTGCACATCAGTTCTCAGTCCATGGCCGATGATCTGGTAGGTCTTTCACCGACATCTTGCTGGACCCAACATGAGGTTGTTGTTTTTGTTTTCTCCACGCAGGACTCGCTGCCAGAGAAACTGGCCATCTACGAGAAAAACATCGATGAGTTTGACGCTTTTGTGGATATGCTGCAGTAGAAGACGGCAACAAGACGTTTGGAAACTCCACTTGCAGTCGGAAACATTCAACAGACTTGTATACAATCGTAGAAAATTAACTTCAGTAACTGGCAAAGAATGATGTCAAACGCAACGGTGAGTCACTGTAAATAATAGAAACACTGGTCCTGCTTCAAGTATTCACTTTTAAACACTCAAAGCCATTTCACCATGACGTGTCTGCTGGCATGAACAAAAAAAACTTGCACACATGCATTATATGCTGAGTCTAAAGTAAAAACACAAACAGTTCTCAGCTGGTCTGAGGATATCGCTTGCAAACAGCCCAAGACTTATTTGAAGTGTATATAATGTGTTGTAAATACACAGCCGCCCTAAAGGAAGTGTGTAGGCCGCTGTGAGTTGCTTTAACCCTCAGTCCCATGCTTGTAAACACAAAAAGTGCTGTTTTTCGAGTCGTACGTCAATATTTTTACGCTTCACATTGCTGCCAAACATTCAATCATTTATAGGACCTTAAAGCATTAAATGTCCGTTCATGTGAAGCTTGGCATTATTTATTGCAAAAGACGCAAGGGTAGTTATTTTCCATATAATAAATTATTCGGGCGGATATGTCACCTTTGTGTCAAAAAAAGCAGCATTGACTTCCATTAAAAATACTTTGTTTCGTCCAAAAAGCATGTATCTTGTATTTCTGTTTGAATTGTAGTGATTTTTATTTGTATTTTTTTATTTTCATTTTTTTTTGTTGTATCAACGGATTCAACCCTTTTTGGTCATTCATAACACATGCATGGAACTTTTGAACATGTGACTACCAGGTGGGCACAACCGTGTGTGTGTTCTTGTATTTCTACTCTTCTTGAGACATCAAGAAGGAAAAGTACCTTCCATATGAGGACCGTTGACCAAATTAGGACATATATCATGGTCCCAATACAGAAAACAATTGCATCTAATAGAGAATGTCTCATTTGGTGAAATCTATCAAAATTAAGGTGGTGTGTGTATATATATGTACGTATGTATATACACAGTGGGGCAAAAAAGTATTTAGTCAGCCACCGATTGTGCAAGTTCTCCCACTTAAAATGATGACCGAGGTCTGTAATTTTAATCATAGGTACACTTCAACTGTGAGAGACAGAATGTGAAAAAAAAATCCAGGAATTCATATTGTAGGAATTTTAAAGAATTTATTTGTAAATTATGGTGGAAAATAAGTATTTGGTCAACCATTCAAAGCTCTCACTGATGGAAGGAGGTTTTGGCTCAAAATCTCACGATACATGGCCCCATTCATTCTTTCCTTAACACGGATCAATCGTCCTGTCCCCTTAGCAGAAAAACAGCCCCAAAGCATGATGTTTCCATCCCCATGCTTCAGAGTGGGTATGGTGTTCTTGGGATGCAACTCAGTATTCTTCTTCCTCCAAACACGAAGAGTTGAGTTTATACCAAAATGGATACATGGATGATACAGCAGAGTATTGGGAGAATGTCATGTGGTCAGACGAAACAAAAATATAACTTTTTGGTGCAATGCAATGTTAAAATGATTATTTAATAAACTTGTTTTTATCCAATTACAATTAACCTATTTGCTTTTAATTGTACCCAGGAGAGGTCATTGGTCAACGCTCTTTATTATTAACTTTTTACTCCTACTCCCACCTACCTCAGGAATTACACTCACTCGCGCACACACACACACACACACACACACACTCACTCACAGGTAACCCCTGAGGTGTCATCATTGACTATTTGACAATTTATTTTTTATTATTATTATCTTAAGTGTTGACTTAATTTTTCAACTACTGTATTTTCCGCACTATAAGGCACACCGGATTATAAGGCGCACCTTCAATGAATGGCCTATATTAAAACTTTGTTCATATATAAAGCGCACCGCATTACAAGTCGCATAGAATAGATGCTATAGTAGAGGCTTGGAATTTGTTATGCACCCTTTAGATGGAGCTGCGCTAAAGGGAATGTCAACAAAACAGTCAGATACGTCAGTCAAACTTTATTAACAGATTGCAAACCAGCGTTCTGACAACTCCATTTACTCCCAAAATGAATGAAGACATGCACCTGGGGATAGGTTGATTGGCAAAATTAAATTGGCCCTAGTGTGTGAATGTTGTCCGTCTATCTGTGTTGGCCCTGCGATGAGGTGGCGACTTGTCCAGGGTGTACCCCGCCTTCCGCCCGATTGTAGCTGAGATAGGCACCAGCGCCCCCTGTGACCCCAAAGGGAATAAGCGGTAGAAATGAATAAACAGCTGTTTTATTATTTTCACCGATTCAATAAACACGTAAAAAACAGTCTGATACTGTTACGGTGAATCAAACGTTAGTGCAATCACAATATAGTAACACTCGAAATAGTGCAAAGCAATAATATATCAATAGCTCAACGTTGCTCGAACGATAATGTCACACAACACAACACACAAAATAAACATGTAAAGCTCACTTTATTAAGTTATTCCTCATCCATGAATCGCTCAAATTCTTCTTCAGTGTTCAAATCAAACAGTTGGGCGAATACGGCATCCAATATGCGTCTCATCGACGTCGTCATTAAACGAGTCAGTGTCATTGCTGTAATTGTTAAATGTTCTCGCTGCTGCTCTATTCCCGTGTTATACTGTGTGACTGATCGCCTTGAGTTTAAACTCTGCGTCGTAAGCGTTTCTCGTAATAGGAGCTATTTTGGGGTCTTTACATAAAGACACAGAAACGGCACGCCTCCCGCAGTCATATATCCCAGCATGCACCGCGTGCTTCTTCTTCTACGTGGGAAAAGGCGGTTGACTTAATTTTTCAACTATATGTTACTCAAACAACTAGCACATAACATTACTCTGTGTGGGGGAGAAGAAACACCCTACAATGTATGTCGTTTTGACGCCATATAGCCAAATTACTGATTCTGTGTATGGGTTTTGAAATCAGTACCCCTTTATTAGGTACTGGTTTCGAACCCCACTCTAGCTGACAGCATTTTATTCCATCTCATCATACTTTACTGAGCCAGCAGTTTTCGATTATAATTTGTGTATGGAACAAAATCTTGTCTTCGTAAGACCCAGGATAGACCAGTGGTTAAGACTGCTCATTCGGAATGAGAGGTACTGGGTTTGAGTACCAATCTGGTTGATGGTATTTTGGTGTACCTCATCATACTTTACTGAGCCAGGAGTCCTCAATTACATTTGTGTATGAAAAAAAAATTATTTCAACAACCCAGGATAGCCCAGTGGTTAAGGCTGTTGACTCAGGTTGAAGGGTGCTGGGTTGACATGTGATTTACAAAACTGGCTGGAGGCTTTAAGGTTACATTGTGGCTGTGTCACTTCTCCCATGTATTGTTAAAATAATTATTCAATAAACTTGTTTTTATCCAATTACAATTAACTTATTTTCTTTTAATTGTACCCAGGAGAGGTCATTGGTCAACGCTCTTTATTATTAACTTTGTACTCCTACTCCCACCCACCTCAGGAATTACACTCACTCGCACACAAACACACTCACAGGTAACCCCTGAGGTGTCATCATTGACTATTTGAATTATATTATTATTATCTTTAGTGTTGACTTAATTTTTCAACTATATGTTACTCAAACAACTAGCACATAACATTACTCTGTGTGGGGGAAAAGAAACACCCCACAATGTATGTCGTTTTGACGCCATACAGCCAAATTACTGATTCCGTGTATGGGGTTTGAACTCAGTACCCCTGTATTATGAGCCCACAGCGCTGACCATTGAGCTATCCTGGGACCCATTAAGTTTTGGTTTTCGCTCATATACAAATGTAATCAGTGAACTATGGTCGAGGCGAAATCAAAAACAAGATCTTACAAATTATGGATTTGAACCCAGTTGTACTGCGTGAGATGCAGCAGACTTAACTATTGAGCTATTCTGAGTCTTGTTGAGATTAGATTTTGTCAGTAATTTGTTCCACCTCTATCATACTTTACTGGGCCAGGAGTCCTCGATTACATTTGTGTATGGAACACAATCTTTTCTCCACATGACCCAGGATAGGCCAGGAGTTAAGTCTGCTGACTCGGAATGAAAGCTACTGGGTTCGAACCCCACTCTGTTTTATGGTATTTTGTTCTACCTCCTCATACTGTACTGAGTCAGGATTCCTCAATTACATTAGTGTAAGGAACACACTCTTATTTTCACATGACCCAGGATAGCTCAGTGGTTAAGACTACTGATTTGGAACGAGAAGTACTGGTTTTGAACCCCGCTCTAGTTGACAGCATATTGTTCCATCTCATCATACTTTACTGAGCCAGGAGTCCTCGGTTATATTTAGGTATGGAACACAATCTGGTCTTCACAAGAACCAGGATAGACCAGGGGTTAAGACTGCTGAGTCGGAATGAAAGGTACTGGTTTCGAACTCCACTCTGTTTGATGGTATTTTGTTCTACCTCTTCATACTTTACCGAGTCAGTAGTCCTCGATTAAATTTGTGTATGGAACACAATCTTATCTCCACATGACCCAGGATAGCTCAGTGGTTAAGACTGCTGACTTGGAATGCAAGGTACTGGTTTCGAACGCCACTCTGTTTGATGGTATTTTGTTCTACCTCTTCATACTTCACTGAGTCAGGAGTCCTCGGTTACATTTTTGCAACAAACAAGTCATCAATTGGGTTCACAAGATGTTTGATGTTTATTCCTCTCATGTTGTAGTAGTTCCCATCTGCAGCTCGCCCGGGGCACTCTATCGCCACCATGTGGTCATACCTGCAACAAGTTCATAGTTCTTTGATGTGTGACACATGACGTGTGATACATGATGTATGATGTGTGACGTGTGATGTAGGATGTATGATTCGTGATGTGTGATATATGATGTGTAACATATGACATTTTATATATGCCTTCCACTTTTTAAGTGACCAAAAGTAATTGGACAATTGGCTACTCAGCTGTTTCATGGTCAGGTGTGTGTTATTCCCTTGGTTTCTTTTTTTTTCATTTACATCATTTACAAAGAGCAGATAAAAGGCCTATGAGAGGTCATCTCTCAATATGAAGTCCAAAGAGCTGTCACTATCAATGAAGCAAGCCATCATTGGGCTAATAAATCAAAACAAAGCCATCAGAGATAGTAAAAAGATGAGGTGTGGCCAAATCAACTGTGTGGTACATTCTTAAAAAGAGAAAACGCACTGCTGAGCTCAGCAACACCAAAAGACCTGGAAAACCACAGAAAACAAGTGTGGTGGATGACAGACAAATCCTTTCTCTTGTCAAGTAAAAGCCCTTCATAACAGTCGGCCAGATGAAGAAAAGTCTCCTGGAGGTACAGTAGGTGTATCTGTTTCCAAGTCAACAAGTAAGAGAAGACTTCACCAGAGCAAATAAATAGAGATTTCATCAAAAGGTGTAAACCATTGGTGAGCCTCTAAAACAAGAAAGTCAAGATTACAGTTTGCCAAGAAACATCTAAAAGAGCCTGTGCAGTTCTGGAACAACATCTTATGGACAGATGAGACAAGGAATGATGGAAATAGAAGAGTATGGAGGAGGGAAGGAACTGCTCAAGATCCAAAGCATTCCACCTCATCAGTGAAGCATGGTGGTGGTAGTCTAATGGAACTGGATCTCTTATATTTATTAGACTTAGACAAACTTTAATGATCCACAAGGGAAATTGTTCAACACAGTAGCTCAGTTACAATGATGGAAAGTGTAAGGATGGAAAGGACAATGCAGGTATAAATAGACTAAATATAACAATATAAGATATATATGCGAAGATATACAATATATACTTAATATGTGTACAGTATATTATATATACATATATATGTCTATAAAATATATACAATATATACCAATTACCATGTACAATATTACAGTATATGTAACAGCTGCAACATAAAATAGAGAGTAGATCCAGCAGAAAATGGGCATTAAAAACAATGAGAAGTAGCTAACATAGAAGGTGTCAGGTAACAGATATCATATACTGCTGTATGGCAAGTGATTATACAGCTGGATGGAGTGTGGAATGAAGGAGTTCTTGAATCGCACAGT
>NC_084637.1:15752157-15772157 GCF_033978795.1 Nerophis ophidion | reverse complement strand
AGTAGTTACAGTGTGAATGAATATACATAAGTCATTATTTGCGCACTAATGATGCATTAGAAATTCGGCCGCAGAAAAAAAAAAAAAAAAAAGGGAAACTGGATGTTGTGATGATGCAAGCAAGACACAGGTGGTTGTCTGGATGGGAGGAAGCATGGCTGCGATGTGCACACATACTTCGATGTATCCCAGATATACCCGCGCACAGCCTTTTTCCTCCAATTTTTCATATGTGTGAACAAACGCCAAAACTCTTTGAGCATTCAGCGTCGCTCGTGCACACAGTTATGCGCTCATCTTTTTATTCGATTTTGTGCGCGGCCTAGGTTTGCCGTGCGCAGGACGCGTGAGCAGTATGCAATTGCAAAGACGCGTACCTTAGACGGAACATTGATTATGAGAGGAACAACATTTTTTTATTACACAACCTCAAATATGATTTGAACAAAAACACGTGTCTGCAGTTTTCAACACGTTATATCAGAGTTGAATCTTTGCGGAAACACAACAAAAAGTGTAATTGAAAAATATTTAAAATGCCTTTTTCAGATTACATTAGTGAGTGTGTTTATTCTCCCAGTCACAAAGACATTCTGTGCGTGACTGCAAGTCCGCACACGAGGTAGGATTACTGGCGAGCTGCAGCAGATCGTGAAACTAAAGTCTGTCACTAAAGTCGCTCTCAGTGTTGTGTTTTAACTTTAATGCTGGTCCTTTTTTTATATATTTTTTTATACTTCTGGGCTGCACTTCGAGCTGTGAAAGGGGAAAACGCACAACACTGATTGTACATTTAATACATCATGACCAGCCTGACTTTGTGGTGGAATGATAGGGGGGGGCACACACATACACACAACCGATCACCGTGATCAAAGTCTAATTGCGATCAATCACAAAATTAAAAAAATATATATATAAAAAAATAAATAAACAAATAAAAATCGCCCAGCCTTCATTTCATGTGATTTTAGAATTGTGTTTACATTGATGGGTGTGTTGACATTTCCTTTCCTTTCTGCCGGAAGGGATTATAATCAGAGGAATTTAAAGGCCTACTGAAATGAGATTTTCTTATTTAAAACGGGGATCGCTAAAAATAACTTTAATACACTAAAACACAAAGTTCAACAGGACTTAGACAGCTGGTCATTTCTTCCACTCTCGCTGGTAGGGAGAGTGAATGTAGTCAAAATGGTGGTGTTACCCAAGTATTTATATCTCTTTCAGAACCTCCCTGTATTTATTTCCAATGCTTATTTTAATAAGCTAGACTCAATGATATCATCTTTTATCTTGAACAACAAGAAATCCCGTTTGCGTAAAGAACACTTCCAGAAGCTAAAGCAGGATGGTGGCCTTGCACTCCCAAATTTTCGGAAATATTACTGGGCAACTAATCTTTGTGTTCTATCCTTTTGGTCACATGATCACTCGGATTCTAGCGTACCAGCGTGGGTGGAAATGGAGAAACTTTCATCTAGCCCCTCGTCCCTGTCTGCTTTGATTGGCGCGGCAGTTCCAATTCCTCCAAACACAAAACTCAATAATCCTATCGTTCATAACTCCATTAAAATATACACACAATTTAGAAAACATTTTGGACTCCAAGTTAAGAGTCTCTCCAGCCCAATAGCATCAAACACATTCTTCCCTCCATCATTGCTGGATGCTACACTTAGGGTGTAGGAAAGGCAGGGGCTGAAAACGTTCCAAGATCTTTATATTGGAAATGTTTTTGCTTCCTTTAAACAATTATCTGTTAAATATAAATTACCGCCCTCTCATTTTTTCAGATACTTACAAGTAAGGCACTTTGTGTCTGCCTCCATCCCGGGGGTCCCTGCCTAACCTCCTGATAATGTCATAGACCAGGTAATATCTTTTAACCCAACCAAAAAAAAAGCCATTTCTGTAATGCTACGCTTGATATCTGGTTTGGGCTCTCCCTTCATGTCGGCTATCAAAGAGGCTTGGGAACACGATCTCAAAGTTTGTATTGCTGAAGCAGAATGGACTAAAGTTCTAAAACAAATGAATTCATCCTCTATGTATGCGAGGCACGCTATAATTCAGTTTAAAGTCGTACACAGAGCTCATATTCCTAAGTCTAAGCTTTCCAAAATGTACCCTGATATTGATCAACATGTGACAAAATGTAAAGCCGATGAAGCCACTTTAATACACATGCTGTGGACCTGTCCCAAAATAAAGAAATATTGGGAAGGTATATGTGAAGCACTCTCTTGTGTACTCGGGGTTAACATTACATTGAATCCTCTTTTGCTGCTTTTTGGGGTCACTGGGGATGGGTCAGGATTACCTGTCGGTGGTCGAAGGCTCATTGCCTTTTCAACCTTATTAGCGCGCCGCTTGATCCTCTTGAAATGGAAGGAAGCTGCCCCACCCACAGTTTCTCACTAGGTAAAAGACGTTTTATATCATCTCAAGCTAGAGAAAATTAGACTTGTGACGAGGGGTTCCGAAAGGAAGTTTTATCGGGTGTGGAGGTGTTTTCTGACCTTTTTTGACCAACCATCAACAAAGGTACAACAGTGATTTTTATTTTTTTAACAGTATTCTGGTTGGTTTACATACTAAAAGTCTACGTACAGCATATTTATGTTTTATGTCATCATTGTATAAGTGACAGTCTAAGCAAGGTTTAGTTTTTTTTTTGTGTGTGTTCCTTTTTGGGGTGGATGTTTGTTCTTTCTCTTCTATGTATAAGTATTGTTATTTCTATTTTAGCTTTATTTGATTTGATTTAATTTTTCTCTCTTTGAAAAAAAAAAAGTTTATTGCTGTTTTTCTGTTCTGTTCATCTCTGTCTAAACATTAATAAAAAAATCAAACACTAAAACGGGGATCGCAGGTACATTCTATGTGTCATACTTGATCATTTCGCGATATTGCCATATTTTTGCTGAAAGGATTTAGTAGAGAACATCCACGATAAAGTTCGCAACTTTTGGTCGCTAATAAAAAAAAAACCTTGCCTGTACCGGAAGTGGCGGACGATGTGCACGTGACGTCACGGGTTGTGGAGCTCCTCACATCTTCACATTGTTTACAATTATAGCCAGCAGCAGCTAGAGCTATTCGAACAGAGAAAGCGACGATTTCCCCATTAATTTGAGCGAGGATGAAAGATTCGTGGATGAGGATATTTAGAGTGAAGGACTAGGGGAAAAAAAGTCGATTGCAGTGGGAGCGATCAGATGTTATTAGACACATTTACTAGGATAATTCTGGAAAATCCCTTTTCTGCCTATTGTGTTGCTAGTGTTTTAGTGAGATTAAATAGTACCTGAAAGTCAGAGGAGTGTGTCCACGGGTGTGTTGACCGCCAGAGTCTCTGAGGGAAGTCACGCAGCTGCAGCAGGACGGAAGCTCCGCTGATGTCTCCGGTAGGAGCCGACTTATTACCACAATCTTCTCACCGAAAACTGCCGGTTGACTTGTAGTCGGGATCCATGTTCGCTTGACCGCTCTGATCCATGGTAAAGCTTCAATTTCGGGAATTTTAAACAAGGAAACACCGGCTGTGTTTGTGTGGCTAAAGGCTAAAAGCTTCCCACCTCCATCTTTTTACTTTGACTTCTCCATTATTAATTGAACAAATTGCAAAAGATTCAGCAACACAGATGTCCAGAATACTGTGTAATTATGCGATTAAAGCAGACTACTTATAGCTTGGATCTGGCTGGAAACTAATGTCCGCTCCAACCCGAGACGTCAAACACACGCGTCGTCATAGGCGTCATCATACCGCGACGTTTTCAACACGACACTTCGCGGGAAATTTAAAATTGCAATTTAGTAAACAAAAAAGGCCTTATTGGCATGTGTTGCAATGTTAATATTTCATCACTGATATTTAAACTATCAGACTGCGTGGTCGGTAGTAGTGGGTTTCAGTAGGCCTTTAAATGTTTCTATTTATCATAATTTTTCCTGGTCCTTATATTCGATACTAAACACTTATATCGTGATAGTTTTCAGCCCCAGTCAAGAACGATTCAGCGGGTGAAACGGCTTCTCTTACCTTTCAATGAGGTCACACAGGAAGTCAAAGGTGTGCACGGCCTCCTCTTTGTCCTCGTTGAGAGGTAACCATTTGATCCAGTGAGGAAGGATTTCATTGACGTTTGCACACTCGGGCCGGAACCTCATCACCTTTCCGACGGCAGAGATGCAGTTTTCTGTGGCGTTGACGTTCTCCTTGAGGCGCGAGTCGGTCGCCTGGATGACTCGGACCAGCAAGGGGATGGCTTCTAAAGCAGGACGACACATATCGGTGCGTAAGCATCGACGCAAACTTCATCACAAGTAGTTTTCAGCACCTGTGCAGAACGGGCGGTAGCTCTCTCCGCCGTATTGCGCCATAACGCCGACGCCGTAGGCGGCCGCTTGCCGAACCTCGGGGCTGTTGTCGCACAGAGATTGCAACATGGGCTGCAGGAAATACTCGGCGTATTTGAAGGAAGACGGGCTGCAGTGCTCCACCACGTCATCAAATATACACAACCCCCACTGCCGGTCAGCCCACGGCCTGTTGGGACACTGCAGGACACAAAGCAGGAAGTGACGTTAAAACACAGGAAGTGGAATTGGCCTCAAACTACTTTCCCTACTGTGCTCCACAACCTCCTTCACATTTAACAGAGGGCGGCGTGAAATATTTTCTTCTTCCAAGGGGGCGTAACAGAAAATAATGAAGCACTGCCCAACCTATTTATTGTTAACAGTATAGAATTGACTTTTGCAGTCTTTTAAGTTGGAGTGGTATTTGGTGACACCCAGTGGTTGTTCGCAAGTTACTCAAAAATTACATGTTTCAAATCAAAAAATAAGACCACTGACTAGCTTATGTTCAGGGAAGTGAGCACCCTTTGAGGGGAGGGGGGAAAAAAGACAATTTTTACCATTGCAGACAAAACTTTGAATCAGGACTGCATTTACTGCAAATAGGCGCAGTCTATTATTTACCTTTAGATTTATTCTCACCTACCAACCTCTTTTGCCAGTCTTGACAATTACATGTCCCATGTAATGTACAGTTGAGATCAAAATTATTCAACCCCCACACAATTTTGGTGTTTTAGCAAGTTGGATATTTATTCCGTATTTTGTTTATAGTCATATCAAATAAAGATGCATTAAATAGACAAATGCAACTTGAATTGTAACACAGTATTTACTAAATACCAAAAAAGGACATTTTTCTTTATATCTCATTGACAAAATTATTCAACCCCCTTGTTCAGTGGTTCTCAAATGGGGGTACGCGTACCCCTGGGGGTACTTGAAGGTATGCCAAGGGGTACGTGAGATTTTTCTTTAAATATTCTAAAAATAGCAACAATTCAAAAATACTCTAGAAATATATTTATTGAATAATACTTGAACAACATATGAATGTAAGTTCATAAACTGTGAAAAGAAATGCTACAACGCAATATTCAGTGTTGACAGCAGGATTTTTTGTGGACACGTCCCATAATTATTAATTATTTCTTTTTTTGTGAAGAAATGTTTAGAATTAAGTTCAAGAATCCAGATGGATCACTATAGCAAACCACAAAGAGGGCACTTTAAGTTGATTACTTCTATGCGTAGAAATCCTTATATATAATTGAATCAGTTTATTTTTCAAAAAGTTTTTAATTATTTTTTTCCAAATAGTTCAAGAAAGACCACTACAAATGAGCAATATTTTGCACTGTTATACAATTTAATAAATCAGAAACTGATGACATCGTGCTGTATTTTACTTCTTTATCTCTTTTTTTCAACCAAAAATGCTTTGCTCTGGTTAGGGGGTACTTGAATTAAAAAAATGTTCCAGTACCCCATCACTGAAAAAAGGTTGCGAACCACTGCCCTAGTTACATGCATCTTTAGTACTTAGTAGAACACCCTTTGGCAGTAATGACATCCTTCAAAGGTGATACATAACCGGACACAAGCTTCTTGCAACCATCTACAGGTATTTTAGCCCATTCCTCTTGGGCAAAGGCCTCCAGTTCATTCATATTCTTGGGCTTGCATGCTGCAACTGCCTTCTTCAAGTCCCATCACAAGTTTTCTAGAGGATTTAGGTCTGGCGACTGTGAAGGCCACTCCAGAGTCTTCCAGCCCTTCTTCTGCAACCACTCTGATGTTGATTTGGAGGTACGCTTGGGATCGTTGTCCTGTTGGAAGGTCCAACGTCTCCCAAGCCTCAGCTTCGTCACTGATTTCATGACATTTGCAGCTAATATATTCTGCTAGGAAATAGAATTCATAATGCCTTGAACGCGCTGGAGTTCCAGTTTTGTCTCATCACTCCATAGAACAGTTTCCCAAAAACTTTGGGGTTTGTCCAGATGATTTTTGGCATACTGTAGTCTATTTTTCTTGTGCCTGGTAGTCAGAAGTGGGGTGCGTCTGGGAGTTCTGGCATGGAGGCCTTCATCTCGTAGTGCGCGCCTTATTGTCTGGGACAAAACCTGCGTTCCCCCCTCTGCAATGTCCTGTTGTAGTTCCTCAGCTGTTACCCGGGGGTTTTTCACCACTGTACGCTTCAAATACCGGACAGCAGTTGCACACAGCATCCTCTTTCTACCATGCCCAGGTAGTGTTTCCACTGTGCCTTTAGCTTTAAACTTGCGAATTATGCTCCCAACTGTGTCTCTTGGAATGTGTAATGTCTTCGCTATTTTCTTATATCCATATCCTTTCTTATGAAGAGAAATTACCTCCTCTCTTGACTTCTTTGACCACTCCCTGGACTTCACCATGTTGCAAATACACCATTGACCATCTACAAGAAGCTGAGCGTCACAGTCTTTTTCAATCAGTTTAATTGTTGCTCGTTATTGTTCTAATCACATCTACAGGTGTTTTCAACACCTGATTGAAAAGACCTTATTCAAATTCTGTTCTTAAGAGTTATGATCTTCAAGGGGTTGAATAATTTGGTCAATGAGATTAAGAGAAATGACACTGTTTGCTATGTTACAAAATATGTTGTAATTCAAGTTGCATTTGTCTATTTAATGCATCTTTATTTGATATGACTATAAACAAAATACGGAATAAATGTCCAACTTGCTAAAACACCAAAATTGTGTGGGGGTTGAATAATTTTGATCTCAACTGTACAACATAATGTAATGTACCACAATGTTTTGTTTAATAGTAGATCATTTACTAACATTATTTTCATTAAAAAAACTAATTTTCCTCATCCATGAATCTTTCATCCTCGCTCAAATTAATGGGGAAATTGTCGCTTTCTCGGTCCGAATAGCGCTTGCTGCTGGAGGCTATTATTACAAACAATGTGAGGAGCTCCACAACCCGTGACGTCACCCGCACATCGCCTGCTACTTCCGGTAAAGGCAAGGCTTTTTTATTAGCGACCAAAAGTTGCGAGCTTTATCGTCGATGTTCTCTACTAAATCCTTTCAGCAAAAATATGGCAATATCGCAAAATGATCAAGTATGACACATAGAATGGACCTGCTATCCCAGTTTAAATAAGAAAATCTCATTTCAGTAGGCCTTTAACACATAATACATTTGATTGATAAACCAATCTCAGTGATGCTTGGTATAAGCAGCTGATGGGAACATCTCTAGTGTAAAGCCATTGCATTCCTTCATTGAAAACGTAGCATTAAAAAAAGAACACTTACTATCAACTGGACAATGAGCTGCAGCAGCTGCTCAAACCAAGGCAGCACCTTCTCTTTGTAACTACTGAACACAGAGTGCAGGATGTCCGACACTTTGGTGAGGATGTACACATCGTTCTCATCCTGAGATCAGGAAGAAGACATTAGGATTGGATGTGAACTTTCCAAGTTTTAAGTGTTTCATGTAGCTGTGAAATATTTACCTCATCTTGTAACGATTCCTCCACCTGCTCGTCATAGTCCTCATCCTGTCTCTTGGCTGTGAACAAAATAGAAATAAGACCAATAATGCAGGAACACAGTGGTACCGGGGCCATGTGCTGGTGAAGCCTCACCATGCCTCAGTTCCTGGTTCTTAAAATGCTCCTCAAGCTTCCCTTTCAAAATGCCACCCAGCTCCTCAAAATGCTCGTTGTTCAGACATCCATCTCCCATCAGCTCGATACACTGAGACACAAGCGGACCATAAACCGCTACAAATCTTCTCCACGCTCTAACTCAGGCGTCATTTCATTTACCAGGAAGTAGTTTATTACCTTGGCAAACGAATGCATTATCTCGGAGCGGACGTCCAAGTCTGGCTCGGTACCGATGGCCTTGATGAGGGCATCGCACATGAAGAGCCACATTTGGGTGAGGTACTCGGGGCCTCGAACCCGCGCACACTCCAACAGCAGCGGCATGGACTCTGCTGCCGCCACCCGCACACGTGAGGCAGTTCAGGAAAAAGTTTTGATCGTTACATCGAGTTACTGAGAGGAAATATGAGAGTACGGATGGGCGATATGGCATAAAATCTGTATCATGGAGGTATATATATATATATATATATATATATATATATATATATATATATATATATATATATATATATATATATATATATATATATTTATTAGGGGTGTGGGGAAAAAATCTATTCGAATACGAATCGAATGGTTTGTTGTGCGATTGAGAATTGATTCTCATTTTTAAAAAAATCGATTTTTTTTTTTAATCAATCCAACAAACCACTACACAGCAATACCAAAACAATGCAATCCAATTCCAAAACCAAACCTGACCCAGCAACACTCAGAACTGCAATAAACAGAGCAATTGAGAGGCGACACAAACACGACACAGAACAAACCAAAAGTAATGAAACAAAAATGAATATTATCAACAACAGAATCAATATTAGTTATAATTTCAGGATAGCAGTGATTAAAAATCCCTCACTGACATTATCATTAGACATTTATAAAAACAATAAAAAAAGAACAATAGTGTCACAGTGGCTTACACTTGCATTGCATCTCATAAGCTTGACAACACACTGTGTCCAATGTTTTCACAAAGATAAAATAAGTAATATTTTTGGTTCGTTTAATAGTTAACAAATTTACATTATTGCAATCAGTTGATAAAACATTGTCCTTTACACTTATAAAAGCTTTCTTTTTTTTTTTTTATTTAAGACTCTGCTAGCATGTCAGCAGACTGCGGTAGATCCTGCTGAAATCCTATGTATTGAATGAATACAGAATCATTTAGAATCGAATCGTGGGACACCCAAAGATTCACAGCCCTAATATATATATATATATATATATATATATGTCATATTGCATGGAAATTATTATAGAACATTTGAAAATGAGTTACCAAGGCTCCATATCTAGCTGCTAAAATAGTCATTTCTAATTTTAATATTTTCTAAAAAAATATTTTTAAAATCTTTGTAATATCTGGTAACGTTCGGTTGTAACACGGTTCTATCCAAACTTCTGTTCAAAATGAATCAACACTTCATATTGGATATTTTACATTAGTTTTGGGCAACGATCCGATACCAGGTAGCTCCAAGGGCAACATCGATGATACCAATTCTGATACTGCAAATTTTGAAAATCATCAAATATTATATTTTTGATCACAATTCTAATCAGACAAAAACACAGAATGGCAGTGAAACATTATCAATTAAATATTTAATTTCCTACCATTGGGTTTGGTTTAAACAATTTGTTTTTTGGCCTTAAAAGTCTTCCTGTGCTCAGTGACTTAGAGTAGAGTATGTAAACAATAACAAAGACAACTACATGTTTTTGATAATAAAAAAATATCAGACTTGTAGTATTAACAATATAATCATATTATACTTGGCTTTACTTTTGATATTTGTATCGGTCTGCCCACCTTTGTTTACATTAACAAGCTCTAGCTAGCGGTTAGCATCTCTTTCTACGGTGTGTAGTGTTGCATGTTTAGTTATTCCTGGTCTTCCAGGGATAATACTTGTAAGAAACTTAATTTATTTGCTGCCATTAAAAGAGAGGATCGCTGACTTCAGTCACTGTCAAATTTGCGGCACACAATGTGTCACCAACATGCATTATAACAATGGGTGTTAAAACGGTATTAAAGCTGTATCGTTGGCCAAATGTATATCATTTATATTGTGCAACATTATGTGATAGGACAAGGATATCATCATGGAAGTAGAACTTCAGCAGAGGAACCATCAGCTTCACCACCTGCTCCGTGTACTCCACAAAACCCTCCTTTAGCTCTTTGGCATAACACACCTGTAACACAACAGTGACTGTGCTCAGTGTCCAGAAAGGCCAAAGTCTTAGTTTGCTGAGCGTAAGATGTTCACCAGCATCTGGCAGGCAGTGGACTTCTCTTCCAAGCCGGCAGTCTTGATGCCAAAACTCTGCTGATCTCCAAGGTTGACAAACTCCCAGCCATCATCCTCTGAAATGTTCTCCATATCCTGGGCTGCAAGATATCTTTTTTGCAGTCAACTTTTACAAGCAGAAATCCACCTGGTGGGCACAAAAACTTACTGTCAAGGAGCGCCACCTCAGGTTTGATGGAGGCGGTCTTCATCAAAGGGCCCATTACCACCGGTAGATACTGCTGGAACTCCTTCCCCAAGATCTTACACATCCTGGCCCAGGCTGAGATCATGTAGGAGATCTTTAAGAAGGGAAAAACAGTTAACTATTTCAAACCCCACAGACGGCCTAAGATGTTCCACCAAGCCTACTTACTTGCGGATCGTCGTCATCCAAATCATTAAAGTCAGTCTGGGTTTTGAGGAGCAGCTGCATGACCGCAGAGGCGTCTGGCATGAACTGGCAAGAGCAAGAAAATGAAAGGGAAAAAAAAAACACATTTTAATCCGCCATTAGAGCTGGGCATCGTGCATCTATAGGAAACCGGACAAACTAGTATTGAATTGATCAAATTTTGTAATTTCGATTACTAGTGTCGATACCCAACTGGATGAAGTTGCCGCAGCCAACAACCAAAATGAAATAGCCACTGCCAACAAGCCTTGCGCAAAATAGACATTATGAATTATATCAATTTGGCCGACAATAGACCCTTTAAAGGCCAACTGAAACCCACTACTACCCACCACGCAGTCTGATAGTTTAGATATCGATGATGAAATATTAACATTGCAACACATGCCAATATGGCCTTTTTAGTTTACTAAATTGCAATTTTAAATTTCCCACAAAGTGTCGTGTTGAAAACGTCGCGGTATGATGACGCGTCGTTTGACGTCTCGGGTTGTAGCGGACATTATTTTCCAGCCCGATCCAAGCTATAAGTAGTCTGCTTTAATCGCATAATTAAACAGTATTCTGGACATTTGTGTTGCTGAATATTTTGCAATTTGTTCAATGAATAATGGACAAGTCAAAGTAGAAAGATGGAGGTGGGAGCTTTTAGCCTTTACCCACACAAACACAGTGTTTCCTTGTTTAAAATTCCCGAAGGCGAAGCTTTAATATGGATCAGAGCGGTCAAGCGAACTTGGATCCCGACCAAATGTCAACCAGCAGTTTTCGGTGAGAAAATTGTGATAAGTTTGCTCTTACCGGTGAAATCAGCGGAGCTTCCAGCAGCGTGACTTGCCTCAGCAACACACATACCCGTAGCCACACTCCTCCGACTTTAAGTACAATTTAATCTCACTAAGACACTAACACAATGGGCAGATAAGAGATTTTCCAGAATTATCACAGTAAATGTGTGTAATAACTTCTGCAATCGCCTTTTTTTTTTTCTAGTCCTTTACTCTCAATATCCTCATTCACAAATCTTTCATCCTCGCTCAAATTAATGGGCAAATTGTCGATTTCTCGGTCCAAATAGCTCTTGCTGCTGGAGGCTCCCATTAAAAACAATGTGAGGACGAGAGGAGCCCTCACCCTTGTGACGTCATCGTCTGCGACTTCCGGTACAGGCAAGGCTTTTTTATTAGCGACCTAAAGTTGCGAACTTTATCGGCGATGTTCTCTACCAAATCCTTTCAGCAAAAATATGGCAATATCGCGAAATGATCAAGTATGAGACATAGAATGGACCTGCAATCCCCGTTTAAATAAGAAAATTTCATTTCAGTAGGCCTTTAATACGATTGTGATAATGCATATTGATGATACATTATAGCGGCGTCCCACGAATTCATAGCGACAAGCAAACGAGCGCATCCTCAACACGATATAGTGTTCCTTGCTAGCAGCTAACATCCTTCCACAGTGCAAAGCCTCTTCTCTTTTCTTCGGAGGCAAATAAACTACGTTTCTTACAAGTATCATCCCAGCAGGACCAGAAATAGCTAAACATTCTACATGCTGACCGCAAGCTAGAGCTCTTGACCGTAACCAAAGGTGGGTGGATTGATAAAAATCGACGGTCACAATACGATGTATAGTTAGTATCAGTATATGTGCGACACTACAGTGGTTGGATAGATATTTATTATTAGCAAATACTCTGTCATTTTTGTTAAAGAAGCTCAGGATATAAAACTGAAGACACAATAGTAGCAGATAATAAAAAAAAAGAATATTGTTAAAGTTACACTGATATACTGTGTGTTTGTTTATTAACGGTAATCAAAAATGGAATTATTCAACGATTTGAAATCTGTCATTATGAACATTGATGACCAATACTGCCCCTGTAGCTATCTGGTATTTGACCTAAACCCAAATTAATGGTATCGTCCAAAACTAACGTTAAGTATCCAAACAACAAAATGCTCATACTATTTTTACCAAAGTGTAGACAGAACCATGTTATATCAGAAACAAGCGATTAACAGTAAATTAGCAGGTACATTAAAGATTGTTTAGAAAAATAAAAAAGACAATGTTACCACGCCAGATAAATTAGTAGCCTTCGTAACCAAGTTTGAAATGGATTTATCATTTCTGTATCAAATTATATATGTCATTATCGCAATAGGCTGTAATATATATTGTGATACAGATTTTAGGCCATCCCTATCACTACTGAGGCAGCAGCAGGTCTCATGACCATAAGTATTAGAAGTGTTCGGAAGTGCTCAGAACTTAACTTTTACCTGTGTTGAAAAAGGGCTGTTATTAGGTGCAAAGAACAATGGACGACAAATGACACTTTAGAACTCATCCATTCATGATGTAAAAAGTAAAGAGTGCTCCTACATTGACATGTCTATTTCACGCCAGCATCGTGGCAGCAAACACATGATACCAATGCTACACAACTCAAATATCAGTAGTCTAGCACAAATAGAATATTTGTAAATGTTTTTCATGAGGTGGCAATAACAAGAACACCAAAACTCCCCAGAGAAAAGAAACTAAGTATATAAATAAGAATATTGTGCAATAATCTTTCGAATTTTAGTTTGAGATATTAGACCCATTCGTGGATATTTTCCTGGTTAGGTTATAATGCAGGTCAGCAATTCATATTTTTAGTTTCTCATTTTTAAAAAGGGTACATGTTCGTCTATTTAATAAAAAGGGACTTGTTATAGAAAAAAAAAAAAAAACTCAAGTTAGCACCCACACTTTAACCACGCAAACCTTTGAAGACCCTGCCTATTTAAGAACGGAGAATTGTTTAAATTCAAACTACCGTATGTCCAGCTCCATGAGTCATGTGATCCACCGCATTCTAGCGCTCTTGACATACCTTCTCCTTGCCAACAGCGAGGCCGATGAGGCTGATGCACTCGATGGTCTTGCCTCGGAGCAGTCGCAGCTCCTTTCGCAGAGCGTTTTCCACGATATGCTTGAGTGAGGGCATGAACAGGTCGTAGTACGGGACAAACTTTTCTTCTGCCGTGTCCGCCACGGACGCAATTGAGGTCACCACCTGTTCCAGGACCAGTTTGGTGCCCTTCTGAATCAACTGAAGAAAGTCAACAACAGACATTGAAAACAACTAAACAAGCCAAAGAAAACAAAAAAAGAAAGAAAAAGAAAGAGGGTTTTTGTTTGTTTTTACTTCTTGCAGCTTGGCCACCATGATGCCATGAAGGTGCTGCACCAAGTTGTCCAGATAAGGGATAAGCAAAGATTTGGGGCAGTCTTCTGTGAAATTAATGAGGGCTGCAGCAGCGTGCGCCTGAACTCGGGGGTTACTCTGGTCCTCCATGGTCTGAAGCAGTGCTGAAATCACCTAGAAAAAAATACAATTTTAGTCAACAGAATCTTTGAATTTGTGCAGCCAATTGGAAACTGGACTGACCTTATCATGGAACTTCTTTTGGAAGGTTGGTGCAAAGTCTGTGGCCATTTGTCCAATAGCATTGCAGGCAGCGTACCGCACCCTTGGATGCTGCACAAATGTGTGATTTTTTTTTGTTAAATACACCACAAGAAATAAATATTCAACTATAAAAAGGCTCTTACTGGGTCAGCACAGAATAGAAGTACAACGCCAACAATCTCATTAAGGGTAGCCTCCATCTGCTGGTGGCAGCCTTCACCAATGGCCGACAACGCCATCAGTCCAGCATGGCGGTACTTCCAGTCAGCTAGAATTCACCATTGAGACAATTTCAGGAGAAGATCTAAACGTGATACATTTGTTGCTCGTCAGGGCTTGTGTTTACTTACTGTTCTGGAGCATCTGCATGATGTTATGCTTAATAAGGGGCAAAATAATCTTGTCTCCCAGACCACAGGCAATTCTGTCCAGGGCACTTTCTCCTGCAACAGCATTACTGTTGGGTGACAAATAAGGAGACGATATGGGCCTAAACATAAATCACGTGATACTATTTGGGATATAGATGACAATAGCCTCTAAACAGGTTACAAAGGCTTCTAAATTTAGCTGCTGATGTATGCAATAACATTAATTTTTAGTTGTATCATTTTCTCAAAAAAATCTTGTTATTACAAGCATTTTTTTAATAATTGTGTCATCAATGGTTGTTTATTCTTTCACTGCTTTCTACTGAGTTGTTTTCATGAACAATATTTTTCAAAAAGTATTATGAACTTGTTTAAGAAATGTTCATATGCTTCATCAACCTCTTTTTCATTGTACACATTGTCCTAATTTTGCTTTTTTAGCGCAATTTTGAAAGCAATCATCCTCTCTGTGCAAACCCTTCGAAATGTCCTTTTGTCTTCCATGTTCTTTTTGTAGTTTCTATCATATATTGTGAAAACTGGCAGATGATCACTAACGTCGGTTATAAGTAGACCAATTGTGTAGTGTTATCAAAATCATTGGTAAAATTATTATCAATAGGCGTGGCAGTGTCCTATGATTCTGCAAATATTCAAGTCAACAGTGCAAAATAAAGGCGCAAAATTACATACTGGCCCTTGTACCCCGAGTTTGTCAACATTAACAAAAACCAAACAAATATTTGTGGTAATGAAAACTCTCAATCTAATCACTGTAGCATCGACCTGTGCTAATACTATACTTGGTATCATTACAGTCAGTATTTGTATCGAGTCGCTCAACGTTGTTTACATTCAAGAGCTCTAGCTTACAGCTAGCTATACTTTTTGGTATTAACCTTTTTTCAGTGATGTACCCCCTGTGAACATTTTTTTTTTTTTTTTTTTTTAAATTCAAGTACCCCCTAATCAGAGCAAAGCATTTTCAGTTGAAAAAAAAAGATAAAGAAGTAAAATACAGCACTATGTCATCAGTTTCGGATTGATTAAATTGTATAACAGTGCAAAATATTGATCATTAGTAGTGGTCTTTCTGGAACCATTTGGAAAAAAATATATAAAAATAACTAAAAACTTGTTGAAAAATAAACAAGTGATTCAATTATAAAAAAAAAAGATTTCTACACATAACATGTCCACAAAAAATCTAGCTGGCAACACTGAATATTGCATTGTTGTATTTTCACAGTTTATGAACTTAATATGTTGTTGAAGTATTAATTAACTAAATATATTTATAAAAGGATTATTGAATTGTTGCTATTTTTTAGAATTTTTTTAAATCTCATGTACCCCTTGGCATACCTTTAAGTACCCCCATTTGAGAACCACTGTCCTACGGTGCGGTATAGCATGTTTAGTTAGTCCTTGTCCTCTAGTCCGACATGGAGGGGAGAATTTGTGATTTATAAACTGCACTGTAGAGGGACATTAGCTGCTAGCTCGGGAGAAGGGATGTTACTTTGCGTTGATCGCTTTGTACACTTGACGTTGTAAAATTTGCAGGACACAGCTAGAATGTCACCACACAGTAGCACAATATAGCCAAAAGTCATAAAGGCTAATAAAAATAGAAGTATTTTGCAGTATTTAAAACTTAATCGTATGCTAAATGCATGACATTTAAATTGTTGTTTATCGCGCAACCGTAGTGACATGCGGTTTATTTGCAATATTAAACATTACCTGTCAAAGTCATCATCTTCCAGCTCATCAGCCATGGCCCAGTCATCATCATCCTCCAAGTCCACCATCATAGCCAGCATCTGGGGCACTAAACACACAGACACATCAAAGCGGCGTCCTCAATCATTTCTATCACAATGAGCAGCATCATAAAACACCCACCGCTCTGAGCTACGAGTGTGGTGTGTTTCCTCAGCATGGCTGCTGCAGTCTCTGATAAAGTGACGATGACTTCCAACGCTAATTGTCTCTGCATATTCGTCAAGTTGGTATCTGCACAAAGCTGAAGAGGTGCATCGAAGTATAGCAGAGTTGAATAAGTATAGTATGGAGTGTGGTGCAATATTAATGTTGAATGGTTTTCCAACCCACCTTCAGGCTGAGCTGCAGAGTGGCCTCCAAGTGAGGTCTCAGATATTTCGGTGCTGTGTCTGCAATCTCCACCAACGATTTGAGGACAGAGTCGTCTCCTTGGTAGCTGGACTCATTCACTGCCTGATCAGAACCAAGAATGTCAGGTGTTAATGACAATTCACCATGTATACAAGTAACCATGTTCCCTCACAGGACGTTACGACATTCTGTGGTTGATAAATGAATAACACTGTACAAAAAGAAAAGGAGAACAAGATACGCAGGTTTGTAGCAAGAAGACAAAGGCAGAGTAATATGTAGGGATGTTACGGTATGAACATTTCTTGTCAAAGTTATTGTGACCAAATATATCATGGTATCTTTTAAATGTGCTGAATTGTTTTAATTTTTTAAGTACTTATACTGAAATCTTTGAACCCAGTTTAAAAAAAAAAAAAAACAATAAAAATGATCTCCTTTGAAAAAACCATATTGCAGATAACACTGTACTTGTACCTTAAGCAAAAATTGAATGTGTATATGAAAAACACAAGCATTATAATAGTAATATGGCAAAAACAAAATAACTAAAGTACAAATAAATGCGAAAATTGTGCAAGAAAGCACCTTAAGGACATAAGAGATAAACAAATGTAAGAATTTTGCAAGATGGCACTAGATGGCTATAAGACGTTACTGCACTTTTTGACCATATAAATAAAAACACATACAAGAGATCTGATATTATACAAAGGGCTGCACCATTATGGACAAAATATTAAAATTTGTAATAATAGTAAAATAACGATTATTAAATTCAGTATGTTAGATAAAACTCTGAGTGTGAACGTGAGGCCGTCATGTAATTTTTAATGTCTAATAAAAAGGCTATAGATAAACATTATTTAAAGACAAATATTTGTATTTTTGTAAATATTATCAACATGTCAGCTTTTTCTCAATACATTATGCCTTTATCGTTATATTCATAAAACCCACAAAATGTAAAACATTGAGTTTTCATAGTTTGAGAATTTTGGTCAATAAAGATAGTCTAATAAACAAGCCTTGTTCTTCAACAACACCATGGGCAACAGTTTGGCCAACAAAAATAAACACGAGTGATACCTCTCACATCCATCCATCCATTTTCTACCGCTTATTCCCTATCTCAGCTACAATCGGGTGGAAGGCGGGGTACACCCTGGACAAGTCGCCACCTCATCGCAGGGCTACCTCTCACATATAATACACAATCTTCACAGCCTGTGTTTAATTCAAAGAGATGACAAACATTTTAGCTAGTGTCGATGCTATCCGAACACCGACAAAATTAGCAATTAAAGGACAAGTGAGCATCCCAGTAAACAAACAACCAGACATTATAAACAAGTTGTAGCAACGTTTACGTTCCCTCCACACTGCCTGCTGCAACCTCACGTCATTAAACGTTCAGTCACAGCAGCAGGACGGTGTGTTGAGAAAATAAAAGCAACGTCAAATGTTTTACTCCTCCACAGTATACTTCTAGGACAAATTCATTGGTCTCCAATATTGTCTACACCTGTCATCTAATAGCAGCAGCTCACCCTTAAATCACGCCAAGACTGCAAGGAAATGAAGGGAAGGAAAATTAAGTTAAATGAAGCACTTTGCTCCGTTGACTATGAGCAAAGTCTGTGTAGTTGCTCTCCATCATGTGTGACTCCGTTTTTAGGAAATAGACGTGTTGCCTAAAGTGAATTAATAAATTACGTTTTTTGTAATTAAAAATTGTAACTGTATTTTAACTGTCTGAAATGTTACCGCGGTTTTTCATCATACCGTTTACCTGTACATCCCTAGTTTTATGTAGTGCATCATTACACTAATGGGACAATATTACTGTTCTTTACAGTACCCGGTTTTACCGCCGAGGCTCCAAACAATCACTTGAATCTTGCTTACGCTAGTGAAAAGTTTTTTAGTAGCCAGATTTTCTGTGCATCACCAGTCAACAGTGCATAAATAAGTTATATTTAAATTCATACAATGTGTTACTGTTATTTTCATGAAAAATACCTTTATTTTTTTAAAGTTGTAGCAGCTTTTATTACACCGTGGCGACAGGCCACGATCAAAGAACATACGGGGAAACTCTGCTTATTTGTGTGGATAGTTAACTTTAGTTCTGTGTAATACTACACATTTGTATCGATCCAATAAAAAGTAGTTACAGAGGCAGTACTGGTCATACCAATGTTTAACATTTTCAAGAACATTGAATGATTAATTTTTTTGATTATAAGACAAAAACACAAAAAAATAATGCAAAATACTCCTGTTAAATCCAGCCTACAAAGTTTGTGGAATAAAATGGAAAAGCTCCAAACCTGCAGTATGCCTGGCAGTAGGTCAGCAAAATGCTTCAGCAGGGCTGTGTTGCTTTCATTAGACAGAACAAAGGAGGCAGCAGCTCGGGCTGCCAGTGTGCGGATCTGAAAGATGACACACAAAAAACATTCATAAATCAGGAACGATTTAAGCAGCAAAATGACTGACCTGGCCTATATTTAATTTTTGTTTTTACCTGCGGGTTTGCTTGGTCCTGCATGCACTGAACAAGCATGCGCTTGATGACGTCCATGTAATGCTGTTGCTGGTTGCCGAAGATCCCCGGGAAGTTCCTAGAAAAAAATGGAGACAGATAATTAGGTATTCCAAAAGCCACAGTTCAAGTCAAACTAACTACCCAGTTTGTCAGCTCGATGAGCATCAAAGTGTTAACCATTTCACTGGAACTTATTCCAGTAGAATCAGAGGCTTCCACAAGACTAAGAATAAAATGGGTAGAATGGGAACATAAGATGGTAGCTAGTCATGTGGACTCACAATCAAAGAAGCATGTGCTGATTTGAAAAGTTAGAGGTTTTATTCTGAAAATGCCTGTACAGTTAAAAGGAAAACTTCCCTTTTTTGGAATTTTGCACCATCATTTACAATCCTAAAAAACAAGAACATACATCTTTCTCTTCTGTAAATTCTAGATTGCAGAAAACTGCTAGCATGAGGTGGCTAACAATGTTAGTAAAGAGCAGTCATCTCTAAAAACAAAACACCACTAACAATGCTTCATTTACATGTCGTGACCTGCATATTAACCAGGCTATTTTCTGCATGGTTATTGCAAGTTCTTACCAAAAGGAACGACTTTTCTGGAATAGACAGATAGCGCCATGCCCGAACTGCTTCTCCGGCTACGAACGATAGGTAAGCTAGCCACAGTACATGAGCTGCTTCTGCCATATCACCT
>NC_084637.1:15659657-15744657 GCF_033978795.1 Nerophis ophidion | reverse complement strand
TGACAATCTCCCACGGCACACCAGACTGTATCTCACGGCGCGGCACAGTGGTTGAAAAACCTTGCGCTCAGAGAATTCATTCTATGATCAATGTCTTTGAGTGATTCAGGAAACAAAGAAACCAGAATTTCTGCATGATAAAAAGGTACCAGGTGACCATTCAAGTATAAATTTGCATTTTACAACCATTTGCATGAAAACAGAAGCACGTGCAGCAGGAAACAAAACCAAACACAGCACGTAAACAAAAGACACTGCCTGTTTTGACATGCCTTATTACTGTTAGTCATAGAATAACTGCTTTGTAGTTCTTTGCAAAGGATTACCAGTACTCATGTAGTGAAGACAGAACATGTTACATTAAAGGCCTACTGAAACCCACTACTACCGACCATGCAGTCTGATAGCTTACATATCAATGATGAAATATTAACATTGCAACACATGCCAATACGGACGGTTTAGTTTACTAAATTACAATTTTAAATTTCCCGCTGAATTTCTTGTTGAAAACGACGCGGAATGATGACGCGTGCGCGTGACGTCTCGGGTTGGAGGGGACATATTAGTGCAGCACCACTTGCGGCTAAAAGTCGTCTCTTTTCATCGCGCAATTACACAGTAGTCTGGACATCTGTGTTGCTAAATCTTTTGCAATTTGTTCAAGTAGTAGTGGAGGAGTCAAAGTAGAAAGATGGAGGTGGGAAGCTTTAGCCACACAAACACACGGTGTTTCCTTTTTTAAAATTCCCGGAGGTGAAGCTTTACTATGGATCAGAGCGGTCAAGCGAACATGGTTCTTGACCACTTGTCAACCGGCAGGTTTCGGTGAGGAAATTGTGGTAAAAAGTTGCCTCTTACCGGAGATCTGCGGAGCTTGCGCCGTCCATGCAGCTGCCGTGACTTCCCTCAGACACTGGCGTCAACACACCCGTGGACACACCCCTCCGACTAACAGGTACTATTTAACTCACTAAAACACTGGCAACACAATAGAAATAAGGGAATTCCCAGAATTATCCTAGTAAATGTGTCTAAAAACATCTGAATCGCTTCCAATGCAATCGCCTTTTTTTTTTTAAAGTTTTTTGTAGTCCTTCGGTATCAATATCCTCAGCCACGAATCTTTCATCCTCGCTCAAATTAATGGGGAAATTGTCGTTTTCTCGGTCCGAATAGCTCTTGCTGCTGGAGGCTCCCATTATAAACAATGTGAGGATGTGAGGAGCCGTCACACCGGTGACATTATAGCCTGCTACTTCCGGTAAAGGCAAGGCTTATTAGCGACCAAAAGTTGCGAACTTTATCGTCGATGTTCTCTACTAAATCCTTTCAGCAAAAATATGACAATATCTAAATTGTTGTCTCTCCTTCTCACAGACAGCAAGCGCACTTACACACGTCACGTCATACGTCACATACGTATACGCCCTCGCGGAGCAGAGCGGTAGCAGCATGGGTAACGTTAGCTGTGGTGCGAGTGGCAATAAGAGAGAAAAGAGGTGCGAATCTGGTAACAAATGAAGGATGAATTACTTCCCGAGAAAAACAGCAGGGGGTCCATCGTCTGGCGGTGGTTACGCTTTAAGTGGGGATACGTCGAACAGACAACCGTAATTCGTAAAGTGGGGTGCTAAAGCGTTGCTACCAAAAGTAGCATTACTGCTAATATGTAGCATCATTTCAAAAGTCACCTGCGAGAGTGATTACTCCTGCATGTAAACATCTCCATTCGGTGCCACACGCCCACAAACTCATGCACAAAAGTGCACATTATTTGTTTTAAACTATTGTAGTGGCGCTCTGTACAAAAAGTGCACTTTAATTTATTGTTGTTTTGATATGTCATGAGTGACATCATGCACAAAAGTGCAATCATAGCTTGTTTTAAAATGTCTCTGACAATGTTGCACTTTGTTTTGAAATGACATGTGTGTGCTCCCACTTCCAAAGATATGCACCTGGGGATAGGTTGATTGGCAACACTCAATTGGCCCTAGTGTGTGAATGTTGTCTATCTGTGTTGGCCCTGCGATGACTGGCGACATGTCCATGGTGTACCTCGCTTCCGCCCAATTGTAGCTGAGATAGGCGCCAGCGCCCCCCGAGATCCCAAAAAGGGAATAAGCGGTAGAAAATGGATGGATGTGTGTGCCACTGCTCAATAACTGTTTAATAAATACAGTTTTGGTCAATTGACATAGTTGTGATTTCCTTCTCTGCGTGAAAGTTTAAAATGAGTATATATTAATGCAGTATGAACAAGAATGTTTTAATGTAGACACAAAGAATCATCATACTGCTGTGACTATATGCATCAGGTGTTAATTCAACGCCAAGGCAAAATATCGAGATATATATCGTGTATCGCAATATAGCCTACAAATATCGAGATATTAAAAGAAGGCCATATCGCCCGGCCCTACATTAAGTTAGTTAAGTACCACTGATAGTCACACACACACTAGGTGTTGTGAAATCACCCTCTGCATTTGACCCATCCCCCTTGTCCCTACCCCTGGGAGGTGAGGGGGGCAGTGAGCAGCAGCGGTGGCCGCGCTCATAAATAATTTGGGTGATATAACCCCCAACTCTAACGCTTGATGCTGAATGCCAAGCAGGGAAGTAATGGGTCCCATTTTTATAGTCTTTGTATGACTCGGTTGGGGTTTGAACTCACGACCTACCGATCTGAGGGTGGACAATGAGCAGGCAGACAGTCAGCGTTTAATAAAAGTAATGGCGAGGTTGGACTTGTTTACAAAAAAAGGGGGTAGTAACATCCAACTAGGGCTGGGCGAAACATTGATATATCACGGTTTGTCTCTGTGCGATATAGACAATGACTATATCGTAATATTCCAGTATGCGTTCTCACGCAGTTGATTTTAGCTGCGGGCATTACACTACAGGCTTTTCCCACTCCTTGTGTCTCTTTCTCACAGACAGCAAGTGCACAAACTTACACATGTCACATACTGTCATGTCGTACGTCACATACGTATACGCCCTCACGGAGCAGAGGTAGCAGACTGGGTAACGTTAGCTGTGATGCTAGCGAAGCCGTGCGAGGGGTAATACGAGAGAAAGAATGTGCGAATGAAGGAAGAATTAATTCCCAAGAAAAACAGCAAGGGGTCGATCGTCTGGCAGTTGTTCGGCTTCAAGCAGAAAGATGTCAAATAGACGACTTTAATTTGTTTTGTGTGGGGCTCCTTTGATGACTGGCTCTCAGATACATCTTAGCTTACATTGCTTAACACCAGAGCTCGGCAAATCAAGGCCCGGGGGCCACACGCGGCCCATTATGCTTTTCAATCAGGCCCGCCGGACATTCCCAAATATTTTTTTTAGATCTTCAAGATGGAAATTGTAGCTGCCATTGTGATGTGCAGTGATGTTTGCAAATTACCGTGAGTCTTGAACTATACAAATTATTTCAATGGTTCAAATCTGCTCTTTTGCTTGATATACGAGTTATTATGGTAATTTAATGAGTTACTATGGTAATCTAATTTATTACTATGGTAATCTAAGTCACGGCAGCTCAGACGAGGCACCAAGCAGTGTGGGTGGTGAGTGTTTCCACAGAGTGTTTCCAGAGCGGTCAACCTGAAATGCGGGTGTCAGGGACAGACATTTCTACAACAAAGTTCTAAAGCTTAGTGATATATCAGATTGTAAGGGTTTTTGTTTTTTTTACCCTTCACTTTCATATTTCCTGTGTTTGCTGCATTTTTGTTGTGTTTTGCTTGATTGCAAAATATGTTGATCGAGAGGGGTTGTGACGTTCATATGTTGTCAATATTCAGTGTTTTATCATTCATAGTTAATATTGTAAATCCCACATGCTTTATTTTAAAGTCCATTCTGGGTGTCTCATTCGGTAAAACAAAATCAGATATGCCGACCCCCAAACACATTTTTTCTCTAAATTTGGCACTTTAATTTAGTGGGTGTGACGTTCATATGTTGTCAATATTCAGTGTTTTATCATTCATAGTTAATATTGTAAATCCAACATGCTTTATTTTAATGTCCATTCTGGGTGTCTCGTTCCGTAAAAAAAAAAATCAGATATACCGACCCCCAAACACATTTTTTCTCTAAATTTGGCACTTTAATTTAGTGTTGTTTTGATGTCAACTTAGTGACATCTTGCACAAAAGTGTACTCATAGCTTGTTTTAAAATGTCTCTGGTAATCTTGCACTTTATGTTTTGAAATGATATGAATGTGTGTGCCACTACTCAATAACTGTTTAAAATGCAGTTTTGGACTTAGTTGTGATTTCCTTCTCTGCATGAAAGTTTAAAATGTGCATGTATTAATTATATTAATGAGTATGAACAAGAATGTTTTAGTGTAGACACATATAATCATCATAGTGCTGTGATTATATGTATCAAGTGTTCATTCAAAGCTAAGGCAAAAATATCGAGATATATATATCAAGGATCGCGATATGGCCTAAAACTATCGAGATATTTAAAAGGCCTACTGAAACCCACTACTACCGACCACGCAGTCTGATATTTTATATATCAAAGATGAAATATTAACATTGCAACACATGCCAACACGGCCGGTTTAGTTTACTGAATTGCAATTTTAAATTTCCCGCGAAGTGTCGTGTTGAAAACGTCGCGGAATGATGACGCGTGCACGTGATGTCACGCATTGTAGAGGACATTGTGTTCCAGCACCGTTCACAGCTATAAGTCACCTCTTTTCATCGCATAATTCCACAGTATTATTGACATCTGTGTTGCTGAATCTTTAGCAATTTGTTCAATGAATAACGGAGACGTCAAAGAAGAAAGCTGTAGGTGGGAAGCAGTGTATTGCGACCGCCTTTAGCAACACAAACAAGGCCGTTGTTTCATTGTTTACATTCCCGAAAGATGACGGTGAAGCTTTACTATGGAACAGAGCGGTCAAGCGAACACGGTTGGATTGGACCACACACACACAAAGTACAGTGTATTATGTGTATTAATAAAAACATTTTACCATTCTGTATTCTGAAGGCGATCTATGTCGTGTGCTACTCCAGCATCAATATGCGTCCTCCTGACCGTCAGCGTCGGGTTCAAGGCGGTATATGGCTCTATCCCTTGTTGCGGTTGGGCCTGGCCGAGTGGTCCTGCCACGGCGCCTCTCACAGCATCTTCCCTATCTGAATCGCTCCCCTCTTGTACTTTTTTTTTTCTTGTCCCTCACTCTCACTTTCTTTATCCACAAATTTTTCATCCTCGCTCAAACTAATGGGGAAATCGTCGCTTTCTCGGTCCGAATCGCTCTCGCTGCTGGTGGCCATGATTGTAAACAATGTTCAGATGTGAGGAGCTCTACAACCCGTGACGTCACGTGCATATCGTCTGCTACTTCCGGTACAGGCAAGGCTTTTTTTATCAGCGACCAAAAACTGCGAATTTTATTGTCGATGTTCTCTACTAAATACTTTCAGCAAAAATATGGCAATATCGCGAAATGATCAAATATGACACATAGAATGGACCTGCTATCCCTGTTTGAATAAAAAAAATCGAATTTCAGTAGGCCTTTATAAAAGGCCATATCGCCCAGCCCTACATCCAACCAAAACTCGGATGTTAGAGAAGACAGGATTTGTAACAAAGATTTGGCGAGACAAGCGGCTCGTCATGGTTCTGAGAAGAGTGAATAGGCCTTATCATTCAACCGCCACCAACCGGTCCAAATACCACAGATCCGGTTATAGTAGATTGTCGGAAGTGGGTTTGTTTCGATGAATGGAACTATGACTGAATGTCTTTATTATATTATCTAACAACTGTTCCTTGCAAACACAGTAGAGTCCTAATAAACTAGGGGCATCCAAAGTGCGGCCCGGGGGCCATTTGCGGCTCCACGGCACATTTAAAGAATACAATTGAAAAAAATTTAAAACATAAAAAGTGGTATAAAACAGCAAACAGGTGAAATGTAACAAGAAATTGTTGCAATGCTTACTCTTATAACACAAAGCTGCCATGCAGGCTGTTTCTTTCTTTAAAAAATAATGACTCAAAATCAATGTCATTTTGAATTATTGACCTATTCAAGGCTCCGATCACGTCACATTAAATATTCCACCCTAAAATATTTTTTGGGGAAAATGTTGCATATTTTGTGTTATGCTATATAAAAAAACTGAACCATTTTTTTTTCCCCCAAAGAGGGCCTAAAACCAACAAAAAACATAAACAACAATAAAACTAATAATTGACGGATAGATCTGAAGTTGATCTCGAGATTATTGTACTAAAAATAAACGGTGAAAAAATATATATTATTTATTTTTTAACACTTAAATGAGTAGGACACTTTTGGATCCCCAATTTTTTTGTGTGATTTATTTTTAAGTGTCATTGCTCAAAAAATAATAATGAATCAAAATCTAAAATTAAGGCGGCAATTATTATATAATCCCAAATATTCCACCTAAAAAAATGTTATTGGGTGAAAATATTGCAAATTTTGTGGTTTTTTCCATTTTTTTCCCCCCAATTTTGATCTAGAGCAGGGGTGCCCATTACGTCGATCGCTTGTGCACGCCAGCTTTCCGAGGCTCTTATTTTGTTAGCGCAGGCAGCATGAAGCAGGGCTTTTATTGTGAAGATAGGAAATGTGCAGTCGACCTTTAGAGCTTTGACGGAAGGTACGGCGTGAGAGTCTGTTGAAATAAAAAGTGTTTCTCGGCTTCCTCTTGGTAATTTTTTCATATTAATGATCTCGCGGCAGCAAGCGTCATTTCACAAGACTTTCGCGTGCCGCGAATGTCAATCAAGCAAGCTACGGAATTTGCCGCCAATGTTTTTATTTTAAAGTGCATGGAAGCTGGATAAATGAGATGCCAAAAAACAACCACTTTCATGTGGTATTGTACAGAAAGGACAACTTTTTTTCTCCTTCATTCGAAAATGTGGGCGTTATCATCGCTAGTCTGATTCCAACCAATGCAAGTCATCAGAATCAGGTAATACACCAACTTATATTCTTGTCTTCATGAAAGAAAGACATCCGTGTTACACATGCTTGTATTATCATTAAACACATTTAACGTGTTAACAAAAACTTCTTTCATAAATAAATAAATATAAATATTATATATCAGGGGTCCGCAACCCGCGGCTCCGGAGCCGCATGCGGCTCTTGGATCACTTTGATGCGGCTCAGCTGTATACTTGCCGACCCCCAAATTTTACCGGGAGGTTTTCCAAATTTCATTGCCTCTCTCAGAAATATTCCCAGGACAACATTCTGAGATTTTTACCCAGTCAACAATATTGAGGCCGTGCAGTGATGGCAATGCCTTAATTGTCCTCTCGACCACTTCATAGCGTACGCTTTAATACTAAGCTATCTGAGTGCCGGCCGGCCACATCTAGTGTGCTGCTGCTGAATCAACACACAAGCGACAGCAAGGCATAGTTGTTCAACAGCCATACAGGTTACACTGAGGGTTGTGATATAAACAACTTTAGCGCTCTTACTAATATGCGCCACACTGTGAACCCACACCAAACAAGAATGACAAACACATCTCAGGAGAACATCCGCACTATAACACATAAACGCAACATAACAAATACCCAGAATCTCATGCATCCCTGACATTTCCAGGCTCCATTATACATCCCCACTACCCCCCACCCCCCAAACAACTGTGCGTCGGTTGAGGTGGGCGGACGAGGTTTGGTGCTGGCGGGGTTGTATAGTGTATAATGGAGCCCGGAATAGTCAGGGATACATGGGACTCTGGGTATATGTTCTGTTGTGTTTATGTTGTGTTATAGTGAGAATGATCTCCCGAAATGTGTTTGTCATTCTTGTTTGGTGTGGGTTCACAGTGTGGCGCATATTAGTAAGAGTGTTAAAGTTGTTTATATCACAACCCTCAATGTAACCTGTATGGCTGTTGACCAAGTATGCCTTGTAGTAGCGTATGAGTTCAGAAAGAAGTCGTATCCAAAATGTGACCTGCCAGCCGGGACGCAGATAGAAAGGTGAAAATCCTGGCGCGATGACATGTAGAAAGGGTGTTAGAGGCATTGTCATTACACCACGTTCCTAAAGTTGATGTCTGGGTGAAAATAGAAAAATGTTAACCCAGGAGATTTCTGATACAGACACTGAAACTTGAAAATCTATCGGACTTCTCCGGGCGGTCGGCAAGTATGCGGCTGAGCCACATCAGAGTGGTCAAAGAGACGCATGCGGCTCTGGGACTTCGGGTTGCCAACCCCTGATATAGGGCTTTTAATTTTTTGCGGCTCCAGACGGATTTGTTTTTTGTATTTTTGGTCCTATGTGGCTGTCTCAGCATTTTGGGTTGCCGACCCCTGTTCTGAGATGAGTGAATAGGCCTTATGGCAGTGTTTCTCAAATGGGGGTAAGCGTACCCCTGGGGGTACTTGAAGGTATCCCAGGGGGTACGTGAGATTTTTTTAAAATATTATAAAAATAGCAAAAATTAAAAAATCCTTTATAAATGTATTTATTCAATAATACTTCAACAATGTAAGTTGTTGTAAGTCAATGAATGGAAGTTCAAAAAATGAACATCAAATCAAGGACTTGGCTATTCCATTAATTACTATAAACCCAGAGTTTCCCCCCATGCCATGATGGTTTGATCCTACCTAGCGGTCCCGCACGGCACCAACTGTCAAACAACTATTGATGGAGAAAACAATGGAGGCGTGGTTAAAGCGTAGCAGTAATGCAGCTGAAAACGAGGAGGAACATTTGCCAAATAAGGCTAAACCAGAGCCGGCACACTTCAGACAGTATTCCGAAGAATATATGTTAATGGGATTTACGGCTTCTAGTTGCATTGTGTTTTTTCTGTGGAGAAATGTTAGCTAACAGCGGCACGAAGCCTGCACATCTTCAGCGGCATCTCCGGACAAGACACACTTGCCATGTCGGTAAGCCACCTGATTTTTTTTAAGAGGAGACTAAATTAATTCAGGTCATCTCAAGGCACGATGCGGAAGGCGTCCACAATATCACCAAGACATACAAAGATCCTCAGTAAAGCACAAGCTCAGGTTTCTCACTAAAATATTTCGGGCTCCAGTACTCTGGAACGCCCTCCCGGTAACAGTTCGAGATGCCACCTCAGTAGAAGCATTAAAGTTTCACCTTAAAACTCATTTGTATACTCTAGCCTTTAAATAGAGTCCCTTTTTAGACCAGTTGATCTGCTGTTTCTTTTCTTTTTCTCCTATGTCCCACTCTCCCTTGTGGAGGGGGTCCGGTCCGATCCGGTGGCCATGTACTGCTCGCCTGTGTATCGGCTGGGGACATCTCTGCGCTGCTGATCCGCCTCCGCTTGGGATGGTTTCCTGCTGGCTCCGTTGTGAACAGGACTCTCGCTGCTGTGTTGGATCCGCTTTGGACTGGACTCTCGCGGCTGTGTTGGATCCATTATGGATTGAACTTTCACAGTATCATGTTAGACCCGCTCGACATCCATTGCTTTCCTCCTCTCCAAGGTTCTCATAGTCATCATTGTCACCGACGTCCCACTGGGTGTGAGTTTTCCTTGCCCTTATGTGGGCCTACCGAGGATGTCGTAGTGGTTTGTGCAGCCCTTTGAGACACTAGTGATTTAGGGCTATATAAGTAAACATTGATTGATTGAACAATGCAATATTCAGTGTTGACAGTTAGATTTTTTGTGGACATGTTCCATAAATATTGATATCAATTTTTAAACATTTTTTGTGAAGAAATGTTTAGAATTAACTTCATGAATCCAGATGGATCTCTATTACAATCCCCAAAGAGGGCACTTTAATTCGATGATTACTTCTGTGTGTAGAAATCTTTATTTATAATTGAATCATTTTTTTATTTTTCAACAAGTTTTTAGTTATTTTTGTATCTTTTTTCAAAATAGTTCAAGAAAGTCCACTACAAAAGGAGCAATATTTTGCTCTGTTATACAATTTAATAAATTAGAAACTGATGACATAGTGCTGTATTTTACTTCTTTATCTCTTTTTTTGCAACCAAAAATGCTTTGCTCTGATTAGGGGGTACTTGAGTTAAAAAAATGTTCACAGGGGGGACATCACTGGAAAAAAAGGTTGAGAACCACGGCCTTATCGAACCGGTCCAGATACCACTGATCTGGTTAGAGTATATCGTCGGAAGTGGGATTGTTTTGATGAATGGGACTATGACTCAATGTCTTTATTATATTATCAAGCAACTGTTCCTTGCAAACACAGTAGAGTCCTAACAGACTATTTTTTTACAGATGATAAGTAAGTTACGCCATGTAGCGCCATGCTACTTCCGGTACTCCCTTAGCTAGACGTCTAGCTTCACAATCAGCTGGAGAATTGAGCCCAAATTTACCAGCGTCCAGACACTGTACTTCCGAGCGAAACAACCGGCTGTGGCAACCATAGACGCGTACCTACACACATTTACGAGTGACATGAGGACAATTGTTGTTTTGAAGAAGTACGCAACACGGTCCGGTGGGCTAGCCTGCTAGCTCGAGCTAACTCCTAACCTGTGTTGGCGCCCATTGCACGTGGGCTGTGCGCCTTAGCAGGGCGGTTAGCTTCGGGCCAAAAAACCCGCGCCGCTTTGGTTACGGATCTAAACACTCAAAGGTCTTACCTCGGATTGCTTTCTGACATTATTGTCAGGGTTGATGAGGTTGCCCAGCAAGATGAAGAACTGCTGCTGTTCCGCCATCGCAGACGTCCAAAAAAAAAAGAGAGCAGCCGGGTGGAGAAGCGGCGGATCGAGCCCGGTAGTCCCTGCTTTAGTCACACAATGCTCCCATTGGTTTATTTTACCAACTGGGCTCCACGCCCATTGGCTGCGACATCCTGCGTAGACGCACGCTATTGGCTATAATCAAAGCTTATTTATTATTGGCTGAAGTAAAGGCAAAAAAGCGAATGTCTCCTTCCTATTGGCTAATACTGTATTGCCAAATCGCGGGAAAATGTTGGCTAATACAGCACCAGCAATAATAACACACAACAACAAGACATTAAGTGCACTAAATACAAAACAAAACAATATTATTTATGAACACAACAATGTTTATATACATGTTGTAGTAACACGTTTTACTTGACACCATTAGCTTTGATTTTTTATTTATGGCGTGTTGACAAAAGTACAGTAAACACGAGATGAAACAGGTGTGACGAAAAAAACAAATACTTTTTTTTTCAATGGTTTTGATCATTTCTCGTTTACTAACTAGGTTGCTTATTCCCGGTGTTAGTATCACCTTAAACACGTTTGACTGTAATATTTGATAAATGACACTATTTGAGAATGGATAACAAAGTCGCTTTTGTACGCGCACATTTTACATGAGTTCTTTATGACAACAAACATGTTAGCAGAGGGACGTTGACCACTTTTGTCCACGAGATGGCACTCTAACTCGAATACAGCTCAACTGAACCTGATCCCTCAACGTCACTGGGAAAGAGTTTAAATACAGGAATTACACAATACCAACACCAATAGAAGCCCTGATACTGAATGTTGTTGTTGTTGTTGGTGAGTTAACCACTAAAAAACAACAAAGTATACATGTATTCGAATTTCTAACAGGCAGTATAAACACTGTGCACTAGTATTACCACAAGTCCCTAAATGCATCATTGACGTGTTATCACGTTGTAGTCCCTCTTCCCTCTGCTGGCATTGACATTATTAATTAGTTTGATTTAGGCCACGTTGTGAATCATATATATATATATATATATATATATATATATATATATATATATATATATATATATATATATATATATATATATATATATATATATATATATGTCTTGATTGGATTATCCTATACCTACATATATATATATATATATATATATAAATATGAGTTGTTGTTTTTTGTTTTTTTTCCCCTTGGCCTCAGTCTGCACCCCCACTCCATTGCCTAGGCTAAGACCGATTTTTTTAAATTTTATTTTAATATTCTATTTTTTTTTCTCCCATCACTCCTCCCTCCCCCCTTGTTTACCTGTATGTCATCTTTTTTTTTGTAAGGGGCGCTGGAAGCCGGCAGACCCGTCAGCGATCCTGTTCTGTATCCCTGTAATGTTTGTCTGACCTTGAATGGGATTGTGCTGAAAATTTTAATTTTCCTGAAGGAACTCTCCTGACGGAATAAATAAAATACTATCTAATCCAATCTAATATATATATATGATTTGATTCAATATCAATTCTTGGGTCGCGATTTGATTATAAATAGTTTTTTCCCGATTCAACGCAATTCTTGATTCAAAAACGATATTTTTCCGATTCAAAACGATTCTGTATTCATTCAATACATAGGATTTTAGCAGGATCTACCCCAGTCTGCTGACATGCTAGCAGAGTAGTAGATTTTCTTTTAAAAGCTTTTATAATTGTAAAGGACAATATTTTAACAACTGATTGCAATAATGTGAATTTGTTTTAACTATTAAACGAACCAAAAATATGACTTATTTTATCTTTGTGAAAATATTGGACACAGTGTGTTGTCAAGCTTCTGAGATGAGATGCAAGTGTATATATATATAAATATATATATATATATATTTATATATATATTCACAAATATATACATACATACATATTCCTCGCGCACTAATTGACTTAATTGACTGAAAACATGACATCAAGTGCACACTCCATCGATGGAAAAATGCATTTTTAGACTACATGATTAGCCTGAGCGGCTAGGAGACACAGAGGAACAAGCAGTAGAAAGTGAATTGGAAAGGACAGGTTTTAAAAAATAATCAAAAATAACTGTTTATATTTTTTTTCAACTTGGGACTTCCCGCGGGCCGGATTTTGGATATTGGCGGGCCGTAGTTTTGGGACCCCTGCTTTAGGGGCTCTGTAAAAGTAACATATCACAGTAGTCAACAATGATATGCAGTACAAATAAAAATCTGACACAGATAAAAAGGATTGAAAAAAAAATCTGGAGATAAAAATTACGAATGGAAAAAATTATGTATAGTTGTAGCACCCACTTGAAAGCTGTGTTTTTAATGTATCACCTGTGTGTCTTTACACATGTTGGATGTGATTATCCAATGTGTTAAATTGTGTGGTCGTTGGCAAGCCAGCCCTTTGGATTGACCAGGAAGTAACGTCACAATCCTTATCTTTGAGTAAGGTGTAAAGATGTGTGTATCACAATCGTTATCTGTGTGCAAGAAGGGAAGGTGCGTGTAAAACATTGTGTGTAATATTTCGCAAAAAATGTGAAACAGAGTCCATGCCAGAGGTCTCAAACACGCGGCCCGCGGGCCGAGACGTTATTTTGCGGCCCGTACCTTGATGTGAAGATGTAACACTGGTGCGGCCCGCGAGTTCTATATGAATGTGACTTTACAGCGTCGTACTTGCATACCCTTGATTTTTCCGGGAGACTCCCAATTTCCAGTGCCCCTACAGCCCTACAACTACATTATGGGGAAACCGTGGAGGCACTGCCTATGACGTTCCCTCCAACATGTTCTAACAGAGTGCCAGCCCAGCCACATGTTGTGCTTGGCTTCTATTGACACAGTAAGTGACTGCAAGGCATACTTGGTCAACAGCCATACAGGTCACACTGAGGGTGGCCGTATAAACAACTTTAACACTGTTACAAATATGCGCCACACTGTGAACCCACACCAAACAAGAATGACGAACACATTTTGGGAGAACCACCGCACCGTAACACAACATAAACACAACAGAAAAATACCCAGAATCTCATGCAGCCCTAACTTTTCCGGGCTACAATATACACCCCCTCACCCCCCAACCCTGTCCCCTATTGTAGCCCGGAAGAGTTAGGGCTGCATGGGATTCTGGGTATTTGTTCTGTTGTTTTTATGTTGTGTTACGGTGCGGATGTTCTCCCAAAATGTGTTTGTCAATCTTGTTTGGTGTGGGTTTACAGTGTGGCGGATATTTGTAACAGTGATAAAGTTGTTTATACGGCCACCCTCAGTGTGACCTGTATGGCTGTTGATCAAGTATGTCTTGCCGTCACTTCCGTCCGTGGGTCAGCAGAAGCCTCATACAATATGTGTCTGAGGCAATGTTGGTATGGTGGGAAAGCGGACTAGACGACAGATTATAGAGGATACTAAATGCTGAGTTACCACAGCACGCCCTAATTATTGTTGTCCGGGTGAAAACCGGGAGAATGATCGCCCCGGGAGCTTGTCAGGAGGTGCACTTATATCCGGGTGTTTCCCGGAAAGATCGCGAGAGTTGCTAAGAATGTTGCTAGGGCGGGAAAAAGTTAATGTTAGAGTTCTTTAAGAAATCTATTCTTGCGGCCCAGTTTCTGCATTCAGTGGCCCCCAGGTAAATTGAGTTTGAGACCCCTGGTCTATGGCTAATGTTAGGCAAATCTGCAAAGTGGTGTTGTTTACTGTGTGTAGACTTTTGTTAATATACCATGAATTGATTAATTTCGACCCCGTCTTAAACAAGTTGAAAAACGTACTCGGGCGTTACCATTTAGTGGTCAATTTTACGGGATATGTACTGTACTGTGCAATCTACTAATAAAAGTCTCAATCAATCAATCAACTGTGTGAAAATTAAAACAATAGTGTGTAAGCAATTGGAAAACAACTGTAAACAGCCAAAAACAACACAACCACGAATACATCACAAAATCAGCAATTTCAATACATTCATACTTTGTTGTCCAGTCGCTGTTAAAAGTCAAATTTTCTGGATTTAATTAAAAGCCTTGATGGTCCGGACGTGGCCCGCGGGCCGCCAGTAAATAAGGCCTGACCTACATGCACACCAGACCTTTAGATTGGGCGTCATTTATTGTAATTAACTGGTATTCCTCCAAACATCTCATTAAGTCATTTAGGAGGATGTTTGAAAGTGTTCCCCACAAACCTCCTCAGTTGCAGTCGAGGTCAGCAGGCTGAAGTGGAAAAGTAAAAAAAAAAAAGTTTATAAAAGCAAGTTTAGTTCTTCGAATCTGATGGACGGGCGGCAAAATGTAAATATATATTCACCCCTTGCTTCATGTATTTATTTACAAATGTCCGAATTTTTAATATTTTTCTTGGAAAACCAGCTATGTTAACTGAAGTGGCTGCGGGGAGGGGGGGTGGGGGGAGCAATCACATGCGGGCTTGTGTAAATTTACCAATTACGTGTATTTTTTCGGTCCAAAGACATCAGACGGCGGCAGCATGGAAGTAGAAAATACACACGGATGAATCACATTTTGACATATGCGCATTAGATAACCACCATTTAGTTGATCTGCTGCCAAATGTGCCTGTTTAATTGAACTGTCACATTGCTCACAGTGGGGCAAAAAAGTATTTAGTCAGCCACCGATTGTGTGAGTTCTCCCACTTAAAATGATGACAGAGGTCTGTAATTTTCATCATAGGTAGACTTCAACTGTGAGAGACAGAATGTGAAAAAAAAATCCAGGAATTCACATTGTAGGAATTTTAAAGAATGTATTTGTAAATTATGGTGGAAAATAAGTATTTGGTCAACCATTCAAAGCTCTCACTAATGGAAGGAGGTTTTGGCTCAAATTCTCAGGATACATGGCCCCATTCATTCTTTCCTTAACCCGGATCAATAGTCCTGTCCCCTTAGCAGAAAAACAGCCCCAAAGCATGATGTTTCCACCCCCATGCTTCACAGTAGGTGTGGTGTTCTTGGGATGCAACTCAGTATTCTTCTTCCTCCAAACACGACGAGTTGAGTTTATACCAAAATGGATACATGGATGATACAGCAGAGGATTGGGAGAATGTCATGTGGTCAGATGAAACCAAAATAGAACTTTTTGGTATAAACTCAATTTGTCGTGTTTGGAGGAAGAAGAATACTGAGTTGCATCCCAAGAACACCATACCTACTGTGAAGCATGGGGGTGGAAACATCATGCTTTGTAGCTGTATTTCTGCTAAGGAACAGGACGATTGATCCGTGTTAAGGAAAGAATGAATGGGGCCATGTATCGTGAGATTTTGAGCCCAAACCTCCTTCCATCAGTGAGAGCTTTGAATGGTTGACCAAATACTTATTTTCCACCATAATTTACAAATAAATTCTTTAAAATTCCCACAATGTGAATTCCTGGATTTTTTTTCCACATTCTGTCTCTCACAGTTGAAGTGTGCCTATGATGAAAATTACAGACCTCTGTCATCATTTTAAGTGGGAGAACTTGCACAATCGGTGGCTGACTAAATACTTTTTTGCCCCACTGTATTATGGACAACTTGGCTATATCTTGCCCAGGTAAACAAACACGCTATGTCTTCCTGGTGTTGGATACTTTTCATATCGGCCTATTTCCCAGAATGTCCCTGTCCCAGTCCACCTTGATGCATAATCTGTCTAACCGTCTTATTTGTGTGCGTGACCTCAGTATGTGCAGGTTTCACACCTCCACACTGCCGGGCTTGTTAAGGCGTGTGTTTTGAAGCATTACAAGTCAATATTTCCTGGTGAGACGCAGGTCCGTGTCACAGTGGAGCACTGTGTGCCGCACAAGGCAGCCATTGAGGGCCGTGGGGCATCGGGACCCGGCCCAGGGGGTTAAGTTGTCAGCCTCCTTTGCTGCTGGCTGTGGATTCATGGAGCTCCTCTGGGATTAATCAACCAAAATAGTGCTTATTTATGTGAGTCGTGTAAAGGTGACTGCAACTAGGTACACCATGAGGAGGATTTGATTACATTCTTCCCATCCCATGACCTGATTAAGGCCGAGTTATATACACCATTAGGTACATCTACTGTACAGTACACAGTCAAGGACATACTCTAATAGAACTTGTCCAAACTTTGACCACAATGGGACACACACACTGAAAGAACTGCAACATTTTTTGATAGTTCTTTATTTATGTGGAGTGATTTTTCTATATTTTCTAATCAAACTTGAATGTAATCTGCTGCATCTTTGGTACTGAAACAAATGAAGGGGAAATAACCGTATTTTCCGCACTATAAGGCGCACCTAAAAACCTAACATTTTCTCAAAAGCTGACAATGTGCCTTATAATCCGGTGCGCCTTATATATGGATCAATGCTAGACTTTTGATAAGAACAAGAAAGTTTGATCATATTACGCCTGTACTGGCTCACCTGCACTGGCTCCCTGTGCACTTAAGATGTGACTTTAAGGTTTTACTACTTACGTATAAAATACTGCACGGTCTAGCTCCATCCTATCTTGCCGATTGTATTGTACCATATGTCCCGGCAAGAAATCTGTGTTCAAAAGACTACGGCTTATTAGTGATTCCTAAAGCCCAAAGAAAGTCTGCGGGCTATAGAGCGTTTTCCGTTCGGGCTCCAGCACTCTTGAATGCCCTCCCGGTAACAGTTTGAGATGCTACCTCAGTAGAATCATTTAAGTCTCACCTTAAAACTCATCTGTATACTCTAGCCTTTAAATAGACCTCCTTTTTAGACCAGTTGATCTGCCGCTTCTTTTCTTTTTTCTCCTATGTCTCCCCCTCCCTTGTGGAGGGGGTCCGGTCCGATGACCATGGATGAAGTACTGGCTGTCCAGAGTCGAGACCCAGGATGGACCGCTCGCCTGTGTATCGGTTGGGGACATCTCTACGCTGCTGATCCGCCTCCGCTTGGGATGGTTTCCTGTGGACGGGACTCTCGCTGCTGTGTTGGAGCCACTATGGATTGAACTTTCACAGTATCATGTTAGACCCGCTCAACATCCATTGCTTTCGGTCCCCTAGAGGAGGGGGTGTTGCCCACATCTGAGGTCCTCTCCAAGGTTTCTCATAGTCAGCATTGTCACTGGCGTCCCACTGGATGTGAATTCTCCCTGCCCACTGGGTGTGAGTTTTCCTACAGTCCTTTGAGACATTTGTGATTTAGGGCTATATAAATAAACATTGATTGATTGATTGATTGAATATTGAGCCACAACAGGTCTCACAACTACGGTAAGCAGTCGCCGATTTAATTTCCCCCGTAGGAGAAGCGCGCGGTGCATGCTGGGATATATGACTGCGCCAGGTGTGCCGTTTTCATTTCCATTTGTGTGTTTATGTAAAGACCCCAACATGGCTCCTATTGAGAGACATGATTTCAGGAAAGCAGGAATTGTCACTGAACTGCTAGACAACAGCAGCGACACTGACTCCATTAACGAAGTCTCGAAATAGTGCAAAGCAATAACAATAAATCAATAACTCAACGTTGCTCAAACATTAATGTCACACAACACAACACGCAAAAAAAACATGTAAATCTCACTTTATTAAGTTATTCCTTATCCACGAATCCCTCGAATTCTTCTTCTTCAGTGTCCGAATTAAACATGCCACAACAGGTCTCGCAACTACGGTAAGCAGCCGCCAACCTTATTTTCCCCCGTTGAAGAAGAAGCGCGGGGTGCATGCTGGGATATATGACTGCGGGAGGCGTACCGTTTTTGTGCAGAGTTTAAACCCAAGGTGATAGGTCACACAGTAGAACACGGGAATAGAACAGCAGCGAGAGAATTTAACATTAACAGCAGCGACACTGACTTGTTTAAAGGGGAACATTATCACCAGACCTATGTAAGCGTCAATATATACCTTGATGTTGCAGAAAAAAGACCATATATATTTTCTAACCAATTTCCGAACTCTAAATAGGTGAATTTTGGCGAATTAAACGCCTTTCGGTTTATTGCTCTGGTGGCGATGATGTCAGAACGAGACGTCACCGATGTAATACAGCCGCCATTTTCATTTTCTACACATTACACACACGGGTCTCAGCTCTGTTATTTTCCGTTCTTTCGACTATTTTTTGGAACCTTGGAGACATCATGCCTCGTCGGTGTGTTGTCGGAGGGTGTAACAACACTAAAAGGGACGGGTTCAGGTTGCACCGAAGATGTGAAAGTGTCTGCTGCCAGACCCCCATTGAATGTGCTGTAGTGTTTTCACATTTGACCGGCTAAGACAGACATGGCACAGAGATGTATGGATAACCTGCAGATGCATTTGCAACGATAAATTCAACAAAATCACAAAAGTGAGTTTTGTTGTTGACTTATGTGCTCATCAAACATATTTGGTTGCGGCGTGACTGCCAGCTAATCGATGCTAACATGCTATGCTAATCGATGCTAACATGCTATTTACCGTCGATGACAGACATGGCACAGAGATGTATGGATAACCTGCAGATGCATTTGCAATGATAAAGTCAACGAAATCACAAAGGTGAGTTTTGTTGATGTTGACTTATGTGCTAATCAGACATATTTGGTCGCGGCGTGACTGCCAGCTAATCGATGCTAACATGCTATTTACCGGCGGTGCTAAAGCAGACATGGCACAGAGATGTATGGATAACCTGCAGATGCATTTGCAACTATATTACGTTTCCTTCCACGCACATTTAATGCGAAAAAAAACACTTACCAATCGACGGATTTAAGTTGCTCCATTATCACAATATGCGAAAGTCCTGATCATTTGGTCCGCACATTTTACCGGCGATGCTAAGCCAGCAATTCAGCCATGCTATGGCTATGGATAGCGTCAATAGCTATTTGCTCAATAGCTTCAGTTTCTTTTTCAATACTTTCACATTCCAACCATCTGTTTCAATACATGCGTAATCTGTTGAATCGTTTAAGCCGCTGAAATCCGAGTCTGAATCCGAGCTAATGTCACTATATCTTGCTGTGGTATTCCCATTGTTTGTTTACATTGGCAGCACTGTATGACGTCACAGGGAAATGGATAGTGGTTTCGAAGATAGCGAAAATAAGGCACTTTAAAGCTTTATTTAGGGATATTCCGGGACCATTAACATTTTGAAAAAAACTTCAAAAAATACAACAAGCTACTGGGAACTGATTTTTATTGTTTTTAACCCTTTTGAAATTGTGATAATGTTCCCCTTTAATGACGACTTCGACGAGATGGATTGCCTTATTCGCCCAACTGTTTGATTCGAACACTGAAGAAGAAGAATTAAGGGATTCGTGGATGAGGAATAACTTAATAAAGTAAGCTTTACATGTTTATTTTGTGTGTTGTGTTGTGTGACATTATCGTTTGAGCAAAGTTGAGTTATTGATATATTATTGCTTTACTTTGCACTATTTCGAGTGTTACTATATTGTGATTTACCGTAACAGTATCAGACAGTTTTTTACGTGTTTATTGAATCGGAGTAAATAATAAAACAGCTGTTTATTCATTCTGGGAGTGAATGGACTTGTCAGAACGCTGGTTTGTAATCTAATAATAAAGTTTGACCGACCTATCAGACTGTTTTGTTGACATTCCCTTCAGTGCAGATCCATCTAAAGCAGGGCTGTCAAACTCAAATACAGAGTGAGCCAAAATTTAAAACTGAACAAAACTGCGGGCCAAGGTTGAACAAATTAACCTTTTAATAGGGACCCAAACAAGTTTTGCAATGAATATTGAACAAGCAAGGCTTAAATAGGGCAGCACGGTGGAACAGGGGTTAGTGCGTCTGCCTCACAATACGAAGGTCCTGGGTTCAATCCCGGGCTCGGGATCTTTCTGTGTGGAGTTTGCATGTTCTCCCCGTGACTGCGTGGGTTCCCTCCGGGTACTCCGGCTTCCTCCCATAGAACAGGCAGAGCTTATATAACGTAATAGTGCAAAATCAACTTTCAAAAAACAAACGAAAAAACATCAGCGGTATATTAAATAAAACGTAATTTAAAAAAATAATGCCTCTTTTCTATTTGCAGCCTTTTGAGGTAAATATCAACATTAACTTTTTCCGCAGGCTAATAAATTCGAAAATAAAATAAAAATTAGGTGGGCGGGGTTTGGTGGTAGCGGGGGGGTGTATATTGTAGCATTCCGGAAGAGTTAGTGCTGCAAGGGGTCCTGGGTATTTGTTCTGTTGTGTTTATGTTGCGTTACGGTGCGGGTGTTCTCCCGAAATGTGTTTTGTCATTCTTGTTTGGTGTGGATTCACAGTGTGGCGCATATTTGTAACAATGTCAAAGTTGTTTATACGGCCACCCTCAGTGTGACCTGTGTGGCTGTTGACCAAGTATGTGTGTGTGAAAGCCGCATACATTATGTGACTTGGCCAGCACGCTGTTTATACGGAGGAAAAGAGGACGTGACGGTATGTTGTAGAGGACAGTGCCTTTAAGGCACGCTCCCAATATTGTTGTCCGGGTGAAAATCGGGAGAATGGTTGCCCAGGGAGATTTTCGGGACGGGCACTAAACTTCGGGAGTCTCCCGGGAAAATCGGGAGGGTTGGCAAGTATGAGTATTAGCGGTGAATGTGGTGTTACTGGCAGGCCAGCTCTAATGTTAATTTGATATTGCCTCAAGGGCCAAATGAAATTAAACGGCGGGCCATATTTGGCCCATGGGCCAGAGTTTGACACCCGTGATCTAAAGGATGCATAACGTAACCGCATTCTCTACTGTAGCATCTATTCTATGCTCCTTATAATGCGGTGCGCCTTATATATGAACAAAGTTTTAAAATAGGCCATTCATTGAAGGTGCGCATTTTAGTGTGGAAAATACAGTAAATTGTTCAATAAATATTTTTTTCCAAATCAATATACAATATTTTCTTGTCATGATCCCACATTACAGTTAAGGCTTTTTTCTTTCTTTTCTTGTGTTTACTACCATTTAGTTTTGGGAGCATTTCTTGTTTGGCCCCCTGTTTGGAAAATTAGCTGTTTGATAAATGTAGTTAATTACAAGGGGAAATAAATAATGCGTTACAGAAAAAAATATCAATAAAATACCTGGCAAAAGCTGTTGAGAGACGTTTCATGAGAGCAGAGTACATGTATGTGGCGGTGGCTTTGGCCAAGTGACAAGTTTTGTCAGCGAGAGCACGTACGAGCTGGATTTTAAGTTCAGTTGTGTTTGTTATCTTAGCAGCGGCAGTTGACCGGCAGTGACGGCATGTCTGTTGAATCTTTTCACTGGATTGTGTTGCCTCTGGTTAATAAAGAAATTGAATGTGCTACAATATATCATATCTTCTTGTCCACAAACTGGGTATTGTAGGATGGAAAGCTTGTAACTTGAATCATTGTTTTGTTGTTCCTTATTCCCTTGTAGTAGTGTGTGTTACATGTTGTTTGCTGTGTGATGTTGCCTCCTTCTTTTTGATATGAAGTTAATTTTAGTTTAATTTTGGTTATTATATAAGCGCCGTAATTACGAACACCGATTTTGCAGCATCGTTAACATCCCTCTATTTATGTTAAATGTACTTCAGTGATGAGAGTATTTGGCAAGCACCAATTTGTCCTACTAATTTCAGTCATCCTTGAACTCATCGTAGTTTGTTTACATGCACAACTTTCTCCGGCGGTGCCACAGAAAGACGTATTTTATGCCACTCTTTTGTCTCATTTTGTCCACCAAACGTTTTATGCTGTGATTGCACAAAGGTGAGCTTTGTTGATGTTATTGATTTGTTGGAGTGCTTACCAGGCATATTTGGTCAATCCATGACTGCAATTTAATCTATGCTAACATGCTGTTTAGGCAAGCAGTGTGTACATATTGCATCATTTTACCTCGTTTTTCAGGTATAGTTGAGCTCATTTAATTTCTTTTACAAATGTCCTGTGTATTTAATTTATGTATGCACGTCTCGTTACACATTATCCGAATGCAATTTTGGCAGCATTTCTCAGAGTTGTTTGGGTGCCATGTTGTTCCAGACCACAGCAAATATTACCCAGCTTGCAAAGATTGTAATAGATCCATTAGAGGAAGACAGCCTGCAGTTTATTTAAACCTGGACACACACATCTATACATTTGCCAATTCTGAGCCAGTCATTTCCAGAAGTTATTTCATCCTGTGAGAAGCCTCCATTCAACTAATGATTTCTAATGTTGAAAAAATGTGTAGGATAAAAATTTAAATACAACATTTCTGTCAACGAAGATTTGTGTCAGCCTATGACACAAAGTCCTTTTCATAGTAGGCTACTATAGCTAATATATACACTTACATCATGTGTTGTCTTCATTATAACACTTATATAAGACTTTTAAAGACATTTTGATAGTAGGCTAATATAACTAATATAAACACTTACATCATGTATTGCCTTCATTATAACACATTAATTTTTAGATTTTTCAGACTGATTGATTTTTTTTACATATTTGGTCCAATATGGCTCTTTCAACATTGTGGGTTGCCGACACCTGTTTTAATGTGTGGCACCTTGAGACACAAAACTGTTGATTGACAGCCTAAAACTAACACGTCTTCCTTCACTCATTATTTTCGCAGTTCTATGCATTTTTGTGTGTAAAGTATAAAAAAATGCAAATCAATGTTTTTTCTCAAAATCTTGCAGCCCTACTATCTACTAAAGGGGCCTCCGGCTTCCACTTTGCCTGTACTTTTCTGCATCCTGGGATCACGACAACGACTGAAATGCGGCATCGTCACATTTCTAAATCAACTGCGGCCAGGTTTTGGTCCTGGATCAAATTAATAGTTGGGGCCACAGAAGGATACTTGCCAACCTTGAGACCTTGAATTCGGGAGATGGGGGGTTGAGGTGGGCTTGGACGGGATGGGGTTAAGGGGGGAGGAGTATATTTATAGCTAGAATTCACTGAAATTCAAGTATTTCTTTATATATATATATATATATATATACATATAGGCCCTGTGATGAGGTGGGGACTTGTCCAGGGTGTACGTCCCGATTGTAGCTCCAAAGGGAATAAGCAGTAGGAAATGGATGGATGGGTGTATATATATATATATATATATATATATATATGTATATATGTGTGTGTGTTTATATGTGTTCATTTATTTACACATATACACACACATAACACTCCTCTCTACTCATTGTTGTATTTGAAAGTGCAATGCTTTGCAGCCAGTAGCACAGCTTTTGAAGGAGCATAGGTATGGGCAGCATCTGTGAAATGTAATTTGCAGAAAAGGAGTGAGTTAAGGGTTGAATTGTCCATCCTCGTTCCATTCTCTGCCACTATCTTTCTAACCATGCTGAACATTAGGAGTGTGGGAAAATTTTTTATTTGAATACAAATCGAATCGAAGACGTTGTGCGATTCAGATTGTCATTTAAAAAAAAAATTTTTTTATTTAATTTTTTTTTTTATCAATCCAACAAACCACTACACAGTAATACCATAATGCAATCCAATTCCAAAACCAAACCTGACCCAGCAACACTCAGAACTGCAATAAACAGAGCAATTGAGAGGACACAAACACGACACAGAACAAACCAAAAGTAGTGAAACAAAAATGAATATTATCAACAACAGTATCAATATTTGTTATAATTTCAGCATAGCAGTGATTAAAAATCACTCATTGACATTATCATTAGACATTTATAAAAATAAAAAAAAGAACAATAGTGTCACAGCGGCTTACACTTGCATCGCATCTCATAAGCTTTACAACACACTGTGTCCAATATTTTCACAAAGATAAAATAAGTCATATTTTTGGTTTGTTTAATAGTTAAAACAAATTTACACTATTGCAATCAGTTGATAAGACATTGTCCTTTACAATTATAAAAGCTTTTAAAAAAAAAATCTACTACTCTGCTTGCATGTCAGTAGACTGGGGTAGATCCTGCTGAAGTCCTATGTATTGAATGAATACAGAATCGTTTTGAATCGGAAAAATATCGTTTCTGAATCGAGAATCGAATCGAATCTAATCGAAAAAAATCGATACATTATCAAATCGTGACCCCAAGAATCGATATTCAATCAAATCGTGGGACACCCAAAGATTCGCAGCCCTACTGAACACCCTCTCTGATGATGAGTTGCTGTGTGGCACCAGAGTCTGGAATCTTCCATCTCTCCCTAGCATACCCCTCTCCCTTGGAGCTGTCCTGGATGAACTGAAATTCTTGTTTCCAATAATTTTGGAACTTGCAAGCGTACTTCTTCTTCTTTCATCGTCGTCGCCATGACTGTCTCTTCTTCGTTCTTCTGCTTCGTCTCTGTTACGTTTTTGGACATTACTACTTGCCGTAGTTTTGAAGCAATCCCTGATGGGAATCCCGATGTTGTGTTTCAGTGTATTAACAGGCCAGATGGAATAAACACACACTGAGGAATAGCTCCATGCCTGCCTACTTTATGGGTTATAGATAAATCTATGGATAACAGAGACATATATAATAGTCTACTTCTAGTTGTGTGTGCAGTTGCACACTGAGTTCCAAAAGCCATAGATGTTATAACATGACTGGGCAAGCACGCTGTTTGTATGGAGGAAAAGCGGACGTGACGACAGGCTGTCCTCACTCAGGTCCGGCTGGAAATCGCGAGAAATTCGGGAGATTGGTTGTCCCGGGAAATTTTCGGGAGAGGCGCTAAAATTCCGGAGGGTTGGCAAGTATGCACAGGGGGTGATTAGATATTGCATTCTTATCAGGTGCTGAGGCAATCCATACAATGTTTTTTCCGCAGGTTCTGACTCAGTCTTTCTCCCGTCCAGGTTATTTTGCCAATTTCTTCCAATTTTGCACGGGTATATATTGATTGCGGATGAAGATGTTACCAAAACTACGCGATTTGAAACCGCCTCCAGTCTTCTGTAGGTAAAGTCAGCAGGCTGATGCCCACATTTTGGAGCTAAAAGTCTACTGAAGGCTGTCCTTTTTTCAATCAATCAATCAATCAATGTTTATTTATATAGCCCCAAATCACAAATGTCTCAAAGGACTGCACAAATCATTACGACTACGACATCCTCGGAAGAACCCACAAAAGGGCAAGGAAAACTCACACCCAGTGGGCAGGGAGAATTCACATCCAGAATTCACCGATTCTGTTCATAACTTTTATGAAAATAATTTCTAGGCGCAGTCAAGGAGTTGAGGGGTTCCGGTTTGGTGGCCACGGGATTAGGTCTCTGCTTTTTGCAGATGATGTGGTCCTGATGGCTTCATCGGCCCTCACTGGATTGGTTCGCAGCCGAGTGTGAAGCGACTGGAATGAGAATCAGCACCTCCAAGTCCGAGTCCATGGTTCTCGCCCGGAAAAGGGTGGAGTGCCATCTCCGGGTTGGGGAGGAGACCCTGCCCCAAGTGGAGGAGTTCAAATACCTAGGAGTCTTGTTCACGAGTGGGGGAAGAGTGGATTGTGAGATCGACAGGTGGATCGGTGCGGCGTCTTCAGTAATGCGGACGTTGTACCGATCCGTTGTGGTGAAAAAGGAGCTGAGCCGGAAGGCAAAGCTCTCAATTTACCGGTCGATCTACGTTCCCATCCTCACCTGTGGTCATGAGCTTTGGGTCATGACCGAAAGAATAAGATCACGGGTACAAGCGGCCGAAATGAGTTTCCTCCGCCGTGTGGCGGGGCTCTCCCTTAGAGATAGGGTGAGAAGCTCTGCCATCCGGGAGGAACTCAAAGTAAAGCCGCTGCTCCTCCACATCGAGAGGAGCCAGATGAGGTGGCTCGGGCATCTGGTCAGGATGCCACCCGAACGACTCCCTAGGGAGGTGTTTAGGGCACGTCCAACCGGTAGGAGGCCACTGGGAAGACCCAGGACACGTTGGGAAGACTATGTCTCCCGGCTGGCCTGGGAACGCCTCGGGATCCCCCGGCAAGAGTTAGACGAAGTGGCTGGGGAGAGGGAAGTCCGGGCTTCCCGGCCTAGGCTGCTGTCCCCGCCACCCGACCACGGATAAGCGGAAGAAGATGAATGGAGTCTACTGAAACCCCGCCTAAAATTACGACTGCTTTTATTTGGAGGGGTAATTCTACCTGTAGACATAATTTTTAGTTGTACACCACAAGAAACAAGTACTAATCTTATCAGCATTATATGTGACTCTCCAAATTCCGCATTTCTGCGGGCAATGTTTCAGCCTTGCCAGCGACAGGGAGGCTGTAAAACGCGACCCGCTGGAGGTCATCCTGAAGTTCTTCATTCATCCTCTCAGGCAGCTCACTGCTGCGGTGAGACGGAGGCTTAGTGATAAACATCCTGCCCTGCTTGAGTTAAGGATGGCGCTTGGCAACGTCGTTTGTCACTTAGTGGATTTGAACCATTGGTTCGAGTGCAGGTGGTCACATGACTGCACGGCAGCATTGATTTAGACTAATTCCACAATGGGGAAATTATGTGGTTGCAGTGCAGATTTTAACATACTGTATAATAACACATACTTGCCAACCCTCCCGGATTTTCCGGGAGACTCCCGAAATTCTACGCCTCTCCCGAAAACATCCCGGAAGAAATTTTCTCCCGAAATTCAGCGTAGCTGGAGGACACGGCCCCTCCAGCTCCATGCGGACCTGAGTGGGGACAACCTGCTTTCACGCCCGCTTTCCCACTATATAAACAGCTTGCCTGCCCAATCAAGTTACAACATCCACGGATTTTAATAAAAAACGGCCATGGCGACGCCGTCTGTAATAGAGTGATTCTAGGTTGTCTGTCGCCATCTCCTGGTGAATGTTGGCTATAGCGTTATGGGGTTGCTTTTTGATTGGCCAACGATTTACGTGGTGTTGCGCACCTGACGGCAAGGGACTCTCGCCAGTACGCAAATGGCAGAACAAAGGTTACTGAAATAGTGAAAGGTAAGTGTTGTTGTTGTTTTTTTAGTAACCAGCAAGCACAGTACAGTTAGTAGAACTGTGTTTTTATTACTGTGTATGTGATAGGTGCCGTCTGAAATTCAACTATTTATTTTATTTATATAGATATAAAAAAATAAATATATATAGCTATAATTCATTGAAAGTCGAGTATTTCAAACATATATATATATCTATATATAAATATATATATAGATATATATACATACATATATATATATATATATATATACATATATATATATAGATAGATATACATATATATCTATCTATATATATATATGTATATATATATATATATATATATATATGAAATACTTGAGTTGGTGAATTGTATATGTAAATATACTCCTCCCCTCTTAACCACGCCCCCTGCCCCAACCACGCCCCCGACCACACCTCCGCCCCACACCCTCCACCTCCCGAAATTAGAGGTCTCAAGGTTGGCAAGTATGCGATGACCAAATACACCTGCTAGGACAGTGTTTTTCAACGACTGTGCCGCAGATATGAGATAATGTTTGGTGTGTCGTAGGAGATTATCTAATTTCACCTATTTGGGTAAAATATATTTTTTGCAAACCAGAAAATATAATACGCAAATGTGCCGTTGTTGAGTGTCTGTGTGGTTTTGAGCTCGGCAGAGTAACCGTGTAATACTCTTCCATATCAGTAGGTGGCAGCAGAAAAAATAAACAAAATGTGAGTGCCCCTAAGAAAAGGCATTGAAGCTTAATAACCACATGATTATTGCCAAACTTCACCCCACCCAAGAGGACATCTCCAACCCCATTTAATTGTTGTGCTGAATATTTAGGGATCTTTAACAACTAGTCCTATTAAGAACCCATGGCTATGCAAAACGGAGCTAAAACTGAACCGGCTACAAAGTAAACAAAAAACAGAATGCTGGACGACAGCAAAGACTTACAGCGTGTGGAGCAGACGGTGTCCACAAAGTACATCCGTACATGACATTCAACACCTAAATAAGAGCGCAAGACAAGAACTAAAAAACGACACACAGGAAAACACCCAAAAACTCAAAATAAGTCACGGCGTGATGTGAAATGTCGTGACAGTACACCTACTTTGAGAAAAGAGCTATAATGATGCATGGTTGGTTATGGCTTGAATTCATATCCAACAATTGCGAGAACGACTTTTTACTGTCAATATCGGCTGCTGAGTTTCATTTTTTTTATGTTTTCTGCTGGTGGTGTGCCTCTGGATTGTTTCAATGTAGAAAATATGCCTTGGCTCAGAAAAGGTTGAAAACCACTGTGCTTGGGATTGTGTCATCATGCAGCACAACTTGTTTTGAGCTTGTATTGTGTTTTGCTGCCTTCTGTGTTGTGTACTGTCATGCGCTCTTTTTTTTGTTCCAATTCCTATGGCTGGAGTGCTGATGCTCCACACCTCTGCCATATTTGTTATTGCGGAGAGGCGGAGCCGACGGGCCGACCACGGGATAAGACAAATCATGGTCCTACCCAAGATGGCGGCCAGGAGGCGGATTTTGCTGCTGCAATCCGCTGAACGGAGAGGCGGGGCGCGCCTGGAGTGCCGCTGCAGTGATCAGAGCCAGGTGCGTAATTCACACACCTGCTCTCATTCTGTGCATCTTCTCCTGCTGTATAAAAGGGGAGAAGGAGGAACAATCGGGGCAGAAGACGGAGGAGAAACAGCAACAGATGACGTCGTCGACGACGACGACGAGAGAGACCAGACCAGAGATGAGCCCGCGTGGAAGACGCAGTCACCGGTGACCGAAAGGCGAGCCGAGACGAGCAGCAAAGGAGGTCGCGCTGGAAATCGGCGCGACCGACTGGGACACAAGAATGTTTATTGAAACAATAAACAAGAGTCAAATCTGCTACAATGCGTCTTGCATCGATGGTCCATGTAACCCGCACGATGACGGCTGGAGACCTGTCACAGTTATAATTAAGTTTTATTTTTCAGCACCAGGTGCTGATCCTGTGTGCCTCACCCAGCGCATGCTAGGTTCCGGCATTTTTCTGGAGTTCCTGCGTTAACCGTGTTGCTTTGGCCTGCTGATCCTAACACAGGGATAATCCGACCTGCAAGTTGCTTGCAGTCTCTGCAACCTGGGGTCCCGGCAACATTCCCAACGCCGCACCGTGACGCCGGTACTCGGCTTTGGAGGAGCCTTGAGGCATACTTGCCAACCTTGAGACCTCTAATTTCGGGAGGTGGGGGGTAGGGGTAGGGGCGTTGTCCGGGGCGGGGGGCGTGGTTAAGAGGGGAGGAGTAGATTTACAGCTGTTGTGTGCGTAGTTGGGCACTGCACTCTCTAAAAGCCGTAGATATTATTGTCACATATGCATGATTGATTGAAACTTTTATTAGTAGATTGCACAGTACAGTATATATTCCGTACAATTGACCACTAAATGGTAACACCCCAATAAATTTCTCAACTTGTTTAAGTCGGGGTCCACGTTAATCAATTCATGGTACAAATATATACTATCAGCATAATACAGTCATCACACAATTTAATCATCATAGTATGTTTGTATATACATTGAATTATTTACATTATTTATAATCCGGGGGGTGGGATGAGGAGCTTTGTTTGATATCAGTACTTCAGTCATCAACAATTGCATCAACAGAGAAATAGACATTGAAACAGTGTAGGTCTTACTTAGTAGGATATGTACAGCCAGCAGAGAACATAGTGAGTTCAGATAGCATAAGAACAAGTATATACATTAGAAATACATTTGATTATTTACATTAGGTTATTTACAATCCGGGGAGATGGGATGCGAATGGAGGAGGATATTAGTAGAGGGTTGAAGTTGCCTGGAGGTGTTCTGGTGCATGTACAGTAGATGGCAGTATTGTCCTGTTTAAGACTGTCACAACATTGCTGTTTACGGCAGACGAACTGCTTTATGGTAGACGAAAACGTGACTGCTGTTGTTGTGTGTTGTTACCGCGCTGGGAGGACGTTAATGAAACTGCCTAACAATAAACCCAAATAAGAAACCAAGAACTCGCCCTCGATCATTCTACAGTTATAACGTCATTGGGCAGACATGCTGTATATATTGTGGGAAAAGCGGACGTGAAAACAGGCTGTCCTCACTCATATCCGCATGGAGCTGGAGGGGGCGTGGCCTACAGCTCTACCTGAATTTCGGGATATTTTCGGGAGAAAATTTGTCCCAGGAGGTTTTTGGTAGAGGCGCTGAATTTCGGGAGTCTCCTGGAAAATCCGGGAGGGTTGGCAAGTATGCTCTGAGGAGACATTTCTAACCTGACAAGAGGAAGTAAACTAGTCGGACCAAGGGTTTAGTATGAGAACCCGCGGAAAGATTAGTAATGCCCGAGTGAACTCGTCGAATTTACACCTTCGTACCGAGGCCCACGTGAGATGTGTCTGATGCACGGCGTTCCCATAAGTTCAATGTCCGACCATTCTACTGCAAGATTTTGGAATTGTCAACAATTCCAAGACACCACTAGAAAAGTTATTCTCGAACTAGTGGTACGCCACAGAATCACTTTATGAAAGCACAATGTTTTATTTACCGATATTCAAACACAGTGTTACTGTTCAACCTGTGTGTAATATTACATTTGCCAAAAATATCAAATACACTTGTTAAATAAAACTTTTGCCTTGTTTTTATTAAATACTTAGGCCTATTTTGCTGCGATGAGATGGCGACTTGTCCAGGGTGTACACCGCCTTCCGCCTGATTGTATCTGAGATAGGCACCAGTACCCCCCTGCGACCCCAAAAGGAATAAGCGGCAGTAAATGGATGGATGGATAGGCCTATTTTGCTACTGTATTTTAATGTTGGTAATTATGGGGGAACTTGGCGAGCCAAGTTGGTGAAAACAGTTTGAGAACCACTGCCAATGGTTTGCACAACATACTATTGCACAGCCACACGAGCTGGCATCCATTCCAGCGACTTAAAAAAAAAAAAACATAACCAGTGAAGTTGGCATGTTGTGTAAATCGTAAATAAAAACAGAACACAATGATTTGCAAATATTTTCCACCTATATTCAATTGAATAGACTGCAAATACAAGATACTTAACATCCGAACGGGTAATCTTTGTTAATTCTTTGCAAATATTAGCTCATTTGGAATTTGATGCCTGCAACATGTGTCAAAAAGGCTGGCACAAGTGGCAAAAAAGACTGAGAAAGTTGAGAAATGCTCATCAAACACTTATTTGGAAAATCATACAGGTGAACAGGCCAATTTGGAAAAGGTGGGGACCATGATTGGGTATAAAAGCAGCTTCCATGAAATGCTCAGTCATTCACAAACAAGGATGGGGTGAGGGTCACCACTTCGTAAAACAGTTTAAGAACAACATTTCTTAACGAGCTACTACAAGGAATTTAGGGATTTCACCATCAACGGTCCGTAATATCATCAAAAGGTTCAGAGAATCTGGAGAAATCACTGCACGTAAGCAGCATGCCCGTGACCTTCGATCCCTCAGGCGGTAGTGCATCAACAAGCGACATCAGTTTGTAAAAGATATCACCACATGGGCTCAGGAACACTTCAGAAAACCACTGTCAGTAACTACAGTTCATCGCTACATCTGTAAGTGCAAGTTAAAACTCCATTATGCATAGCGAAACTCATAAACAAAGTTTATGAGTTTGAACATCAAATATCTTGTCTTTGCAGTCCATTCAATTGAATATAAGTTGAAAAGAATTTGCAAATAATTATATTCTGTTTTTACAAACCCTGTTTCCATATGAGTTGGGAAATTAGATGTAAATATAAACGGAATACAATGATTTGCAAATCATTTTCAACCCATATTCAATTGAATGCACAACAAAGACAATATATTTGATGTTCAAACTCATAAACTTTGTTTTTTTTGCAAATAATAATTAACTTAGAATTTCATGGCTGCAACACGTGCCAAAGTAGTTGGGAAAGGGCATGTTCACCACTGTGTTACATCAGCTTTTCTTTTAACAACACTCAATAAACGTTTGGGAACTGAGGAAACTAATTGTTGAAGCTTTGAAAGTGGAATTATTTACCATTCTTGCTTGATGTACAGCTAAAGTTGTTCAACAGTCTGGGGTCTTGTCGTATTTTACGCTTCATAATGCGCCACACATTTTCGATGGGAGACAGGTCTGAACTGCAGGCGGGCCAGGAAAGTACCCGCACTCTTTTACTACGAAGCCACGCTGTTGTAACACGTGGCTTGGCATTGTTTTGCTGTAATAAGCAGGGGCGTCCATGATAACGTTGCTTAGATGACAACATGTGTTTCTCCAAAACCTGTATGGACCATTCAGCATTAATGGTTTCTTTACAGATATGTAAGTTACCCATGCCTTGGGCACTAATGCACCCCCATACCATCACAGATGCTGGCTTTTGAACTTTGCGCCTATACCAATCCGGATGGTTAATTTCCTCTTTGTTCCGGAGGACACCACGTCCACAGTTTCCAAATACAATTTGAAATGTGGACTCGTCAGACCACAGAACACTTTTCCACTTTTCATCAGTCCATCATAGATAGCAAAGCCGGCGGCGTTCCTGGGTGTTGTTGATAAATGGCTTTCGCTTTCCATGGTGAGTTTTAACTAGCAATTACAGATGTAGCGACCAACTGTAGTTACTGACAGTGGTTTTATGAAGTGTCCCTGAACCCATGTGGTGATATCCTTAACACACTGATGTCGGTTTTTGATGCAGTACTGCCTGAGGGATCAAAGGTCCGTAATATCATCGCTTACGTGCAGTGATTTCTCCAGATTCTCTAAACCTTTTGATGATTTTACGGACCGTAGATGGTAAAATACCAAAATTCCTTGCAATAGCTCGTTGAGAAATGTCGTTCTAAAACTGTTCGACAATTTGCTTACAAAGTGGTGACCCTCGTCCCATCCTTGTTTGTGAATTACTTAGCATTTCATGGAAGCTGCTTTTATACCCAATCATGGCACCCACCTGTTCCCAATTAGCCGGCACACCTGTGGGATGTTCCAAATATGTGTTTGATGAGCATTCCTCAACTTAATCAGTATTTATTGCCACCTTTCCCAACTTCTTTGTCACGTGTTGCTGGCGTCAAATTCTACAGTTAATGATTATTTGCACAAAGAAAAAACATGTTTATCAGTTTTAACATGAAATATGTCGTCTTTGTAGCATATTCAACTGAATATGGGTTGAAAATGATTTGCAAATCATTGTATTCCGTTTATATTTACATCTAACACAATTTCCCAACTCATATGGAAACGGGGTTTGTATGTATATATGTGTGTGTGTGTGTGTGTGTGTGTGTGTGTGCAGTACATTTTCTTTATGGTAACTGTTTGCCCCTAGTTAGGGACCCTCCTAGTTTGTGTGAAAAAGAGTAAACAAAGTGTGAATCAGTAAGGAAAGAGGACCCCTACCCCACCCACACCCGTGCTCCCCCCCCCCGTCGTCCCCCTTTACTCCTCCTACCTCCCCGCTCACAGGCCGGTCAGCGTGCCAGCGTGTGATGGCGTGCAACGACCCGCTCCCTCGTCCCTCATATCTCTCTCCTCACCATGTGAAGCAGGACCCGTGCCAGACGTTCGCCTCCAGAGTCACTTTGGTGATGGTGAGCGAGTCCAAATATTTTCATAGGCATCTTTTCTCCTAACAGATGTTGCATGTTTGTGCCGGCCGGGCTCATTTATCCTTGTTAACGTTTGCCTGTATTTTGTTAAAAGTTGTACTTTCTCTTGTCTGCGTTTTTCTACGGCGAGCTTTCAAGACGCCTGCAGGCTTCCTTGCTGCAAGATGGAGATTAGCGTCACTATGAGTTGATGGGGTTGTGAATCGATGCACGCCGAGGCAACAAGCTCATGGTGTTGGGGTCTGGGGCGGGGGGGATGGTCCAGTGCAGCTGTGTCCCTCTTTGAGATTCCAGCGCTCTACCTCCTCTCGCCGCTGCCAAAGCGCTATCATTAAGGCTGGCGATTTACCGAGCGGCCATTGTGGCCCGGCCATGGAGCGTTAGTGTGTCCTTTTAAGTGTGGCTAAACTAAGTCTATTCACTTGTAAAAGAGCGCGTCCATTGGCAGATAGTTGGCAGGTCGCACAGAGAAGCTATTCACCGGCGTAGGAAGGAGCTGAGAACTGCCACGGAAATGCTCACGAACCCCCTGGAATATATTAATGGGGAGACTTTGGATGCCCTTTTAGGGTGCATGATTTCAAAGTCTTATTGGCATTGTTTTGGGGGTTCCCTCGTGGATATGTAAAGGTGAAACCCAGATGGGCCAAGCACTCTGGTTTCAACAAGGCTCATGCACAAAAAGTCAGACCCCGGGCGCCCCTTTTATTTCTGATGCCATGCGTGACAAATTAAACCCCCGTTGAATGAGGACATAACGACTTGTGACTATAAATAATGCCATTAAGGAGGACTTGACTGGATTTTAATGAAGCTTTCTTCCAGCAAGTCGTCGGATAATTCACACTGTTTTTTTTTTTAAGGTTTTACAAATCCTGGCAAAACAAATAAATAGTCCCGTCACAGTGTCAGGATGGAGTCCATGTCGGACTATTTAAGCTGGGCGACCTGGAGACTTTCGTCTATATAAGGGGTGACGAACTTGTTTCCGCTCAGGGGCCGCATGGAGGAAAATGTATTCCCGAGTGGGCCGGACTTGTAAAATCATGGCATAATAACTTAAAAATACAACCAAGACGACTTCAGATGGTTGGAGAATGTACATGTCACAAATAATAATCTTGAGAAAAGACTTTCAAAGTAAAATTCTGAGGAAAAAAAATAATAATTTCAGTGTATCTACAAACCCCGTTTCCATATGAGTTGGGAAATTGTGTTAGATGCAAATATAAACGGAATACAATGATTTGCAAATCATTTTCAACCCATATTCAGTTGAATATGCTACAAAGACAACATATTTGATGTTCAAACTGAAAAACCATTTTTTTTTTCCCCAAATAATCATTAACTTTAGAATTTGATGCCAGCAACACGTGACAAAGAAGTTGGGAAAGGTGGCAATAAATACTGATAAAGTTAAGGAATACTCATCACACACTTATTTGGAACCGGTGTGCAGGCTAATTGGAAAACAGGTGACTGCCATGATTGGGTATAAAAACAGCTTCTCAAAAAATGCTCAGTCTTTCACAAGAAAGGATGGGGCGAGGTACACCCCTTTGTCCACAACTGCGTGAGAAAATATTCAAACAGTTTAAGAAAAACATTTCTCAAAGTGCAATTGCAAGAAATTTAGGGATTTTAACATCTACGGTCTATAATATCATCAATAGGTTCAGAGAATCTGGAGAAATCACTCCACGTAAGCGGCATGGCCGGAAACCAATATTGAATGACCGTGACTTTTGATCCCTCAGACGGCACTGTATCAAAAACTGACATCAATCTCTAAAGGATATCACCACATGGGCTCAGGAACACTTCAGAAAACCACTGTCAGTAGATACAGTTTGTCGCTACATCTGTAAGTGAAAGTTAAAGCTTTACTATGCGAAGCGAAAGCAATTTATCAACAACATCCAGAAACGCCACCGGCTTCTCTGGGCCCAAGATCATCTAAGATGGACTGATGCAAAGTGGAAGTGTTCTGTGGTCTGACGAGTCCACATTTCAAATTGTTTTTGGAAATGTTCGACATTGTGTCATCCGGACAAAAGGGGAAGCGAACCATCCAGACTGTTATTGACGCAAAGTTCAAAAGCCAGCATCTGTGATGGTATGGGGGTGCATTAGTGCCCAAGGCATGGGTAACTTACACATCTGTGAAGGCACCATTAATGCTGAAAGGTACATACAGGTTTTGGAACAACAAATGCTGCCATCTAAGCGGCGTCTTTTTCATGGACGCCCCTGCTTATTTCAGCAAGATAATGCCAAGCCACATTCAGCACGTGTTACAACAGCGTGGCTTCGTAAAAAAACAGTGCAGGTACTTTCCTGGCCCGCCTGCAGTCCAGACCTGTCTCCCATCGAAAATGTGTGGCGCATTATGAAGCATAAAATACGACAGCGGAGACCCCGGACTGTTGAACGACTGAAGCTCTACATAAAACAAGAATGGGAAATAATTCCACTTTCAAAGCTTCAACAATTAGTTTCCTCAGTTCCTAAACGTTTATTGAGTGTTGTTAAAAGAAAAGATGATGTAACACAGAGGTGAACATGCCCTTTCCCAACTACTTTGGCACGTGTTGCAGCCATGCAATTCTAAGTTAATTATTATTTGCAAAAAAAAACAAAGTAAACATCTAACACAATTTCCCAACTCATATGGAAATGTGGTTTGGAAAATCATGGCATAATAACTTAAAAATACAACTACGAGGACTTCAGATTGTTGGAGAATGTACATATCACAAATATTCCTCTTGAGAAAACACTTCCAAAGTAAAATTCAGAGGAAAAACAATCATGTCAGTGTATCTACAAAGCAATTCAACTTTAAGTCACTGGGAACAACCAAAAAACTAAATAAAGTATAAATAAAAACTCTTCTATCGACTAACTCATGTGTGATTTCCACACATTATTCCTGCGCCAACTCAACAAATCATACAAACTGAGGTAAAACCTATTTAAGAGGGTTGAGTTACTCCCTGCCTTCTAGGCATTATTGTACAAAACCCGTTCCCATTTGAGTTGGGAAATTGTGTTAGAGGTAAATAAAAACTGAATACAATGATTTGCAAATCCTTTTCAACCCATATTCAATCGAATGCACTACAACGACAAGATATTTGATGTTCAAACTCATAAACTTCGTTTTTTTTTGCAAATAATAATTAACTTATAATTTCATGGCTGCGACACGTGCCAAACTAGTTGGGAAAGGGCATGTTCACCACTGTGTTACATCGCCTTTTCTTTTAACAACACCCAATAAACGTTTGGGAACTGAGGAAACTAATTGTTGAAGCTTTGAAAGTGGAATTCTTTCCCATTCTTGTTTTATGTAGAGCTTCAGTCGTTCAACAGTCCGGGGTCTCCGCTGTCGTATTTTACGCTTCATAATTCGCCACACATTTGCGATGAAAGTACCCGCACTCTTTTTTTTAACGAAGCCACGCTGTTGTAACACGTGCTGAATGTGGCTTGGCATTGTTTTGCTGAAATAAGCAGGGTACCTTTCAGCATTAATGGTGCTTTCACAGATTTGTAAGTTACCCATGCCTTGGGCACTAATGCACCCCCATACCATCACAGATGCTGGCTTTTGAACTTTGCGTCGATAACAGTCTGGATGGTTCGCTTCCCCTTTGGTCCGGATGACACAATGTCGAATATTTCCACAAAAAAGACCTCAGAACACTTTTTCACTTTGCATCAGTCCTTCTTAGATGATTTTGGGCCCAGAGAAGCCGGCGGCGTTTCTGGATGTTGTTGATGGCTTTTGCTTTGCATAGTAGAGCTTTAACTTACATTTACAGATGTAGTGACTAACTGTATTCAGTGACAGTGGTTTTCTGAAGTTTTCCTGAGCCCATGTGGTGATATCCTTTAGAGATTGATGTCGGTTTTTGATGCAGTGCCGTCTAAGGGTCATTCAATGTTGGTGTCCGGCCAGGCCGCTTACTTGGAGTGATTTTTCCAGATTCTCTGAATTTTTTTAAAGATATTATGGACCGTAGACGTTGAAATCCCTAAATTTCTTGCAATTGCACTTTGAGAAATGTTGTTCTTAAACTGTTCGACTATTTGCTCACGCAGTTGTGGACAAATGGGTGTACCTTGCCCCATCCTTTCTTGTGAAAGACTGAGCATTTTTTGGGAAGCTGTTTTTGTACCCAATCATGGCACCCACCTGTTCCCAATTAGCCTGCACACCTGTGGGATGTTCCACATAAGTGTTTGATGAGCATTCCTCAACTTATCAGTATTTATTGCCACCTTTCCCAACTTCTTTCTCACGTGTTGCTGGCATCAAATTATAACGTTAATGATTATCTGCAAAAAAAAAAAAGATTTATCAGTTTGAACATCAAATATGTTGTCTTTGTAGCATATTCAACTGAATATGGGTTGAAAATGATTTGCAAATTATTGTATTCAGTTTATATTTACATCTAACACAATTTTTCCAACTCATATGGAAACCGGATTTGTATATCGATAGAAAAATAAAAGCTATGCAATGTTTGAACAATTTCAACAAACCAAAACTAGAAACTTAAAAAAACTGACAGTATTGCAGTAATTCACACAATGTTCACTTAATTTAAATTGGCACAGAAGACAATTATTTCCACAGAACTACACGTATATCAATGTGCAGTGTCTCATGCAGCCTTTTAAGTGGGGTTACCAACTGTTTGTTTTACGTTGGGTGTACCTATTGCTTGGTATACATGTTCGTCCCTGTATAAACTATTCGCTTGCCTAACAGAATTTCTATTGTGACATCTAGTGGACACATTTGGAACAGCAGTTTCTGTAATTTAAAAATGCTGCTAAATTTTTACACTCTCGCGGGCCGGATTTAACCTGTTCGCCGGCCTGATTTGGCCTACAAGCCGCATGTTTGACAACCCTGGTCTACATCCTTCTTGTATCAGCTGGGCAAATATTTTGACTTAGGGGCCACATTGAGAGAAAAAAAAATTTCTAGGGTGCCAATGTGTATGTGTGTAAATTATATGTACACATTAAGCTGTAAAAATATGCTGTACAGTATGTGTGTTTGGGTCTCTTTTTTTAAGGAACAATAATACCGAAAGTCACAATGTCCAGTAGAATTCTAAAACGTTATTAATTTAGTTTTTGTCAAGGTTGGACTTGGATTGTTTCTTCTCTGCAAAGGATAGTTGGGACGAGCCGGACGTGAATGCGAGTACATGTCGATTAATTACTAAACAAAGTACAACAAAAGGCAAACAAAGGGCACGCACGAGGGCGGAAAACAAAGTTGGCTAATGAAAAAACAAATGACTAGCACAAAGGCTGCAAATTATAAACGTGAAACACAAAAACTTGCCCTGTGGCATAAATGACTAAATTTACGTGGCGTGGAAAAAACGAACAGCATCGGTATGGCATGAAGGAGTTGAGGGACAGGGAGGTGGGTGGTAATGTGGGAAGCTGCCAGACTGACTGCCTGGTAACTGTGGCTTAAATAACAACTGTGATCATTACTAACAGGTATGAGGGCTGAGGACAGGGCGTGACTTGATGGCAAGGTGAAAATCAATAAGTTGGCATGGAGACGAAAACAAACCAGGAAGTGCAAAACAGAACTGAGTGTGCAAAAAACAAAACATAACATGACCAAAACAAAACATGATCCATAGGCGTGACAAATTTAGTCTTATTTGAAAGGAAAATGCACAGAAACACTAAACTCAAAGACAGATATGTTCTGTGCCAGATTATAGCTAATTAGCTAATTTCCATCTGCAGTCCCCGGCTACCTAAATTAAAGGGATACAAAAATCATGCAATAAAATTATTACAATTGAATCATGCCATATCATGTAATCAAATTAAGAAAAGTCATAAATGCCCTTTCATGGACACATACTTTATATACAATACAACCACATCTCATTCACATCATCGCACAAAGACAATACATGCTCTTGTTCACATTTGTCAACAAAAATGCTGTCATGGATAAAGATAATACACATTAAGTTGATCTGTCAAACATAGTGGCCACCTTAGTGACCGTGTGAGCAGCTTTGATTGCTCCAAAGCCACTTTTTAACTTCAATTGTAAATGAAGAGTAATCTGTTAACTTTTCAAGTTTGTTGTGAGGTCGTTCCATTCCTTTATGGCTTTATATGAAAAGGCTGATTGTGCAAAAGATGTTATGACAGACCACCTCAAAAAAAGGAATGGAATTTTACAGTTTTTTTTTACTGAATGGGACACCCAAAATGTACATTAAAATAAAGAAAGTGGGATTTACAGTATTAACTATGAACAATAAAAAACTGAATATTAACATCATGTGAACGTCGCTCCTCTTTTACATCTCAGATCAGCTCCTCGATGGACGTATTTTACAATAAAGCAAAACACAACAAAAATGTAACAAACAGAAAAATATGAATGCAAAGGGTAATAAATACCTACAATATAACATATCTGTCAACGTTTGTTGATGACAAACCCCAAGATGCAGAGATGGAGGCAGGCATGAGGTGAGAAAAGATGGTTTTAATAAAAATACTAAGACAAAAACCAACAAAGGGTTCAAACCAAAAGTGCGCACGTTGGCGGATAACAAACAAAGGCCTAGCGTGGAATCTAACAGGTATCTAGCAGGAAACAGAGAAACTGGAAACAGCTAATGGCTAACAAGAAAACACGAAACCAAAAAGCTAGGAGAAAACAAACTACAAATAGCTAACAGGAATGGCTTACCGCTACGACGACAAGGACAAATAGTAGCACGACAGGTAGTGGCTGTAATGATGACATCGACACAACACGACAGGTAGCAACGACACAAGAACGGCATATGGCAACGACAATATTCCAGCAACTGACTCAAGACAAAGCGGGTACAAATAGGAGCGGGCTGATTGACAACAGGTGTGGCCAGCACACAGGGAGACAAACAGGAAGCTGAACCAAAATAAGAGTACTGACGGGAACTAAGGACAGGAAATACTAAACACACACAGAGGAAAAACTAAAACACAAACAAACTGTCAGCGGCAAGCCTGACAATATCACTTTTATGCAGAACTTTGTTGTAAAAATCTTCTTCAGCATCTGTTTTCTGATACGCGCGTTTCGGGTTGGATGCTCTGAAAACAAACCCCGCCCACTCTGCTTTCTTCCTCGTTTGAGCGGCTGTGACGTAGATTACCGTAATAACTCGTATAACACCCAAAAGTGCAGATTACAACCACTGAAATACTTTCTGTAGTTCAAGACTTACGGTCATTTAAAAACAGCACTGCACATCATAAAGGTGGCTACAGTTTTGATGTTAAAGGTCTAAAAAAATGATGTAGAACGTCTGGCGGTCCAGATTGAAAATCTTAATGGGCCGCGGGCCATATTTTGCTCAGATTGCTATTAAACATAAGGGGTGAGCGGACAGATTGAAAATGCACATCAATGTAATATATATACTGTATATACATATATATATATATATATAGAGAGAGATATATATATATATATATATATATATATATATATATATTACAAAGTTGAGATGGTGCTCACTGCAATGTCACTACAGCACATTGGAGCTTTTGCAACATTTCAGCAGTTCCTGCTGGAAAATTATTTTTGAGATGGATGACATGTTTATGTGTCTCTTTAGTGAATTTCTGACAGTGCTACAAACTCTTGTCTGTTCTCCATGCACGTGGTGCACTGTGGAACATCATTTCGCAGCCCAGCACAATAATAAACTTAGTGAACTACGGTGTCCTAGAGGTGCAAAACATTTTTACATTTCATGAAATTAATTCCAGAACACAGAAATCTAAATGTTATAGATCAAAATATATTACATTTATAAAGACCAAAATTACATTAGATTGAACAACTTAAAATCACGCAAACCAAAATAATAAAACACTTAACTAACAATAACAGACAACAAAATAACAAAAGACAAAATAACCAACAAGTACACAAACCAGAAAAAAAAATCAAATATAAAACAACTTACAATTACAAAAAACAAAAAAACTATGTACAAAACTATTTATTATTTCAGTAAACAAAATAAAAGATGAACAAAATATAAAACCATTTACAAATTCAGAAAAAAAAAATGGCCAAAAATGAAACAACTTAGATTTGCACAAAACAAAATAACAAAAGATGAAACAACTTACAATTGTCAGGCTTGTCCCTGACAGTTTGGCCATGTTTTAGTTTTTCCTCTGCGTTTGTCTTTGTTTCCTGTTTGTCTCCCTTGTTGTGGCTGATTGGCACATGGCCACACCTGGTGTTAATCAGCCAGATACTATTTAAAGCTGCCTTCCCCTCCAGTCAGGGCTGGATTATTGTCACCACTACCTGTCAATGTCATCAATACTTATCGTTGTAGCTGTGTCTACTTCTGTTCACTCTGCTCATGTCATAGTTCCTTCGTGTCACAGTAAGTGTTTCTGTTTGTAGTCCACAGTTAGCCTTTGTGCTAGTTTTGGTTCATAGCCAAGTTTGTTCTCCGCCTTGTGCGCGCCTTTTGTTTGTACCCTTTTGTTTGCTCTTGTTTGTGTTAAATTAAATCATGTTTACCTGCACAATGCCTGCCCCCTTCTCTGCGTCTTGGGGTTCGTCAACAACAACACGTGACAACAATTACACAAACAAATAATAAAACAAAACACGAAACAACACACAACGACACAAACCAATTTAAAATGGAACAACTTAAAATCACATGGTCCGTGTACCTTCCGTTCATTCTATTTCCAATTCTGATACGCAAATCAAAAAACAAAAATAAGGCAGTTTTTCGATTTTTATCATATGTGGCAGTTTTGAAAACAAGGCGAAACAATGGTTAATTGTCATTAAAATATTGCCATAAAATTTGACTTTGTGCTGTTTTGGATTTGTAACACAAAAATCCAATTAATTTTAATCCCAAATGCAAAAATGTGTGTTTAACTGTGTGATGACAAATTAAATCGGATGCAGTATTATAGGTTTTCCTTAAATGGGTTGTACTTGTATAGCGCTTTTCTACCTTCAAGGTACTCAAAGCGCTTTGACACTACTTCCACATTTACCCATTCACACACACATTCACACACTGATGGAGGGAGCTGCCATGCAAGGCGCCAACCAGCACCCATCAGGAGCAAGGGTGAAGTGTCTTGCTCACGACACAACGGACGTGACGAGGTTGGTACTAGGTGGGATTTGAACCAGGGACCCCCGGGTTGCGCACGGCAACTCTCCCACTGCGCCACGCCGTCCTTCTCATTTAGCATGTTTTTTTTTAGCTGGAGTCCTATTGTCGATTTAAAGAAATGTCTTTCAATAATTGTCCAACTTTTGTTTCAGAAATGAAAATGGAAAAAATGGCCCAAAATGTGTTTTTTTGATTCGCATTAGAATTCAAAATAGAATAAACTGAAGGTACATGGATCTCATACAAACCAAAATATCACAAATACAAAAACTTTTTACAAATTCAGAAAACAAAACAACAAAAAACTAAAGAACTTACAATCACACAAACTAAATAAACAAAAGGATTCAACGACATTTACATAAACCTAAATAACAAAATGCATAACAATTTATAATTTTAGAAAACAAAATAACAAAAAAAAACAATTTACAATTAGACAGACCAAAATTACGTTGGATGAAACAACTTACAATCACACAAACCAAAATAACAAAAGAATAAACAACTAAAAATTACAAAAACAACAAAAGATGAAATAACTTACAATTACACAAACCAAAAAAAAACAAAATCTAAAACAACTTACAAGTAGATAAACAAAAATTACAAAATATAAAACAATTTTTAATTTCAGAAAACAAAATAATAAAAGACGAAACGACTTCTAATTTCAGAAAACACAACAACAAAAGATGACAACTTACAATTACACAAACCAGAAAAGGAAGCTCCCGAATCAGTCAACTAATTATTTTCTCCACAGCGTCGAACTTCCTCATTCTGCTTCACTGTAATACTTTATCTATTGCCAAATTATTCAATAAACATAATAAATATAATGCCAAATTCTAAGTTGTTTTGTTTTTACTTTTTTTGTTTTGTGAAATTGTAATTTGGAAATGTAATATAAAAGTGTTCACCTCCAGACCACCGTAATGAGAACTACCCAGTGAGAAAAAACGGAGTGGTAAGAGTTGAGGAGAAAATAATTTGTATTTGCTACTTTAGTATTAGTTCACTCAAAAAGGTCCAACAAAAAACGATTCGTACAAGAAGTAAAGCATTTTTTATTTACTGCAATTAAACAGATAGGCTTGAAGAGACCTGAGTGTACTTGAAAATATCAAACACCCCAGAAATAAAAATGGAAATTTTCAAATTTACTTTTATTATTAGAGATGAAATGGACATATTTAATAAGTTTATTTAAATAATACTTCTGTAATGCAATTAATAAAGAGATCTCCAAAGACATGCACCTAGGGATAAGTTGATTGGCAACACTAAATTGGCCCTAGAGTGTGAATGTGAGTGCAAATGTTGTCTGTCTATCTGTGTTGGCCCTGTGACGAGGTGGTGACTTGTCCAGGGTGTACACAGCCTCCGGCACGTGTGCAGCTGGGATAGGCTCCAGCACCCCCGAATGGGACAAGCGGTCGAAAATGGATGGATGGATGAACATTCGTACATAAAATGAATATCAAAGTTATAAGTACGGGTAAACTCCGCGGTTTCTACCCCAAACATAAAAATATCATGTCGAGATGATATATTTTTACTATTATTTTCATTGTGGTGTTTTTGCCACTATTTTGTTATTATTTGCTTGCCTATTCCGTCAGAATTTGTTGTTCATTATTTTTTTTGTAGATGAAATATGAAATGATAAAGACTAAGACATTATGCATTTTTTTTTTTGCAAATTCATTGTAAATAAGTAACTGAAAAAAGAAACAATGCAAATGTTATGATCCGCTGCACGGATCATTCCGTATTCGTGTTTTGTTCCATTTTTGTATTATAGTATGCCAATTATTGCCTTAGTTCCTTGTTTGGTCTTTTACCATGGTTACTCATTAGTTTTCACCTGCCCCTTGTTTTCCACGCACACCTTTTCCTCTTGATGACTGCCTTATTTAAGCCTGCCCCTTTTGTTATTTCGTCCTCGGTTCCTAATTTGCTTTCACGCAACAGATGACGACTGCTTTCCATTTTTTACTCACTAGCTTTCGCACTACGCTGTATTTTTTCCTAGCTTTCATGCTAGTTGTTTTTGTTTTCCCTTTTTGTGCCAAGTATAGTGTTTCTGTTTGTTTCCCTAGCTCCCATGCTAGCTCCTTTTGTTTGCTTTTTCTGCTTACCACCAGTGTTTCTGTTCCTAGCCTGCTTTCGAGTTTAATAAATCTTAATTTCTTACCTTACGCTGTGTTCTTGCCCGACGCATCCCTGGAAGAACAAATCCGGCATCGCTATGCCAACCAAGTCTCGCAGCAAATCCAATTACTCCATTCCAGACACCCAAAATAATGGACAAAAATGCCCTATAAATAGATTAATTCTAGTTCCAGATGCAGAAAACAACGTGAAATACATATAAATGATGAATATCATTGATACATTTACATGTTTACAGCAGTTTTACCTTTATTGAATTATTTTGCTTCATGTTCTTTCTTGAATTATTTAGTGTTTTTCATTTTCTTTATGTGAGTGCTGGCAGTCACAACTTTATTTGGCCCCATGATAACTTACTGCAGAGTTTAAAAAGTAAAAAGAATACACTGAGTCACCAACACGTGCTACTTTTATTTGGGCACACGATTCCACAGAACAATATACGGAACAACGGACAATTTTATTTTCAAGCAAAATGATTGGTCGGCCGTATGATAACCACAATGACGTACGAAAACTGTGGCATCGTTTGTGTATACCAAGAAGATCTTGGGCTAAAAATCTTTTTTTTCTGTCTGCTGGTCACATGTTTTCCTCCCACAGTCCACACACACACACACAGGTCACATGAATTGGCCTCTAATCTCTTCACAGGTTGTTAGGGCTTTAAACTGTTTTCCGACACTCTCTTACAAAGCAGCAAAATAACAGACGCAGTTGAACCTTATCTGTTTGGCAGGACAATGTTCAACCTATCTGGAAGATCTCATTGGTAATTACAGCAAAATAATAATAACGTCCAAGTTCAAACTGGCGCCTTCTTTAAACATTTATTTTACTGTGCAGGTGATTTCATAAGTACTGTTTTATCACTTATAACTGTCAAACACTTCCACTGGTTGTAACAGAATTAAAATGGGAGAATGATAAAAAAAAAAAAAAGGTAAGTTAAGAGATTTCCAAACTTTTTTAATGGATAGCAGCAATCTTTTATTTTAAGCAGGCAAATTCCAAAACAAAATAAAAATAGCAAAAGTTGTACCGTTTTATAATTGAGACAAACACCATTTTACAAACTATGGACCTGTTTCCTACTTCCACAATTTTCAAAAATGTTTGAAAAATGATTCGACTACAGATTGGACAAATTTATAAATAAAAGTGGAGAACTAATACAGAGTCAATATCTCAACATCAATGGCATTAATGGAACTAACGAAAGAGCTCACTAATGCAATAGATAGTAAACAGTGTGCAACCGCAGTGTTTATGGTTTTAACAACAAGTATTTGACAAAATTAATCATAACATCTTAATCAACTAATTAGAATGGTATGGAACCAGGTGGCCAGTCTTGAACAAGATAAAAAGCTACTTAAACAGGAAACAATGTGCATAATGCTAAATGCCTACTGTGTCACAGGACAACTTTAATAGAATAGAATAGAAAGTACTTTATTGATCCCTGGGGGAAATTCAGCACCACAGTTCACTCACAATAGACAACAATAATAATACATAATATATAACATATATTATATGTATAATATATGAATAGTATAAATATATTCTACATTTAAGTGCAGTCAAGGAACATATGCATTATACAGTCTGATGGCTGTCGGTATGAAGGACCTCCTGTGTCGTTCCGTGTTGCATTTAGGGAGCCTGAGCCTTCCACTGAACGTGCTCATTCTCTCCGCAAGGTCCGAGTGTAGTAAGTGCGAGGTGTTGTCCATAACTGCTAGGAGTTTTGCTAGACTTCTCCTCTCTGACACCACCGCCAGAGAGTCCAGCTCCACTCCCACCACGTTACTGGCGTTATCTACCAACTTGTCCAGTCTGTTTGTGTCCCTCACTCTTAGCCCGCTACCCCAGCAAGCCACGGCGTACAAGAAGGCGCCCGCCAGCACCGACTCGTAGAACATCTTCAACATCTTTGTACGAGTCGGTGGTGGCGGGCGCCTTCTTGTACGCCGTGGCTTGCTGGGGTAGCGGGCTAAGAGTGAGGGACACAAACAGACTGGACAAGTTGGCAGAGAAGGCCAGTAACGTGGCGGGAGTGGAGCTGGACTCTCTGGCGTTGGTGTCAGAGAGGAGAAGTCTAGCAAAACTCCTAGCCATTATGGAAAACACCTCCCACCCACAACACTCGGACCTTGTGGAGAAAATGAGCATGTTCAGTGGAGGGCTCAGACTCCCTAAATGCAACACGGAACGACACAGGAGGTCCTTAATACCGACAGCCATCAGACTGTATAATGCATATGTTCCTTGACTGCACTTAAATGTAGAATATATTTATACTATTCATATATTATATATAAAATATAGGTCATATATTATTTATTATTATGACCAAGGTATGACCCTGTAACTACATGGTATTGGATTGATACCAAAATATGTAGTACCACCTAAAACTGATGTCAAGTATCCAAACAACAAAGTGCTGATTACATCTTAACAGAAGTGTAGACAGAACATAATAAAACAGAAAGTAAGCAGGTATTAAAAGTAAGTAAACACTTTCTACTGCTTGTCCCTCATGATTTTGATAATAGAATGGTAAATGACACAATATGCTACTGTGTACATCAGCAGCCATACTATGAGCCTTTGTTTGCTTGCTTACTACTAAAAGAGAAGTTGTCTAGACCAGTGGTTCTCAAATGGGGGTACTTGAAGGTATGCCAAGGGGTACATGAGATTTTTTTAAAACATTCTAGAAATAGCAACAATTCAAAAAATCCTTTACAAATATATTTATTGAATGATACTTCAACAAAATATAAATGTAAGTTCATAAACTGTGAAAAGAAATGCAACAATGCAATATTCAGTGTTGACAGCTAGATTTTTTGTGGACATGTTCCATAAATATTGATGTTAAAGATTTATTTTTCTTTGAAGCAATGTTTAGAATTAAGTTCATGAATCCAGATGGATCTCTATTACAATCCCCAAAGAGGGCACTTTATGTTGATGATTACTTCTATGTGTAGAAATCTTTATTTATAATTGAATCACTTGTTTATTTTTCGACAAGTTTTTAGTTATTTTTATATCTTTTTTTCCAAATAGTTCAAGAAAGATTACTAGAAATGAGCATTATTTTTGCACTGTCATACAATTTAATAAATCAGAAACTGACCGGCCCCTCACCCCACCTCAACCCCCAATCCCCCGAATTCGGAGATCTCAAGGTTGGCAAGTATGTTGCTGGTATGGCTACACTTTCATTAGGCCTCTAAGTGACGTATAGCAAACATTCTGGAGTGGGTGTCACGCGACAGTCATGTGACTAACCCAGAACATGACTTCATGTAAACACCAAGTAGCTTATCTACAAAAACACATTTTTTGGCCAATAAATGTCATTTTAAATTCAATGAAAAATTCCAATGCTTTAATAAAATATCAAATATTACAATTAAACTGTTCTTAATATCTATCCATCCATCCATTCATCCATCCATCCATCCATTTTCTACCGCTTATTCCCCTTTGGGTCGTGGGGGTGTTCGAATGAGTGAATAAACAGTGCACGTCAGGTGGGGGCTTTTCATCCTTAGAATTGTTTTGTAAATTGCTAGAGAAAAAGATTAACAACAATAAATTGATGAATAATTTTGAATGAATATGGTCTTTCGTTCAATTCAGAGGACATTTGTGGTATTAAGCGCAAAAAAAACTTCAAAACGAGTTATTTTCAAATGAGGAATACAAACACAAAAATCCAACATCTGACAAATGAAACATCTTGATCTGTTGTATATCTCATCATTAGTAAAAGTGTTGGAAATAACCGATTTTTAGATGCATCGCAATTCGGACATGAACGATTATATAATCGATTAATAAACATCAATAATCGATAGGGGTGTAACGGTACACAAAAATTTCGGTTCGGTACATACCTCGGTTTAGAGGTCACAGTTCGGTTCATTTTCGGTACAGTAAGAAAACAACAAGATTTAAATTTTTGGGTTATTTATTTACGAAATTTGTAAAAAATGCCTTTATCCTTTTAACATTGGGAACACTATAATAATTCTACCCACATTAACCAACATTAAATTGCCTCAAATAGTTGCTCAGATTAAATAAAATGACAAAACCTTTCTTCTACATATAAAAAGTGCAACATTAAACAGTTTCAAGTCAACTCGTCATGCTTAATTTATTACAGCATTTGGGAAGCCTGTAGTTGACTTTTATTATGTAAATGTTATATTTTTATATTTTTATCAACATGCGATAGCAGGGACCCTGCCATTTAAAGCATTTCTGTCCGTAAAACACACACACTCCCACACACACGCACCAATACACACCGCAAAATGAGCTTTCGTTACGCTAAAAGCTAATTAGCCTTCACCTCAAGCCAGAACTGCGAGCGAGCTGAGCTGCAGTTTAAGTTTCTAGAAGGTCAACGGGCTCATAGTGATGTTACTAGTAGTTGACTGGGAGGTGTTTATTATCATTTGGGGAGAGTACGCTGCCTTATGCTCATCTGCTAAACACCTATCTGCTCGACGCTGAAGCATTTACAACATGCGCTCTGAATACGCACTGCTGATTGGCTGGTAGTGCTCTGAATACGCACTGCTGATTGGCTATTACCGCTACATATGTAACCAATCAGATGGTTGTGTGGGTGGGACAATGCTGGGTGCTGAGACAGAGGCAGAAGAAGCAAAGCAGCTTGTTAAGACTTTAATTTAGAAACTTGTTCGGTACACCCCCGTACCGAAACGGTTCAATACGAATACACGTACCGTTACACCCCTAATAATCAATAATCGATTTATTCATTGTAAATAAAGTTGTGCAGACAGTTCTAAAATTTGGCTGACTGCAGCAAGGCACCTCAACGAGAATTAAGTTAACTATTTATTATACAAAATGAATTGTTTTTTTTTTATGTCGCAAGTAATTAACGCTTATTTAGTGAAACAAAAAGTAATTTAAAATGTCATGAATATACATGAATTAAAGACGCATCAACAATCGATTTTTAATCAAATTGTAGCTCCTGAAATCGAAATTGGAATCGAATCGTACCTCTTGGTATTAAGTTTAAAGACGATCTGGAGCTCAGCCGAGATAAGTGATGGATTTTTTTTAGCATGTGCAAAAAAATCTGTGCTATTTTAAACCTAAAAGCTGACAAAAAATGCTGAATTACACAAGAAATTAATATTCTTTAATGGAACAAAAATTATTATCCGAGCTCGTTTGAATTCTTCCATGTAACAATATGCATAACTTTGCATTGCTATTATTCACGTTCTTTGTGCCAGGTTTTACTGATAATAAGATAACATTTAGCAAATCAGCAGAATAACGTTGAACACTTTCAAATCGGATTCACAAACCTAATTCATCAACTGTTTAATCCCAGCTGGCCTCTCTGCACTGCACATTACTTTAAGGAGGGTTGTTTTCCCCTCAATAGTAAAATGTATATTCGCCAGTGGTGTGCTGTCAGGGCGAACTAGGCCTTCTCTGCTGGCCTAACATAACCAGAATTAATGTTCATCAAAGACAAAATTATTTTCTAATTACTTTCCCTATATATCTAACAGTATTCATATTCTCTTCAAGTCGTATTATGTTCGTTCAAGTGCTGTTGTTTTTAGTCTTAGTTTGTATCCAATCAGAATTCAGCTAGGTTATGTTGCCATGCAGTACCAAATCTGCAAAAGGGACAATGTGTCATGTCTGTGATCATGTTTTGTTTAAGTGATGTTCGGTTTGGTTTTTGGACACTCAGTTCCTGCTTTTTCACTCTCTTGTTTTGTCACCATAGCAACCATTAGTTTCACATTTTGAGTCACACACCTGTTTTCACTAATCATGTCACTGTTATTTAAACCGATAGTTGCCGGAAAGGCAGACTGGCGACATTACCTCTGCTCACTTCATGCCAGGCTTCTTCTGATACTCATGCCTGTTCATAGTTATGCTTCTTGCTATGCCACGTAAGTTTTGTTTTTTCACGCCACAGTTAACGAGTTTTGCTTCATGTTCATAGTTTCTGCCTTTGTGCAAATTTTTGTACTTCCCCCTTGTGCGCGCCTTTTATTCCTTTATAGTAATAAATAAATATGTCTTTACCTTCACGCATTGCCCGCAGGAAAACAAACCTCAAAATCCACGTACTGACACAATGTGGGCGTCTGTGCACTATAAGAGAACAGGGACATACAGTTGATAGACAGTTGTAATAGCCAATAAGATCACAAGTTGTTGTCAGTAAGGCCCTCTAGATGGCCTCACGTTGAACGCGACATTTACACGTCCTGTGATTGGATACTCATCGGGACCGTTAGCGAATGAATTTGAGAACACAGAGTTGAGAGACAGTTGCGACAGCCAATCAGATCGCAAGTTGTTGACAGTAGCTGTTCTGTTACGACTAAAAGTTGTAAACTCCTGTTGTTAAAGTGTTTCATGCTTGTCATTTATTAAACATTGTTACAGGTGTATTTGTCGCCATCATGTGGTCAGGGCAGTTAATATATATTTGAGAAGTGTGTACTTTAAATCAAACTTTACTGACTGGAAGTTGCATAAGCCAAGCAGAGAAATTTACAGAATATTAAGTATGTTCTAATTGCTGATGTGTTTTATTTGCGCCAGAAAATAACCCGTTTTGTATACTGTTGAGGCGATCAATGCCCAGTAGGGTGTAAATGTGTTCCTGTATAGCAGGGGTCACCAACCTTTTTGAAACCAAGAGCTACTTCTTGGCTACTAAATAATGCGAAGGGCTACCAGTTTGATACACACTTAAATAAATTGCCGAAAATAGCCAATTTGCTCAATTTACCTTTAATGAATAAATCTATATATATGAAATAATGGTTATTTCCGTCATACATTTTTTTTCCTTTTACGTAAGGTTTTTTGTAGAGAATAAACTATGAAAAAAACACTTAATTGAACGGTTTAAAAGAGGAGAAAACACGAAAAAAATTTAAATTACATTTTTAAACATGATTTATCTTCAATTTCGACTGTTTGAATTTCAAAATTCAACCGAAAAAATTAAGAGAAAAACTAGCTAATTCAAATCTTTTTTTTAAAAATTAAAAAAATAATTTATGGAACATCATTAGTAATTTTTCCATTTTAAGATTATTTTTAAAATTTTGATGACATGTTTTAAATAGGTTAAAATCCACTTTGAAATAAGATTTACATTTGATTCTACAGATTTTCTAGATATGCCAGAATATTTTTTATTTTATTTTAATCATAATAAGTTTGAAGAAATATTTTACAAATATTCTTTGTGAAAAAACAGAAGCTAAAATGAAGAATTGAATTAAAATGTATTTATTATTCCTTACAATAAATAAAAAAATACTTGAACATTGATTTAAATTGTCAGGAAAGAAGAGGAAGGAATTTAAAAGGTAAAAAGGAGTATGTTTGAAAATCCTAAAATCTTTTTAAGGTTGTATTTTTTCTCTAAAATTGTCTTTCTGAAAGTTATAAGAAGCAAAGTAAAAAAATAAATGAATTTATTGAAACAAGTAAAGACCAAATCTTTAAAATATTTTCTTGGATTTTCAAATTCTATTTGAGTTTTGTCTCTCTTAGAATTAAAAATGTCGAGCAAAGCGAGACCAGCTTGCTAGTAAATAAATACAATTTAAAAAATAGAGGCAGCTCACTGGTAAGTGCTGCTATTTGAGCTATTTTTAGAACAGGCCAGCGGGCGACTCATCTGGTCCTTACGGGCTACCTGGTGCCCGCGGGCACCGCGTTGGTGACCCCTGCTGTATAGTATTTCTCCAGCAATTATCATGTGGTGACATCAATTATGGTATTTTGAGAGGTAATCATTGAAGTCGGACATCACTGAAGGCTTAGGTAGGAAACGCACGGCCCGCCACTGATATTTGGGGAATCCTTAAAGGCCTACTGAAACCCACTACTACCCACCACGCAGTCTGATAGTTTATATATCAATGATGAAATATTAACATTGCAACACATGCCAATACGGCCGGTTTAGTTTACTAAATTGCAATTTTAAATTTTGCGGGGAAGTACCATGCTAAAACGTTGCGATATGATGACGCGTGCGCGTGACGTCATGCATTGTAGAGGACATTTTGGTCCAGCACCGTTCACAGCTATAAGTCGTCTCTTTTCTTCGCATAATTCAACATTATTATGGACATCTGTGTTGCTGAATCTTTTGCAATTTGTTCAATTAATAATGGAGACGTCAAAGAAGAAAGATGTACGTGGGAAGCGGTGTATTGCGGCCGCCTTTAGCAACACAAACACAGCCGGTGTTTCCTTGTTTACATTCCCAAAAGATAACGGTGAAGCTTTACTATGGAACAGAGCGGTCTAGCGAACATGGTTCCCTACCACATGTCAACCGGCAGGTTTCGGTGAGAAAATGGCGGTAATAAGTCGGGTCTTACTGTCAGGCTTTCCCCTGACAGTTTGTCTATGTTATAGTTATTTTCCTCTGCATTTGTCTGTTTCCTCTGTGTTTAGTATCTCCTGTCTTTAGTTTCTGTCAGAGTTATTTGTTGATGTCAAACCCCGAGATGCAGAGATTGAGGCAGGCATGGTATATGAAAACCCGATTTAATTAAAACTACACAAGAACAAACAAAAAGCTCGCACGTTGGCAGAATAACAAAGTAAGAGAGCTAGCACTGGGAGCTAGAAAAAACAAAAAGGAACTTTAGCATGGAAGCTAGAGGATAACAAACAGAAAAACTGGAAATAGCTAATGGCTAACAAAACAGCTTACAGCTACGACGACCAGGACAAGATGTAGCACGACAGGTAATAGCTGAGACGATGCCAGACACGACAGGTAGCAAAGACACAAGAGTGACATGAGGATCGTGACACTTACCGTAGACAAGAGCGGAGAGCTTGCGTCGTTCCTCCTGCACTTGTCAAAGAGGCAGCTGCGACTCTCTTGCCTCCTCCCACCGGCCGCCCCCAACTGTCGGATGCTTCCACCGTTGTCGGAGGGGAAAAAAAAAAAAAAATCTCAGCCCAGCCTGACCGGCTGCCTTCGCCTCCTCAAGAAACGTGGCTTCCCTCGGAGACACTGGCGGTCACCACACCTGTGGCCACACCCATCCGACTGTCAGGTTGTACAGGTACGACCATATAATCTCGTTAAAACACTAATAACACAATAAGCAGATAAGGGATTTTCCAGAATTATCCTAGTAAATTTGTCTAATAACATCTGAATCACTCTGCCGTCTAGTTTGTTTTTCTTTTCTAGTCCTTCACTCTCACTTTCCTCATCCACGAATCTTTTATCCTCGCTCAAATTCATGGGTAAATCGTCGCTTTCTTGGTCCGAATCACTCTCGCTGCTGGTGGCCATGTTTGTAAACAATGTGAGGATGTGAGGAGCTCCACAACCCGTGAATTCATGCGCACATCGTCTGCTACTTCCGGTGCAGGCAAGGCTTTTTTATTAGCAACCAAAAGTTGCGAACTTTATCGTCGATGTTCTCTAGTAAATCCTTTCAGCAAAAATATGGCAATATCGCGAAATGATCAAGTATGACACATAGAATGGACCTGCAATCCCTGTTTTAAATAAGAACATCTCATTTCAGTAGGCCTTTAAAAAAACTACTTGAGCCCAAGTAGCCACCCACTAACGCCACCCCTGCTCCTTATAAGTTAATAAATGCCTCTAAAGGCCTTAAAAATGAATCATCGTTTGATGCTTGATGAAATATCTCTGTGGGTTCTGCGACTTTAGAGGAATATTTTCCAGTTCCGAATAGTGCTGTCCCAGAGATATGTATGATATGTATAACACAATAAACACTTCCTGATCATATAACTTGACTCACTGCAAGAGAAATAATCTATAATCCTGTGTAACACCATCAACAGAAAGATAATTTCAAGAGTGCAAAAAGAGTATGTCACATTTTGTTAATAAACAGCCACATGCCTAAAAGGGAAACATAGAATACTGAAGGTATTCATTGTTTACTGTATGTGTTCCTCTTTGTTGAATTCAATGCTGAGCTCGACCGTGCCGCCCTGCTATGACGTAAATCTAATTATCTGGCTGACAACAATCACTGTTGTGGCGAGTTCAATGGCTCCATTTCTCATAGGCTGGGCTGAACTGAGTATTAGGAACAACAATCAAAGGGGTGAAAGTTTTGCTATGAAAACATGCTGATTCTTGAAAGAATTCAGTTCTATGACTGTGGTTCAAAATGGACCCACACGCCCCACACCAGGTCTGGCATTGACCCCAAACTGGTCTCTGAATGGGACTGCTCCGTCTATGGAAGGCACCCTACTTTTACAGCTCGGGCCAGAAAAGTCGGTGCTTGGGTTTATTGAGGTGAATTAGCCATGCTGAGTCCTGCTGACAGCACAGCAGTCTACTATGAAAGTAACGTTTTTCTTTTTGCCCTGTGCAGGTCTTTCAGGAGGACCTGATAAAGGAGCGGATGTAGTAGTAACAATGGTGATGTCGTGGGCCCTGTCTTCCTGGGGTCTTGTTCTGTTCATCTGTGTGCTTGCGTGTGAGTCCCAGCAACCACCGATCATACCGGCGGACTGTAACCGAAAGGAGCATCCAGTTGTGTCCAGCCAAGGTAAAGAAATTGTGAAAGTTGGCTTTTAACGTGGGTTCAATCGAACCCTAGGGGTTAAAAGCCTCGGTTCGGCAGAGGTCAAAACACACCAGACTCATGGTCTCAATAAAAACTTCTTCCTATCGGCCATTACGAATACGGCAACAGAAGAAGTCACACTGATTTGCAGGTGTGTAATTTGATGTGAGTTTATGCATTGTGTTGGTTTTGTTCTTTGAACAAAGTGATGTTCATACACGGTTCATTTTGTGTATCGGTAAAAAAACATGGTAACACTTTAGTATGGGAACATATTCACCATTAATTAGTGGCTTATGACATCAGTTAATAATGATGTTGCAACTGTAAAAGAACACCTACCCTGCAAAAAGGGAAATCTAAGTAAGATGGAATATCTCAAATAAGGATGATATTTGCTTATTTTCTGTTTGATAAGATAATTCTTCTCACTAAGCAGATTTTATGTTAGTCTTGTACTTGATTTACGGTCCTAAATCAGGGGTCTTAAACACATTATTTTGCGGCCCGCACCTTGATGTGAAAATTTAACGTTGGTGCGGCCCGCGAGTTTTATATGAATGGCGCTTTACAGCGTCATACTTGATTTTTCCGGGAGACTCCCAATTTTCTGTGCCCCTCCAGGGGTCAACACTCCCCCAAATTTCACTCAAACAACATTATTAAGGGGGCACTGTAACGGCACTGACAGTTGGAAAACTCGGCAAAAGTCCCAAAAACTTTCAAAATACCTACCCAGGTTCGTATCCCACTCGAACCCGGGTGGGGTTTCTGAACATTTTACCGACTTTTCTCACTTTTCTCCCTGCCATCCCGTGAGATTTTGCTGGGCGCGTGTTGGACATTTTGGGCATCCCGGGACTTGTGGGACTTGAACCTGGGTAGGTATTTTTAAAATTTTTGGAACTTTTGCCTACTTTTCCAACTTTTATTCCCCCTCCCCATGCTACTCGGCTGGGTGTGTTATGGACATTTTGGACATCCCGAGACTTGCGCGGCCATACATAAGATTTTTTGTTTGAGTTTTTTTACTTGTTTTAAGGGTTTTGGTCCTAAATGATCTCAGTAAGATATTACAGCTTGTTGCTGAGATTTTATGACCTATATTGATTAAAACATGCTTGAAACTAGAAAATCATCTGTTGCAAAGCTGTGTCATCAACACTCACAAGTATAAAACTACTTTTTTATTGTAATTCAACTCAAGAAGTTCACTCGAAAATAACGGAAACGCACTGCATCATACATATATATATATATATATATGTATATGTATATATATATATATATATACATATGTATATGTATATATATGTATATATATAAGCTTGTATGTGTATATATATATATGTATATATATATACATATGTATATGTATATATGTATATATATAAGTTTGTATGTGTATATATATATATATATATATATACTGTATATATGTATATATACATATGTATATACGTTTGTATGTATATATATATACATATACATATATATATATTATATATTATATATATATATATATATATATATATATATATATATATATATATATATATATATATATATATATATATATATATATATATGTACGTATGTGTGGGAAAAATCACAAGACTACTTTATCTCTACAGAACTGTTTCATGAGGGGTTCCCTCAATCGTCAGGAGATTTTAATGGAAGCATTCACATACGATGGTTTATATAGGGCACAGAGTGGGTAGGTACAGGCAGGTGTAGGGACGTGGTGATTGGCTCATGTGTTACCTAGGAGGTGTTTCCGTCTGTGACGGCATGCTGATAGGATTTCGCTGCGCTTGTTGAGAGATGACAGGTCTGGGTGATGTATAATAAACAGTTTCTCTTTTAAGCATAGGTTGAATCTTTTATTACCACTGTTGTAATGTGTGCTGGATGCAAGAATTTGCAATGTTATTGAATATTCAACATTATTGTCTTTGAGGTTCCAAATGTGCTTGCAGAGTTCTGTAGAATTCCACAAGGTCTGGTTTCTAAAGGAGGCCTTGTGATTATTCCATCTGGCTTTAAACTCTCCTTCGGTTAATCCTACGTACGTGTCGGATGTGTTAATGTCCTTGCGTGTTACCTTTGTTTGGTAAACGACTGATGTTTGTAAGCCATCGCGTTGAGAGGGCAACCTATGCTTGAAAGAGAAACTGTTTATTATATATCACCCAGACCTGTCATCTCTCAACAAGCGCAGCTAAATCATATCAGCAAGCTGTCACAGACGGAAACACCTCCTAGGTAACACATGAGCCAATCACCACGCCCCTACGCCTGCCTGTACCTACCCACTCTGTGCCTTATATAAACCATTGTATGTGAATGCGTCCATTAAAATCTCCTGACGATTGAGGGAACCCCTCATGAAACAGTTCTGTAGAGATGAAGTAGTCTTGTCATTTTTCCCACACATACATATTGCGCTCTACCACGGTATCGAGCACTATTCTCTGGATAATCCAATTAAGACATATAAATATATATATATATATACATATATATATATATATATATATATATATATATATACATATATATATGAATGAATTAGTTGTAGTATCAATGCTTACTTATATCATACTTCTTCGATCTGTGCTTTCATGTATCACAGCCCTGAGGACATGGATGAAGGAGTTCTCCCCCCCAGGAGTGAAGGATTTCTCTCAGCTGGCTCTGGACCTGAGCAGAAAGCAGCTTATTGTGGGAGCAAGGTGCAAGTTATTACTCACCAAACAAAAATACAACTAAAAATACTAATGAGCATTAAAAAATGTTCCAGAAACTTCATCTTCCGCCTAAGTTTGAGCAATGCCTCCTTAATTCAGGTAACCTTCACATTGTGTCGACATGTTGTCGATGTTCCAAAACACTCCTAAACCTGTGTTTCAGGCATCAGAATGGACACCCGATGAAGACACAATGCATTCTTGCCAGAGCAAGGGCAAGTCAAAGGTTGGTTCTTGAACAGTGTCGTAAATTTGTAAATAGAAATGTTCATACAGTATACCGAAGACAATTTCTCCATAAAAACAATGTAAATATGGACAATGGGTTTCAGACATACATTCATCCATTTTCTACTGCTTATTCCCTTTGGGGTTGTGGGGGGCGCTGGTGCCTATCTCAGCTACAATCCGGCGGAAGGCGGGTTACACCCTGGACAAGTCGCCACCTCATTGCAGGGGTTTCAGACATGTTTTAGTGAAAGTTTGAACACAACATAACGCATTATACAGTAGTGCAGGGGTTCTTAACCTTTTGGATCCAACTTTTTCAATACAGGAGGGCCAAGTGCCCACTCAAATATTGATACTGAATTAGCAATCTTACTCTTGATTTTAATCGTATTCATTAATTATATCTAACCTACTTACCATTTACAACCTTGTCAGATATATGAACTCATTTGTAAGTCACAAAGATTATTATTTAACACAAAAAGCTTTGTTTGGCTCAGGTCAGGCTGTTAAGAAAAATAAGTACTAATCAAATATACTGCATAAAAAGGGACTCCCAAATAACTTACAATAATAAATCTACATCCTAGGGCTGGGCGATATGGCCTTTTTTTAATAGCTCGATATTTTTAGGCCATTTCGCGATACACGATATATATCTCGATATTTTGCCTTAGCTTTGAATTAACACTCGATGTATATAATCACAGCAGTATGATGATTCTGTGTGTCTACATTAAAACATTCTTGTTCATACTGCATTAATATATGCTCCTTTTAAACTTTCATGCAGTGAAGGAAATCACAACTAAGTCAATTGACCAAAACTGTATTTATTAAACAGTTATTAAGCAGTGGCACAAATGTTCATGTCATTTCCAAAACAGAAAGTGCAAGATTGTCAGAGACATTTTAAAACAAGCTATTAGTGCACTTTTGTGCATGATGTCACTAAGATGACATATCAAAAAAACACTAAATTAAAGTGCACTTTTTGTACAGAGCGCCACTACAATAGTTTAAATCAAATAAAGTGTATTTTTGTGCATGATGTCACACAAGATATTTCAAAAACTGTCGAATAAAAATGAGCTGCATAATAGGAAATCAAATAGTTTTCGTCCTTCGCTATGTGGTAGGTTACTGTGGAACTTATCTTATTTTGTTGTTGACTATTTTTTTCATACGATGTTGATCTGGAAATGTTTGCCTCGGCATTTTGATGGCGTGGGCTTGTGGCACCGAACGGAGATGTTGACATGCAGAGTTTTAAGCACTCTCCATTCTCTAGCAGGTGACTTTTCAAATGATGCTACATTTTAGCAGTAATGCTACTTTTTGTAGCAACGATTTTGGCCCATACTTGACAAATTACGGTTGTCTGACCTATTCCCACTTGAAGCCATAACAACCGTCAGACGATGGACCCCCTGCTGTTTTTCTTGTGAATTACAAACCCCGTTTCCATATGAGTTGGGAAATTGTGTTAGATGTAAATATAAACAGAATACAATGATTTGCAAATCATTTTCAACCCATATTCAGTTCAATGCGCTACAAATACAAGATATTTGATGTTCAAACTCTTAAACTTTTTTTTTTTTTTCAAATAATAACTTAGAACTTCATGGCTGCAACACGTGCCAAAGTAGTTGGGAAAGGGCATGTTCACCACTGTATAACATCACCATTTCTTTTAACAACACTCAATTAATGTTTGGGAACTGAGGAAACTAATTGTTGAAGCTTTGAAAGTGGAATTCTTTACCATTCTTGCTTGATGTACAGCTTAAGTTGTTCAACAGTCCGGGGTCCTGTTGTCGTATTTTACGCTTCAGTAGGCCTTTAAAGACGTGTATGAGCTAACTGGGCAGGGGCCATTTACCTCATTGTTTTATGCCTCCACAACCTGTGGAAAGGGTGGTCCCCACAAGTGATAATCAAAAACTTGGTCCTCATTCCTAATAATAACCAGTGTGTGTGTGTGTGTGTGTGTGTGTGTGTGTGTGTGTGTGTGTGTGTGCTTGTTGGCAGGATGGCTGCAAATGAGGAAAGTTCAGCTAATTATTGTTTTGGCTTTGTTGTTAAACAGAAAATTGATTAATCACCCCCTTGTCCTGTTTGTTCCAGTTCAGATCAGTTTCAGTTTATTTGGAACATGCATACATACAATGTAATGCATCACACAATTCCAGTTTTTTCATTACAGCACATCCGCAAAAGCGTAGGAAGAAGCAGAGCTAATTTGATCCTACCCCCTTTTCATACCATAGCAATTTTATCCAATTTCCTTGTTCTCTGTAACAGAACAGTGAACAGATAAATAAATAATGTACCATAGTAAGCATACAAATATTAAATACATAAATAATCTTTGTCTCAATAATAAAAAAAAGCTCTCCACTCATGTCTACGGTAAGAGCCGACTTATTACCACCATTTTCTCATCAAACCTGGCGGTTGACATGTGGTAGGGAACCATGTTCGCTTGACCGTTCTGTTCCATAGTAAAGTTTCACCGTCATCTTTCGGGAATGAAACAATGAAACAAGGAAACACCGGCTGTGTTTGTGTTGCTAAAGGCGGCCGCAATACACCGCTTTCCACCTACATCTTTCTTCTTTGACGTCTCCATTATTAATTGAACAAATTGCAAAAGATTCAGCAACACAGATGTCCATAATACTGTGGAATTATGCGATAAAAGGAGATGACTTATAGCTGTGAACGGTGCTGGACCAAAATGTCCTCTACAATGCGTGACGTCACGCACACGCGTCATCATACCGCGACGTTTTAGCATGGTACTTCCGCGCAAAATTTAAAATTGCAATTTAGTAAACTAAAGCGGCCTTATTGGCATGTGTTGCAATGTTAATATTTCATCATTGATATATAAACTATCAGACTGCGTGGTCGGTAGTAGTGGGTTTCAGTAGGCCTTTAAGGACCTTAGAGTGATAAACCCGCCCCACAATGGCGGGGTTGCAAGGCACACAATGGGTGGATACATACTTGCCAACCCTCCTGGATTTTCCGGGAGACTCCCGAAAGGGAATAAGCGGTAGAAAATGGATGGATGGACTCCCGAAATTCAGCGCCTTTCCCAAAACCCTTCCGGAAGAAATTTTCTCCCAAAAATTTCCTGAAATTCAGCGGAGGACACGCCACCTACAGCTCCATGCGGACCTGAGTGGGGACAGCCTGTTTTCACGTACGCTTTCCCACTATATAAACAGCTTGCCTGCCCAATCACGTTACAACATCTACGGGTTTTAATAAAAAACTGCACACACAAGGAGACGAAGCAGAAGAACGAGGAAGTTACAGCCATGGCAACGCCGCCTGTAATAGAGTGATTCTATGTTGTCTGTCGCCATCTCCTGGTGAATGTTGGCTATAGCGTTATGGGGTTGCTTTTTGAATTGGCCAACGATTTATATGGTGTTGCGCACCTGACGGCAAGTGACTCTCGCCAGTACGCAAATGGCAGAACAAAGGTTACTCAAATAGTGAAAGGTAAGTGTTGTTGTTTTTTTTTTAGTAACCAGCAAGCACAGTACAGTTAGTAGAACAACTGTGATTTTATTACTGTGTATTTGGTAGGTGCTGTCTGAAATTCAACTATTTATTTTATTTATATATGTAATAAAATAAATATATATATAGCTAGAATTCACTGAAAGTCAAGTATTTCATACACATATATTTATATATGTACATATATATATAAATATATATATGAAATATATATGAAATACTCGAGTTGGTGAATTGTAGATGTAAATATACTCCTCCCCTCTTAACCATGGCCCGCCCCAACCACGCCCCGACCACGCCCCCAACCACGCCTCCGCTCCACCCCCGACCACGCCCCCCACCTCCCGAAATCGGAGGTTTCAAGGTTGGCAAGTATGGGTCGATGATACGTTTGTGCAAGAAAGCATATTTTAATTTGGTCTATGGTTTGTGAATCAAATTAAAAAGTTTGTAAAATGAGGGGTTCGTAAATTGAGGTTCCACTGTGAATATGCTCCAAGAAACCCTTCAGAGTGCTCTGCTGCAGTGGGTGGTCTATTTCAAATTCAGAATTATACATTTTGGAAAAGAAAATAGCCCTGTTATGCCAAACACAATGTATGCTACTGCTCTTGATGACACCACTGGTTCTGTGTTTTCTCGACAGGAGGACTGTCAGAACTACATCAGGGTTTTATTGATCAGTGGGAGCACGCTCATCACATGCGGAACCAACGCTTTTACACCCATCTGTGTGACCAGGCAGGTTGGTCATCGAACCACCAGAAGCACACACAGTTTAAATAAATGACTTACTTTGCACGGCTGCTTTCTTCCTGCCAGATTGGTAACATAAGTCAGGTGTTGGACACAGTGAACGGTGTGGCGCGATGTCCCTACGACCCCCGCCACAACTCCACGGCTATGGTCACGGAGAACGGCGAGTTGTATGCCGCCACGGTTATTGACTTCTCCGGACGCGACCCTGTCATCTACAGGAGCCTGGGGACCATGCCGCCATTGCGCTCGGCCCAGTACAACTCCAAATGGCTCAATGGTAAAGAAAGAGCAACATTTTGTCTGCTATCTTTCACTTTATCACTTCCCATCTCTTTCTGCAGAGCCCCAGTTTGTGTCTGTTTATGAGACTGGTCGATTCGCCTACTTCTTCTTGAGGGAAACAGCTGTTGAAAACGACTGCGGAAAGATGGTGTTCTCTCGGGTAGCACGGGTGTGTAAAAACGACCTGGGTGGTCGTTTCCTTTTGGAAGACACCTGGACTACCTTTATGAAGGCACGACTCAACTGCTCCCGCTCGGGAGAAATCCCATTTTATTACAACGAACTGCAGAGCACCTTCTTCTTACCTGAGCACGACCTGATCTATGGCATCTTCACCTCTAATGTGTAAGTAAACTTTATCAGTGGAGTTGAACCCGTCTAAGTTCTCATCCCTCCCACAAAAGCAAATAAGCGATTACCGCGAAAAGCAGCTGTAAACATACAGAAAATTTACAAATTCTAACAATATAAGACAGTTAAAATGGGTGCACTTTGTTACTTGCAGAAAGGAGATGATGTAACATCTTAGAAGGCAAAATAAATACCGTATTTTTCGGACCATAAGTCGCAGTTTTTTCATAGTTTGGCCGGGGGTGCGACTTATAAAATATCAAATATTATTATTTACCTCATTCACATAAGAGACTAGACCAGTGGTTCTTAACCTGGGTTTGATTCAACCCTAGGGGTTCGGCGAGTCGGGCTCAGGGGTTTGGCGGAGGTCAAAACACACCCTACTCATCGTGTAAATCAGGGGCGCTCACACTTTTTCTGCAGGCGAGCTACTTTTCAATTGACCAAGTCGAGGAGATCTACCTCATTCTTATTTATAATTTATATTTATTTATTTATGAAAGAGACATTTTTGTTAACAAGTTAATGGTGTTTAATGATAATACAAGCATGTTTAACACACATGGATTCCTTTCTTTCATGAAGACAAGAATATAAGTTGGTGTATTTGATTCTGATGACTTGCATTGATTGGAATTAGACAGTGGTGCTGATAACGTTCGCATTTTCAAATGGAGGAAAAAAAAAGTCCTCCTTTCTGTCCAATACCACATGAAAGTGGTTGGATTTGGCATCTCATTCGTCCAACTTGCATACTCGTTTTTAAACACTTTGTTATGAGAGTAGCATATGTGTGTGGCCCTTTAATGTCTGGCAGCAGGTGAGTGACGTCAGTGAGAGTGCGGGTGGGCAAGCAAGTGAGAAAGCGGTCGCTGAGGGCGGGGGAGAAATACATTGGCATCAAACTCCGTAGCTTGCTAGCTTGTGCACGCTAGCTTTCTGAGACTCTTATTTTGTTAGCACAGGCAGGATGAAACAGGTCTTTTATGGTGAAGACAGGAACTGTGCAGTCGGTCTTTAGAGTTTTGACAGTAGGTACGGAGTCTCTAGAAATAAAATGTGTTTCTCTGCGTCCGCCCTGTTAGTGATTTTTTTCTTAAATATGAGCTCGCAGCAGCCAGCGTCATCTCACAAGATCCTCGGGTGCCGAGAATGTCAAACAACTGACGAAAGTGAAGTCTTGGTATGATTGATGATTGCTCATTTTTATATATATTTTTTAATGCCTGGCTTGAGATCGACTGACACACCCTCCGAGATCGACCAGTCGATCGCGATCGACGTAATGGGCACCCCTGGTGTAAATAAAAACTTCGCCCTATCGGCGTATTACGGATACGGCAACAGCAGAAGTCAGACTGATTTGCAGGTGTGTCATTTGTTGTGACTTCATGCACTGTGTCGATTTTGTTGTTTGATCAAGGTGATGTTCATGCACGGTTCAATTTGTCCACCAGTAAAAATCTTTCGTATGGGGAACATATTCACCAGTAATTAGTTGCGTATTAACATGCAAATCAGTAACAAAATGGCTCGTAACTAGTCATTAAGTACTTATTAATGCCTTATTCAGCATGGTAACCAGGTCGTTTCAGTAGGAAGCAAGACTGACTGACTGGAAAAGGCAGGCTTAAATAATGACAGTATTTACAAAACAGGTGCACGTCCGGAACAGGCGTCAGGTGAAAATAATGAGTAACCATGAAAACCAACTGAGAGGTGCACAAACAGGAACCGAAAGAGTCCAAAACCAACAGAAAACACAAAAAGACTCAAAAATCTAAATCATAATATGATCCGGCCAGTGGATCATAACATTATCTATTTTTTTCAACTAAAAATGCTTTGCTCTGATTAGGGGGTACTTGAATTTAAAAAAAATGTTCACAGGGGGTACATCACTGAAAAAAGGCTGAGAACCACTGCCTTAGAATATGTTCCCAAAGTGTCCAAAAAACTCTAAATTAAGTCTTTGTTACTTAGAATATGTTCCCCTTACTAAGGTGTTACCAAACACATATAACTTTGTCTTGAATTTGAAAAAAAAAAGGAGGGTTTGGTGAATGCGCATATAAATCTGGTGGGGTTTGGTACCTCCAACAAGGTTGAGAACCACTGGACTAGACGTATTAGATTTCATGGGATTTAGCGATTAGGAGTGACATATTGTTTGGTAAACGTATAGCATGTTCTATATTTAATAGTTATTTGAATGACTCTTACCATAATATGTTACATTAACATACCAGGCACGTTCTCAGTTGGTTATTTATGCGTCATATAACGTACACTCATTCAGCCTGTTGTTCACTATTCTTTATTTATTTTAAATAGATTTTTAAATGTCTATTCTTGGTGTTGGATTTTATCAAATGCATTTCCTCCAAAAATGCGACTTATACTCCCGTGCGACTTATATGTTTTTTTCCTTTACTATGCATTTTCGGCAGGTGCCACTTATACTCCGGAGCGACTTATACTCCGAAAAATGCGGTAATACCAATTATTTCGGGGGCAACAGAAAAGGACCTGTTGCCCCTGAAAGCATTGATATTACTGTAATGCGACTTATACTCCAGTGCGACTTATATGTTTTTTTTCCTTTATTATGCATTTTCGGCAGGTGCGACTTATATTCCGGAGCGACTTATACTCCGAGAAATACGGTAATACCAATGCTTTCCAACCTTTCTGCACCTAATTTAATGGCAACGGTCACCAATCTTTTCGAGGCCAAGATCCCTGGTCTCAGCCAAAAAACAGAGCAAGATCCAACCCTTTTTTTTTTTTGGTTTGTTTTTGTTTTTTAATGACAAATCTTTGTGTCATTATTATTGGCTGATGTCGACATTTTGGCCTTTTCTTTATTGCTGTTTTCCCAATTTGCTGGTGTTTTTGTTGTTTTGTGTAATGTGCCTACTGCCATTGACAATCAAGTCACAGGCCAAGGATGGCCCCTGTGCCTCACTTTGGGCACTCCTGCTGTAGAAGCTAACAGTTTATGGCCACTATAGTCTTAGTATTGTAGTATATTTGTTCTGGTTACATATGGGGCGCGAATCACATGGTTTTCTTATGTCAGCAACGGAAGTAGTAGAATCAGCTGTTCACCTGGCGGGGATAAATGGCAAAGTTCCTCTTTAGCTGCCGCCTTGTTTCATTATACATTACTGCCCTTGCACAAGTCAATGTTTAGTATTGTATTCACAATTAATCAACACACTATCCATACTTTGGAGCAATGTTCACAGACTATCGATCCCGTCACAGGAGAGCGATGATGGTCATGGACTTGTGGTTGAGGGAAGAGTCGTTTGATGTTGGATGCTAGAAAATGTCCGATGTATTGCAACAATCAGCCTTAATGCACTGTTGCATCTCGATGATTCATGAGCACGTCATGTAGCCGCAGTGTCAACAGTGGCGGATGTTAGGCTGAAGAGAAAGAGGGGAGGCGTGCGGGTGTGTTTATAGGTTAAAATGCTTGACTGTTTGCGGGTCTACTGATCACTCTCCAGATGGGGGTGTCACTGATGTCATATTAATTTATTTTTTTGCCTCAAATATTTTCGCGATCGACCGGTAGGGTCCCAAAGATCGACTTCTCGATCGCAATCGACGGTTCAGCGACCCACTTTGTTTCACGCATCCCCTCACTATACGCAGAATACACGCTTTGCCAGGGTTCCTGCAGCTATCAGTGAATCTAATTCAAAGGCCTACTGAAACCCACTACTGCCGACCACGCAATCTGATAGTTTATATATCAATGATGAAATATTAACATTGCAACACATGCCAATACGGCCGGTTTAGTTTACAAAATTACAATTTTAAATTTCCCGCGGAGTTCCTTGTTGAAAACGTCGCTAATTAATGATGACGTCATGGACTGTCAGGAAATATTAGCCCAGCACCACTTGCGGCTAAAAGTCGTCTCTTTTCATCGCGTAATTAAACAGTATTCTGGACATCTGTGTTGCTGAATCTATTGCAATTTGTTCAATTAATAATGGAGGAGTCAAAGTAGAAAGATGGAGTTGGGAAGCTTTAGTCTTTAGCCACACAAACACATGGTGATTCCTTGTTTAAAATTCCCGGAGGTGAAGCTTTACTATGGATCAGAGCGGTCAAGCGAACATGGATCCCGACCACTTGTCAACCGGCAGGTTTCGGTGAGAAAATTGTGGTAAAAAGTCGCCTCTTACCGGAGATCTGTGGAGTTTGCGCCGTCCTTGTATCTGCCGTTGACTTCCCTCAGACACTGGCCTCAAGGCACCCGTGGACACACCCCTCCGACTATCAGGTACTATTTAATCTCACTAAAACACTAGCAACACAATAGAAAGATAAGGAATTTCCCAGAATTATCCAAGTAAATGTGTCTAAAAACATCTGAATCCGTCCCAATGCAATCGCCTTTTTTTTTTAAACTTTATTTTCTATTTTATTATTTTTTTTCTAGTCCTTCGCTATCAATATCAATATCCAAAAATCTTTCCTCCTCGCTCAAATTAATGGGGAAATTGTTGTTTTCTCGGTCCGAATAGCTCTTGCTGCTGGAGGCTCCCATTATAAACAATGTGAGGATGTGAGGAGCCCTCACACTTGTGACATCATCGTCTGCTACTTCCGGTAAAGGCAAGGCTTTTTCATCAGCGCCAAAAGTTGCGAACTTTATAGTCGATGTTCTCTACTAAATCCTTTCAGCAAAAATATGGCAATATCACGAAATGATCAAGTATGACACATAGAATGGACCTGCTATCCCCGTTTAAATAAGAAAATCTCATTTCAGTAGGCCTTTAATGATTTTTAAGGCCCTTTTAAAGCAAACATTCTAAATATTAAATGCCCATAACCTACTGCAGACAGTTATTATATGTTATTGTATATAGTCAAAAGCTTACAATTGTCTGTATAGACACATTTGTAAGTATTAGATAATGATAATTAGACATGTGAATATTTGGGTGCCACACGATTTCATTTAACGCCTTTCTTTATATTATTTGGAAAAAGACCACCATTATTGGACACTAAAAGGTGGAATTAGGCATGTATAACTCGTATATAGTGTACAACAAGAGTAGGGATCCTATAGCTCGCGAGCCAGATGTGGCTCTTTTGATGACTGCATCCGGCTCTCAGGTAAATCTGAGCTGACATTGCTTGAATAATTCCAGTTCTAATCACCGCGTTAAAAATAATGTTGAAAATAAAAAACATTCTTGTGCATTTTTAATCCATCCATCCGTTTACTACGGCACCTGTTCAAGAAGTTGCGTTAATGGTAAGAAGTTATTTATTTATTATTGGTTAGTGTGGGGTTTTATTTTTCAATAAGTCTCTCAGTTGCTTTCCAGCAATTGTCTTTTTCTCTTTCGTTCTCGCTCCCACTCCAGGCAACCCTGTCTCTCCTTCTGGCTGCTGCTTATAACATAGCGAAAGGTGATTGGATAACAAGGCCCAGGTGGGCCGTAAACGCACCTGTCGCTGATTTCGAGGGGGACCTGGCACACCCCGCTTCACTGCAGGCCCCCAGGCCACGCCCCCTCCACAGTTAGCTTCAGAATAACAATGTTCTTTAAGAATAAGAGACCAATATACTCTAGAAATGTTAGTCTTACTTAAAAATGCACGCGCTTAGTTGTGTTTCAGTGTTAAAAAAAATATTGTATGGCTCGTACGTAAATACATTTTACAATATTTGGCTTCTTGGCTCTCTCTGCCAAAAAGGTTCCCGACCCCTTGTCTACAAGTTGCTCATTCACCATTTGTTATTTAGCGCCATCTATACACACAGTGGGGCAAAAAAGTATTTGGTCAGCCACCGATTGTGCAAGTTCTCCCACTTAAAATGATGACAGAGGTCTTTAATTTTCATCATAGGTACACTTCAACTGTGAGAGACAAAATGTGAAAATGGATACATGGATGATAAAGCAGAGGATTGGGAGAATGTCATGTGGTCAGATGAAACCAAAATAGAACTTTTTGGTCATCCATGTATCCATTTTGGTATAAACTCAACTGGTCGTGTTTGAAGGAAGAAGAATACAGAGTTGCATCCCAAGAACACCACACCTACTGTGAAGCATGGGGGTGGAAACATCATGCTTTGGGGCTGTTTTTCTGCTAAGGGGACAGGACGATTGATCCGTGTTAAGGAAAGAATGAATAGGGCCATGTATCGTGAGATTTTGAGACAAAACCTCCTTCCATCAGTGAGAGGTTTGAATGGTTGACCAAATACTTATTTTCCACCATAATTTACAAATAAATTATTTAAAATTCCTACAATGTCAATTCCCGGATATTTTTTTCACATTCTGTCTCTCACAGTTGAAGTGTACCTATGATAAAAATTACAGACCTCTGTCATCATTTTAAGTGGGGAGAACTTGCACAATCGGTGGCTGACTAAATACTTTTTTGCCCCACTGTGTATGACTTTTTATGGATTGGCTAAAATCCTAAAGCATTATCTGCTGATGTGACAGTCACACTGCCTACAAATCTAGCCCTATGAATATAATTGTTGTCGTTGTGAATACGCACTGGCAGGAACAGCATGTCAGCCTCTGCGGTTTGCGCCTTCAACCTGACAGCTATCACTCAGGCCTTCAATGGACCTTTCCGTTACCAGGAGAACCCCCGCACAGCCTGGCTCTCCACTCCAAATCCCATACTCAATTTTCAGGTAGCCAATGTTTACGCAGAAATACCTATTTGCAAAGAAAAATGACTCACTTTTGTTGGCAGTGCGGCACGCTGGACGAAGCAGGCGCTGGTGGGAATCTGACCGAACGCAACCTCCAGGATGCTCAGCGACTCTTCCTGATGCACGATGTGGTGCAGCCGTTGACGGTCAATCCTCTTCTCACCCAGGACAACATGCGCTTCTCTAAGCTGGTGGTGGACATCGTGCAGGGTCGCGATGCTCTCTACCACGTCATGTACATCGGTACCGGTAAGAGAGGAAAGGCAATAACTAAAAGCAGAATCAAGACCAAACCATTTCCGTTTAATTTTCACCAATCAGAATATGGAACCATCTTGAAGATTCTCTCCACCACTAACAAAGATCTTCATGGCTGCTATTTGGAGGAGCTCAGGCTCCTTCCTGATGGACAAACTGGTTCAATCAAGAGCCTTCAGATCCTTCACAGTGACAGGTCTTTATTTGTGGGGCTTGATGATAAACTGTTGAAGATCCCTTTAGGGCGATGCTCTAGTCATCCAACGGAACGGTACGGGGATGTTCATAAACTCACTTGGACATGTTGAATACAATTTAAATGTTGAACTGACCTATTGGTCTAATATTAGACGCTGTTTGGAAGCACGGGACCCTTATTGTGGCTGGGATCACAAACTGGAGCGTTGCACAACCATCGAAGAGAGCTCCAACATGAACCAGTGGACCCAGAACATCACCCAGTGCCCAGTTAGTCAAATGCTCACACACAGTTTTTTAATAGATGGTGCAATAGAAAAATGTTCTTTGTGTAGGTGAGGAACCTGACGCAGGATGGCGCATTTGGCCCGTGGGCACCGTGGCAACCCTGCAACCACAATGAGGGTGAGGGTTCTATCAGCAGCTGCATTTGCCGGTCCCGTTCATGTGACGGACCCGTGGCTCGATGCGGTGGGCTTGACTGTAAGGGGCCAACCATTCAGGTGGCTAACTGCTCCAGGTAGGCTTAATCTGCTGTAGCAAGGACTTGCTTTAACCAAATATTCTGATTATATTTGGATATAAAAAATACATTTGGCATGAATAATATCACGGGATTACGGGATCCCCCAAGCAGTACAGTTCAGATTGTATGGATTGGATTGATAAATGCTCATCAGATGTGTAGGGCTGTGTTGGCAGCAGAGATGTCCTGATCCTGATCATGGGATCGGATCGAGGGCCGATATTTGCTCTTTTTACTGATGAGCTGCCGAGCAGATTTTTTTCACAGCTGTGTCCCAGTGTTTACATGGCTGTAGATTGTATTGTCGGGGGTGAAGTCTCTGGATACAGGAAGGCTTTGAGGGCAAAACCCAAATGTTTTAAACAGAAGCCATAGCGGAGGCCCTTAAGAATATTTTTGTTCACTTTGTCTAAAAGCGCCAAATTTGGCACAGGTGTAGCTCAGGGCATACTTAAATGATTTAGCTAGAGCGCCCGTGCCGGTGACCTTTGGGGTCGCCACAGCGGCCAATCAAATATGGCCACCAGTTGTAATAGCTTTTGTCTCTAGCATTTGAAACAGATGAGCTACAAATGTAAACTTTGTGTCTATTTCATGTGTTTTGATAATTAGAAATGTGTGGGAATGCTCATTTTTATTTTTGGGTGTGTCTAGACCCCTAATTTGCATATTTCTAAGTGGCATTTTGCTATTCTGAAGACATTTGACGTAACTTGGGCATTGTTATGAGTAAAACCTGGTGCAACATGGCTATGGTGTTAATATGAAAATTAGAATGGAATAGAATAGAATAGAATGGACTTATTTGTCATTATATTTGCATATAACGATATTAAGGACTCCAGTTTAAGGTGCAGTAGTGGGAACAAATATGGGGTAAAAAGAAATAATACAAGAGGTAATAAAGGAAAAAGTAACAATTGAAATAAACAGACTACTATCCAATAAAATTAATAAGCAATCCTGTACAATATACAAAACACTATAGAAATACAAAATACTGTACAATATACAGAACAAGACAAGAGTACCGAAGTAATAAATTACAATCAGTGTTGGACGTATTGCACTTGAAGCGTAGTATTGCACAGTAGGGTATTAGGATAGGATGTTAAATAGCGGTGAATTATTATAAGTTAGAGTATAAATCAAAGTGCTCTTATAAATAAATGATCATACATCTGATCCTTCCAGTATGTTTCTGATGCTCAAAAAGTCTAAAATAGTTTGCCAAAAAGTATCAAAAGTTAAGGTACACCTAATTTTTACATCTTGGAAATATGCTAATTAGGTGTCCAGACACACCCGATTCGGTGGCAAGGCCCCAGGGGTGGATGAGGTCCGCCCGGAGTTCCTTAAGGCTCTGGATGCTGTGGGGCTGTCTTGGTTGACAAGACTCTGCAGCATCGCGTGGACAACGGGGGCGGTACCTCTGGATTGGCAGACCGGGGTGGTGGTTCCTCTCTTTAAGAAGGGGTACCGGAGGGTGTGTTCCAACTATCGTGGGATCACACTCCTCAGCCTTCCCGGTAAGGTTTATTCAGGTGTACTGGAGAGGAGGCTACGCCGGATAGTCGAACCTCGGATTCAGGAGGAACAGTGTGGTTTTCGTCCTGGTCGTGGAACTGTGGACCAGCTCTATACTCTCCGCAGGGTTCTTGAGGGTGCATGGGAGTTTGCCCAACCAGTCTACATGTGCTTTGTGGACTTGGAGAAGGCATTCGACCGTGTCCCTCGGGAAGTCCTGTGGGGAGTGCTCAGAGAGTATGGGGTACCGGACTGTCTTATTGTGGCGGTCCGCTCCCTGTACGATCAGTGTCAGAGCTTGGTCCGCATTGCCGGCAGTAAGTCGGACACATTTCCAGTGAGGGTTGGACTCCGCCAAGGCTGTCCTTTGTCACCGATTCTGTTCATAACTTTTATGGACAGAATTTCTAGGCGCAGTCAAGGCGTTGAGGGGTTCCGGTTTGGTGACCACAGGATTAGGTCTTTGCTTTTTGCAGATGATGTGGTCCTGGTGGCTTCATCTGACCGGGATCTTCAGCTCTCACTGGATCGGTTCGCAGCCGAGTGTGAAGCGACCGGAATGAGAATCAGCACCTCCAAGTCCTAGTCCATGGTTCTTGCCTGGAAAAGGGCGGAATGCCATCTCCGGGTTGGGGAGGAGACCCTGCCCCAAGTGGAAGACTTCAAGTACCTAGGAGTCTTGTTCACGAGTGAGGGAAGAGTGGATCGTGAGATCGACAGGCGGATCGGTGCGGCGTCTTCAGTAATGCCGACGTTGTACCGATCCGTTGTGGTGAAGAAGGAGCTGAGCCGGAAGGCAAAGCTCTCAATTTACCGGTCGATCTACGTTCCCATCCTCACCTATGGTCATGAGCTTTGGGTCATGACCGAAAGGATAAGATCACGGGTACAAGCGGCCGAAATGAGTTTCCTCCGCCGTGTGGCAGGGCTCTCCCTTAGAGATAGGGTGAGAAGCTCTGCCATCCGGGAGGAACTCAAAGTAAAGCCGCTGCTCCTTCACATCGAGAGGAGCCAGATGAGGTGGTTCGGGCATCTGGTCAGGATGCCACCCGAACGCCTCCCTAGGGAGGTGTTAAGGGTACGTCCAACCGCTAGGAGGCCACGGGGAAGACCCAGGACACGTTGGGAAGACTATGTCTCCCGGCTGGCCTGGGAACGCATCGGGATCCCCCGGGAAGAGCTGGACGAAGTGGCTGGGGAGAGGGAAGTCTGGGTTTCCCTGCTTAGGCTGTTGCCCCCGCGACCCGACCTCGGATAAGCGGAAGAAGATGGATGGATGGATGGACACACCTGATCATAAAGATGATTTTTCCATCATACTTCTAATTGTCAAAAAACATGAAATAGACACCAAGTTTGGATTTGTAGCTCATCTGGTTCAAATGTAGAGGCAGAAGCGTGTTCAGGTGGTGGCCATATTGGATCAGCCTTTGTGGCGACCCCAAAGGTCACCGGCGCGGGTGCCCTAGCCAAATCATTTAAGTATGCACTGAGCTACACCTGTACCAAATTTGGAGCTTTTAGACAAAAGTGAACGAACACACCCTAAAATCTACTTTAGGGCCCCCACTACCAATAGTAGTTTTTGTTTTTGTAGAGTTAGTGTGCACTAGCCAGTTTTGTTGTTGTAAAAATGGTATGTAGCGTTAAGTCCTACAAATTGAAGACATCATCTTACTTACAGCAATACAAGCAAATTCTAAAATTTTTTAAGATAACCGAATAAAAGGTTGTTTCTTTGTTTCTATTATCTTTTGTCCAAGCATCGGATCAGCACTTGAAATTACATCGGATGTGATGCCCAAAAAATCTGATCGGAACCGATGGCAAAATAATCTTGATCGAGTCATCCCTAGAAGATAGGGTGGAACTAGTGTCAGCCATGCAGTTGTTGTGAAAGGTATGACCATCAATGCAGCACTGAGTGAACAAAGACGACTAGTGACTGTCCAATCAACAAACAGTATGTGTTTAGTTCCACCATTCCCCTAGGGCAGGGGGTCGGGAACCTTTTTGGCTGAGAAAGCCATGAAAGCCAAATATTTTAAAATGTATTTTGGTGAGAGCCATATAATATTTCTTAACACTGAATACAAAAAAATGCGTGCATTTTTAAGTAAGACCAACATTTTTAAAGTATAATAAGTCTCTTCCATCCATCCATTTTCTACCGCTTATTCCCTTTTGGGGTCACGGGGGGCGCTGGCGCCTATCTCAGCTACAATCGGGCGGAAGGCGGGGTGCACCCTGGACAAGTCGCCACCTCATCGCAGGGCCAACACAGATAGACAGACAACATTCACACACTAGGGCCAATTTAGTGTTGCCAATCAACCTATCCCCAGGTGCATGTCTTTGGAAGTGGGAGGAAGCCGGAGTACCCGGAGGGAACCCACGCATTCACGGGGAGAACATGCAAACTCCACACAGAAAGATCCCGAGCCTGGATTTGAACCCAGGACTGCAGGACCTTCGTATTGTGAGGCAGACGCACTAACCCCTCTTCCACCGTGAAGCCCATAATAATAAGTCTCTTATTCTTTTTGATAAGATTTTTTTTCTGTAGTTAACCAATAATAATGAAAATAATTCTTACCATTAATGCGACTTCATGAACAGGTATGGTAGAAAACAGTTGGATGGATTAAAATGCATGAGAATGTTTTATATGTTAAATGTTTTTCTTAACACTGTGATTATGTTACAATAATTATATATATATTATCACACAACTTTTATCCTTAAGGGCCGTTGCTATAATTATTCTCAATTGTGCTGAAGTGGTATTTTTCTTTGTCTGTGCAAAGTTGGCAAACCAAAAGATTGCAAGCCAGTCTGGTGTCAGTGTCTGTGTCCAGGAACGGTCTGCTGACTGCCAAAGCCGAACACCGCCGTGACGCAGACAGAGCAGAGAGACAAGGCGATATCACCAGCGTCAATACATTTGCATTTTTGTAAAATCATATATTGTGTCCAACTGGAGTTGTCGAGATTACCCGCTTCCCTCAGCGACAGCTTCAGTGATGTAAACAGGGACCTCTGAAATAAATAGAGGAAGCACAAGCTGGACTTTTAGAACGTAGTTTGAATCTGTAAGTAGAATACAGTCCAAAACACATGTCCCCTCATTGATCCAAATTTAACTCTGTTTCTGCATGATTCCTTGCTTCTCGTCTGTTTAATAGATGTCATCAGTGTTTGAACCTGAAAGATTACCAGCGGATACAATATAGGAATGTCAGCTAAGATTTCTGAGAGCCAGATGCAGTCATCAAAAGAGCCGCATCTGGCTCGAGAGCCATAGGTTCCCTACCCCTGCCCTAGGGGGACGGCGTGGCGAAGTTGGGAAAGTGGCCGTGCCAGCAATCTGAGGGTTACTGGTTCAATCCCCACCTTCTACCATCCTTGAGCAAGACGTCACCCTTGCATGGCAGCTGAATGAGTGAATGTGGTAATACTGTCAAAGCGCTTTGGGTTCCTTAGAAAAGGGTAGAAAGGCACTATACAAGTACAACCATTTACCATACATATGCAAAATGTCGGCTGTTGAAAGCTTGCTTAAAAGTGAGACTTTACAGGCAGGACATCAAAGGACTATTAAGATATGAAAGACACCTGATGTTGTAGGTTCTGTTCCTCAGGAATGGCGGCTGGACTCCCTGGTCGTCCTGGGACCATTGCAGCAGTACTTGCGGCGTCGGTTTTGAAGTGAGGCAACGGTCCTGCAACAATCCCTCGCCGCGTCACGGCGGTCGAATCTGTGTCGGCCCAGGTCGAGAGGAAAGGTGAGAGGGAATAAGAAGGTCGTCACATGTTGTAGAGTTAATCAGGAGGAACAATCATTCCAAGGTTGTAAATATTGAGCATGACACATTTAGGGAACATTTTTTTGTGTTTTTAGATTGTGCAATGAGAAGAAAACATGCCCGTTGCCAGTGCTTTGGACTGCATGGGCACCCTGGGCTCACTGCAGCGCTGAGTGTGGAGGAGGGGTCCATGCCAGGACCAGAACCTGTGAGAATGGAAACACCTGCCAAGGATGTTCCATGGTACTTGGCTGCTTGTGCGTTCACACAGATTTTTTACATAGGGTCTGATCTACAAACACCATTTCCATATGAGTTGGGAAATTGTTTTAGATGTAAATACAAACGGAATACAATGATTTGCAAATCTTTTTCAACCCATATTCAGTTGAATGCACTACAAAAGCAAGCTATTTAATGTTCAAACTCATAAACTTTTTTTTTTTTGCAAATTATAATTAACTTAGAATTTCATGGCTGCAACACATGCCAAAGTAGTTGGGAAAGGGCATGTTCACCACTGTGTCACATCACCCTTTCTTCTAACAACACTCAGTAAACGTTTGGGAACTGAGGAAAGCAATTGTTGAAGCTTTGAAAGTAGAACTCTTTCCCATTCTTGTTTTATGTAGAGCTTCAGTCGTTCAACAGTCCGGGGTCTCCGCTGTTGTATTTTACGCTTCATAATGCGCCACACATTTCCGATGGGAGACAGGTCTGGACGGAAGACGAGCCAGGAAAGTACCCGCACTCTTTTTTTACGGAGCCACGCTGTTGTAAGACTTGTCTTGCTGAAATAAGCAGGGGGGTCCATGATAACGTTGCTTGGATGACAACATATGTTGCTCCAAAACCTGTATGGACCTTTCAGCCTTAATAGTGCCTTCACAGATGTGTAAGTTACCCATGCATTGGGCACTAATACGATCCCCATACCATCACAGATGCTGGCTTTTGAACTTTGCGCCTATAACAATCTGAATGGTTATTTTCCTCTTGGTTCTGGAGGACACCTCATCCTCCGTTTCCAAATATAATTTGAAATGTGGACTCGTCAGACCACAGAACACCTTTCCACTTTGTATCAGTCCATCTTAGGTGAGCTTGGGCCAAGCCAAGCTGGCGGCGTTTCAGAATATTGTTGATAAATGGGTTTGGCTTTGCATGGTAGAGTTTTTACTTGCACTTACAGATGTAGCAACCAACTGTAGTTACTGACAGTGGTTTTATGAAGTGTTCCTGAGCCCATGTGGTGATATCCTTTACAAACTGATGTCGGTTTTTGATGCAGTACCGCCTGAGGGATCAAAACTCCGTAATATCATCGCTTACGTGCAGTGATTTCTTCAGATTCGCTGAACTTTATGATGATTTTAGGGACCGTAGATGGTAAAATCCCTAAATTCCTTGCATTAGCTCGTTGAGAAATGTTGTTCTAAAACTGTTCGACAATTTGCTTACAAATTGGTGACCCTCGCCCCATCCTTGTTTGTGAATTACTTAGCATTTCATGGAAGCTGCTTTTATACCCAATCATGGCACTCAAATGTTCCCAATTAGCCTGCACACCTGTGGGGTGTTACAAATAAGTGTTTGATGAGCATTCGTCAACGTTATCAGTATTTATTGCCACCTTTCCCAACTTCTTTGTCACGTGTTGCTGGCATTAAATTCTAAAGTTAATGATTATTTGCACAAAAAAAAAATGTTTATCAGTTTGAACATCAAATATGTTGTCTTTGTAGCATATTCAACTGAATATGGGTTGAAAAGGATTTGCAAATCATTGTATTCCGTTTATATTTACATCAACACAATTTCCCAACTCATATGGAAACAGGGTTTGTACTAAAGGTTTCCGTGTATTAAAACATTTGCCAACATTTTAGCGCACGCAAAGCTGATCAACTAAACTTGAACGCAGATCATTGCGTCTCTTAAAGAAGCAAAATTAGAGAGCACAATCTCGTTATTGTCTCTGTCTTCACGTACATACAGAATATATGCTGTTTATCAAAATGTCCACAATACTGGGAGGAGGAGATACAATGTGATTTATCATGACCGAAACTGTTCTCCGGCCTGTTTTGCATTTGTATTTAACACGTTTGGTTAAATATATAGTTGGACACTACAAAATGTCCTCATTGTAGCCATCAATCCTGACTTCCTCATTTTGATAAACAAATTTAATGAAAAATCATCAAAAATTGTTATATTCATTTTTGTTTTGTAAGTTAAAGTGTTTTATATACTATATTGCGCTTGTAAGTTAATGTTGCAGATAAATCATAGTGTATTGTTATTCATTTTATTTAATTCTATTTTTATGTATCAAATGGTTTTAATCAATCAAAAAAAAAAGTAATAGTTTGAATACGTATTAAGTTTTTCCCCTATTCGGTTAAATTGATGCACTTTAAATAATTTCTGTTACAGACCAAAAACATGTTTATCCATCCTTTGTAGTTATTCTTTGTTTTATTTGATATATATTTCATTATTTTTTGTTTACTTTAATAATAATAATGATACAATTTAATGTAATATATGCAGAGGTGCACTTATAACAATTTTGTAGAACAATTCTAATATTTATAGCCATGGTGGGGGGTTTAGCAGAAAATACTTGATAAGCACTGGGTTAGGGCTAAGTAAGTTCCCTGTAAACTGGCACAGTTACGCACAAATGTCTGTAAGAGAAGAGACTCTTGCACTGCAAAGAGACAATGAAGAGTGAATACTCCATCCATATGCATGTCAACATGCGTATATTTATCAGAAACAAATATATTTGACATATCGTCAATTGAGCAATGGCATTTTTTAATTGTATAGCTGCTGCATGGCTAAGTGGGTTGATTAAAACTAATTAAATTGGTCTGTTTTGATGTCTGCTTACGTTTTTTTCCAATGGCGTTCGTTTTTTTTCATATAGGAAATAAATTATTCTAATCTCCTTTATGAAAAAACGTGTTGCAAGGTGCAGATTCTTGTACCCGGATCATTCCAGACAACACCTTGAGTACGCTAAAAGTTTTTTTGCTTTTTTTTTTTTTGTCTAGATCGAGCTGCAATGCAGCCCAGAAAAGTTGGTACATATTATATTTCTGAGCTGTATGTCAACAACATGACAAAATGTCATATGTTCAGAGAAAATGTGTCTCCATGGTGACAGCCAGTGTAGTGGAATTTCCGCCTTTTATACCATATTTTGTTTCTGTTGAAATCCTAAAAGAAATTCTGTCAAAAAGCTCTAAGACATGGGTGTCAAACTCTGGCCATTTCATTTGGCCGTTGAGGCAATATCAAATTAACATTAGAGCTAGCCCGCCGGTACTATACAGCGGCGGTGCCGCTGTAACACTGCATTCGCCGCTAATACTCATACTTGCCAACCCTCCCGATTTTCCAAGCATTCTCCCGAATTTCTCCAGATTTCCACCCCGACAACAATATTGGGGGCATGCCTAAAAGGCACTGCCTTTAACGTTGTCTACAATATGTTGTCACGTCCGCTTTTCCTTGATATAAACAGCGTGCCGGACAAGTCATATAATATATGCAACTTATACACACACTTAAGTGAATGCCGGGCATACTTGCTCAACAGCCATACAGGTCAGACTGAGGGTGGCGGTATAAACAACTTTAACACTGTTACAAATATGCGCCGCACTGTGAACCCACACCAAGCAAGAATGACAAACACATTTCGGGAGAACATCCGCACCGTAACACCACAGAACAAATATCCACAACCCCTTGCAGCACTAACTCTTCCGGGACAATACAATATGCACCCCCCGCTACCACCTAACCCCACCCCAAACCCCACCCATCGCATTGTTATTTTATTTTAAGATTTATTAGCCTGTGGAAAAATGTAATGTTAATATTTACCTTAGATGGTTGCAAATAGAAAAGAGGCATTAAATGTTTTATTTAAATTCTATTTATTTTACCATTTATGTTTTTTTGTTTGTTTTTTGAAAGTTGATTTTGCACTATTAAGTTATATAAGTATTGCTTGTTCCATATTCAGTGGTAAAGCAAATCAGTGGAGCAAACTGAGCAATAATTAACAATTTATTCATGCACTTTCTCTTGCTACTTCAAGGCTTGAATGTTTGATTCATTCATTATTGTTATTTTATTTTCAAATGTATTATTAGCCTGTGGAAAAAGTTTGTTTTGATATTTACCTCAGAAGGCTGCACATTGAAAAGAGGCACTCAATTTTTATTTAAATGTTATTTGATATGCTATTGATATTTTTTAATTATTATTATTATTATTATTTGAAACTTGATTTTGCATGTCACTATAAAGTTATATAAGCCTTGCTTGTTCAATATTCAATGCAAAACTTGTTTGGGTCCCTATTAAAAGGATAATTTGTTCAACCTTGGCCCAAGGCTTGGTTCAGTTTTAAATTTCGGCCCACTCTGTATTTGAGTTTGACACTCCTGCTCTAAGAGGTCTGCCCTTTTCTTTTTTTCTATTCAGAACCAAGGGATCAAATGCGGGGGAAAGTTCAGTTTGTGGTCGTTCTGACCATTCTAAGAAATGTTTGTTATGACTAAGATATCCACAATTGTTTTGGAGCCAGCAGTTGCAAAACAACTAGACCTTGACACATGAGGAAAACATATAAAAAGCCAGGAGACCAATAAGTGATATGATTTGCATGATTCTGCTTGATTCTGGATCCTTCGAAGGATGCTGTCTGTAATTCAATCCAACTTGTACTTTTGAATATGGGTAAATAAACCTTTTGTACTGTAACCACTGTTTGCAGTTTAAGCTTCTGGCCTTTCCACCACACCAGTATAGTTGAAAAAAGCTAATTTAAATAGGAGCAGTATGCACCTCTTTTGCACTTGGAATTAATTGAACACAAAGTATTTATAGATCACCGGCAACATGTCCAGTAATAGTACTCACAATTCTATAGTTTGCATGCACTTTTTAGTGCTTTTTATTTGGAACTTATTAGATCAGTGGATCAATGGATTGTAATAATGAATCTATTTGACCAACTATCTAGGAATACAAGACCTGTAATCTGGAAACCTGCCCAGAGGTGCGCCGGAACACCCCCTGGACCCCCTGGATTCCGGTCAATGTCAGCCGAGATGGATCCCGCCATGAGCAGAGATACAGATACACGTGCAGGGCATTGCTAACAGACCTCCAGCTCCTTCAGATGGGCAAAAAGAAGATAGAGACCAGATTTTGTCCAAATGATGGTTCTGGAGCATGCCAGACTGACTGTGAGGACATGGCATCATGAACCCTTCATTTGTATGTGACATGTAAGGCGATAATAAAGCGAGTTCCTGTTTTCAGCTCTAGTTGATGACTTGGTCAAGTCCAGTGGTCGAACTGTGTCACAGCCCCAAGATGCACACTGGGAGTCTTGGGAGACGTGGTCCAGCTGCTCCCAGCGATGTTCCAGAGGCTTTCGAACTCGAAGACGTGGTTGCTCAACAGTAAAAGGCAGGATCAATCCAGGTGCCTGTGTGGGAACCCCGGTGGAATATCAAGATTGCAACTTGCAACCATGCTTAGGTAGACTGCCTGGCGTCTTGTATTGCGATGTTCTCTTGCTGCAGCATCATTTGTGAAGTCGACTGCTTCTGTTTCAGTGGGAGGCGTCTGGTCTTGTTGGTCTCCCTGGTCCCAATGCTCTGTGAGCTGCGGCGGAGGCCACTTTCAGCGGACAAGGTCATGTGACAACCCGCCCCCTGCCAATGGAGGGGACATCTGTATTGGTCTACACACTGAAGAGGCACTCTGTAACACACACACCTGTGAAGGTACGACTGATTGAAGATGATTTAGTTCTTGATCAATCAGACTGTGCAAAAGTGCTATTAGGGTGTCCCTTTGGGACAGAGGACCCTATTGTATTTCTAAGGTTTTATTATTATAATACCGCCGCCTCTTTGAACTGTAATTTGACCCCCTCAACATGCTTCAAAACTCACAAAATTTAACACACACATCAGGACTGACGAAAATTGCGATCTAATCAAAAAGCCAAAACCCAAAACTCCAAATTGCGCTCTATCGCCCCCTAGGAAAAACACAGACACATCTGCTTGTAACTTCCGTTAGGAATGTCGTAGAGACATGAAGCAAAAACCTCTATGTAGGTCTGACTTAGACCTAGATTTCATACACTGACTTTCTTCAGCAAAAATCAACAGGAAGTTGGCAAAAACCCCTTCAAAACAAAAGTTTCCTAAAAAAATGTCATTTTTGCCTCTTTGAGGTGTAATTTGACCCCCTCAACATGCTTCAAAACTCACAAAATTTAACACACACATCAGGGCTGACGAAAATTGCGATCAAAAAGCCAAAACCCAAAACTCAAAATTGCGCTCTAGCGCCCCCTAGGAAAAACACAGACACATCTGCTTGTAACTTCCGTTAGGAATGTCGTAGAGACATGAAACAAAAACCTCTATGTAGGTCTCACTTAGACCTACATTTAATTAATTTACATCCTTCATCAAAAATCAACAGGAAGTTGGCAATTACCCCTTCAAAACAAAAGTTTTGTAAAAACCTGTCACCTTTTTTCAAACATTATCTCCTCTGAGCGCGTTCATTGTGTCGGCTTCAAACTCGCACAGGAAAGAGATTGAACCCTTCTGATTAAAAGTTGCGCAAAGAGTTTTTCTAACTGCTCCGGTTTTAATTTCGCGAGCCTTAAAAGAACTTCTGCGCTGATGCTGCTGCGCTGCTGCCGTCTCAAGGTGACCGCTTAAAAGCAGGAAGCACCAGTGTGACCACACAATGCAGAGAAGGTAGGTACTGTGTTGGTAAAGATATGTTGACTGGGTGAAAGAAGGAGGCACCAGTTTGACACCAGGATACAGAGAAGGTAGGTAATGTGCAGGTAAAGATATGTTGTCTGGGTGATGGCAGGAATCACCAGCATGTATGGGTGAAAGAAAGAAGCACCAGTGTGACCCCAGGATGCAGGGGAGATAGGTAAAATGCAGGTAAAGATACGTTGAATGGGTAAAGGCAGGAAACACCAGCAAAAGTCGGTCCCGTCCATCGCTGCCTGCAGCTTTAATTTATTATTATGTTTTGAGGGTCAACCATAAATATATTCCTTTCATTCAGCCAATCTCTCTGCGCAAATACCAATGTTTTTATATACACTGCTGGGAAATCTCTTCCATGCTGAAAGTGGTCGATCAATATTTGTATTGAGAAGGCAAACAACATGGTTTGTGGAGCTAATCAAAACGTTAAAAAACGTAATCAAGTTGATGCAAAGAAAACAAAATTGTCCATTGCAATGAATAGTTTTTTTTACCCCCACCTGTCTTCAGGCTGGGGTGTGTGGTCAGAATGGGGAAGCTGCAATGAGGAGGGTCTGCAGCTTCGCTCTCGGCACTGCGGGGAGAAGCAGGAGGCTAATTTGTGCTGGGGTAACGCCACCCAGGCCAGACCGTGCCAGGTGCACGAGGTGGAAGGTAAACACACACTCCGAATGATAAAGATGATGACAAGGAAACTTTACAGAGGACAGCTGTCTATCTGCTGTATACGTTCAGGGTAGGGCTGCAACGAATAATCAATGAGAAAATAGCTTAAATTGTTACTGGGGGCACGGTGGACC
>NC_084637.1:15347157-15354657 GCF_033978795.1 Nerophis ophidion | reverse complement strand
AACATTCCGTTCTCATTCGGGGATGTCTACAACAATCCGTGAAGGATATGTTCCCGGATTCGGAGATCGTTTGCCAATACACAAATGGCAGAACAAGGTTACTCAAATAGTGAAAGGTAAGTGTTTTTTTTTTTAGTAACCAGCAAGCACAGTACAGTTAGTAGAACAACTGTGTTTTTATTACTGTGTATTTGATAGGTGCCGGCCGTCGGAAATTCAACTATTTCTTTTATTTATAATATATATATACATATCCATTTTCTACCGCTTATTCCATTTTGGGTTCGCGGGGGGCGCTGGCGCCTATCTCAGCTACAATCGGGCGGAAGGCGGGGTACACCCTGGACAAGTCGCCACCTCATATATATATATATATATATATATATACATATATATATCTATATATATATATACATATAAATATATATATATATATATATATATATATATATATATATGTATATATATATAGATATATATATAATAAAATAAATATATAATAAAATATACATATATACATAGATATATATATATATATATACATATATATATATACATATATATATTTATATATATATATATATATAATAAAATAAATATATATATATAATAAAATAAATATATATAGCTAGAATTCACTGAAAGTCAAGTATTTCATACATATATAAAATATATGAAATACTCGAGTTGGTGAATTATACGCCCCCCCCCCCCCCTCCCGAAATCGGATGTCTCAAGGTTGGCAAGTATGGATCAGGACTCTTTGAAAAGTGTGCTGGTTTGCGTCTTACCTGCCGGAGCTGAATCAAAGCTGCCTAGGAAACTCTGCGGGGAGCTGGGAGTGAAATCAAACTTTGTGGCAAAACCACTTTGGTTTTCGGAGTCGACGCCATCCACAAACCTGAACATGGGGAGTAAAATGAGAAAAATGGTGAAATATCGGATAAATGTGGAATTAGTAAGAGTCTGATTCTTTAATGCAGGGGTCTCAAACTCCATTTATCTGGGTGCCACTGGACGCAGAGTCTGGGTGAGGCCGGGCCGCAAGAAAAGATTTCTTTAAAGGGGAACATTATCACCAGACCTATGTAAGCGTCAATATATACCTTGATGTTGCAGAAAAAAGACCATATGTTTTTTTTTACCGATTTCCGAACTCTAAAAGGGTGAATTTGGCGATTTAAACGCCTTTTCAATTGTTCGTCTGTCGGAGCAATGACCTTTCACCCGTGACGTCACAACGTGAAGCGACCCGCCATTTTCTCAAACACATTACACACACCAAGTCAAATCAGCTCTGTTATTTTCCGTTTTTTCCGACTGTTTTCCGGTACCTTGGAGACATCATGTCTCGTCGGTGTGTTGTCGGAGGGTGTAACAACACGAACAGAGAGGGATTCAAGTTGCACCAGTGGTCAAAAGATGCGAAAGTCCCTCGTTTGTTCTGCACACTGCTATGCTACGACAGAGATGGCAAGAATGTGTGGCTATCCTGCGACACCAAAAGCAGATGCATTTCCAACGATAAAGTCAACAAACTGGCAAAGGTGAATTTTGTTGATGTTATTGACTTATGTGGAGTGTGCTAATCAGACATATTTGCTCACGGCATGACTGCAAGCTAATTGATGCTAACCTGCTATTTAGGCTAGCTGTATGTACATATTGCATCATTATGCCTCATTTGTAGCTATATTTGCATCCAGCCTTTCCCTCCACCCACATTTAATGCCAAACAAACACATACCAATCGTTGGTTAGAAGGCGATCGCCGTATTCGTCCGCGTGACATGGCTCAAAAGCTTCCGTTTCTTCTTTAATTTCGTTTTCGGTACCTGCCTCCACACTCCAACCATTCGTTTCAATACATGCGTAATCTGTTTAATCGCTTACGGCGCTGAAATCAGAGTCTGAATCCAAGCGACTATGCTAATCCTTTCTGTGCTATCCGCCATGTTTGTTTCTGGTGGCTTCACGCAGTGACGTCATAGGACAAAAGACAGGTGGACATAGCGATGGTGTAAATCAGGCAGTTTGAAGCCGTTTTTCGGGATATTGAGTAATGGGTAAAATTTTGAGAAATACTTAAAATAAGCCACTGGGAACTGATTTTTATAGGTTTTAACCCTTCAAAAATTGTGATAATGTTCCCCTTTAAAAAAAATGTTACATACTCCTCAGCATGTGTAGTTATATAATGACGTTTCAAATTGTATTTTGCACCGCAACTTTTTCTGTGCAAAAAAGACACGTCAGGGTGCCGGTGTGTTCAACAAAAAAATATTCCACTTTTCCTGGAATTGTCTTTGCACATCACTAACTCTTCTCTTCACTGCAGGCTTTGAAAAAGACATGTTTGGGGTTGTGGAATATATTTGTATTTTGCCGATGCGCGGAGAATAATGTTATTTCCGTAATGTGTCATTTTGCTTTTCCTCCCCACATCAACACGGCGGTCAGCGGATAATAGTACCGGGATAGCGTTCATCGTCTGAGGCAATTCAAATTCCATCAATCCATCCATTTTCTACCGCTTATTCCCCTTTGGGGTCGCGGGGGGCGCTGGTGCCTATCTCAGCTACAATCGGGCGGAAGGCGGGGTACACCCTGGACAAGTCGACACCTCATCGCAGGGCCAACACAGATAGACAGACAACATTCACACTCACATTCACACACTAGGGCCAATTTAGTGTTGCCAATCAACCTATCCCCAGGTGCATGTCTTTGGAAGTGGGAGGAAGCCGGAGTACCCGGAGGGAACCCACGCATTCACGGGGAGGACATGCAAACTCCACACAGAAAGATCCCAAGCTGGAGATTGAACCCTGACTACTCAGAACATTCGTATTGTGAGACAGACCACACCATAGTCCAGGTCTTGACAAAATGCATGTGTGTGTGTCGGCAGGGCGGGTGCAAATGAAGACAGTTAGGCTAGTTGTTGTTTCGCCTTTGTTTTTAGTTTTTGAGCTGCATTGAATGCAACATCCCAGTACTAGCGGCGCCCTGCATTTTGTCGTACCTGCAAGTGTGAGAGTTGAAACACGGCCAATGTTTCCATCATCCTTTCACACATCCTGATTAGTATGCGACTGCAGCGACTCCATCTCACAGATGATGAAAATGTGATGTTTTTGCTTTGTCCCATTGGAGTGAATGAATGCTTAGTGAGCACACGCGCGTGCGCACACACACACACACACACACACACACACACACACACTTTTGTATTCGTTACCTTCTTGAGACCGCCGAAAAATGCCTACTTCTTCAGGACGACCCTTTCTAGAGATTTACAGATTTTTATTTACAACATTAATAACGTATACATGCTATACAAATATATAAAAAAACTTATCTGTGTGAAAAATGAGTTGGAATTTCACAAGAAAAACGTAATTTTACTCAACGCAAGCCAACATTTTACAAGAAAAACTGAACATTTGTGCAGTATTATGATAAAAGTTGGAATTTTCTCAATAACAGTCGAAATTTTACTCCAAAAATTTAATTTTAAAACAATAACAAAAAATTGTGATAAAAGTCGGATTTTTATATGACAAATGTCACCATTTTGCATTAAAAAAAATTATGATTTTGATTTAAAAATAAATATTTTATGAGAAAATCATGCATTTTAGAAACAGAAATAATATGAGAAATTGTTCTCAATTTTATAAGCAAAATGTCGACACATTGTTGGTAATTGTTTTTAATCTTCATTATTTACTTCAAGTTGTTACAGTATATATATATATATATATATATATATATATATATATATATATATATATATATATATACATATATATATGTAGCTGAGATAGGCGCCAGCGCCCCCCGCGACCCCAAAAGGGAATAAGCAGTAGAAAATGGATGGATGGATATATATATATATATATATATATATATATATACATATATATACATATATATATGTATATGTATATATATATATATATATATATATGTATATATATATATATACATATATATATATATATATATATATATATATATATATATATACATATATATATATATATATATATATATATATATATATATATATATATATATATATATGTTTTTTTTTATTTATTCATTTTCTATTTTTTACACACTTGTTATTATACATGTTGGCCGGAGGGGGAGCATTTCAAATTTTTACACACACTTGTTGTTTCATATGTTGACCAGAGGGAGAGCACTTTTAAAACCGACACACAGTCAAATCAGAAAATCCCTCCTTTTTGGGACCACCCTAGTTTTGATAGATTTCACCACCGGGGGTGCAAATGAGACAATCTCTACTGCAGTGGTTCTCAAATGGGGGTAAGCGTACCCCTGGGGGTACTTGAAGGTATGCCAAGGGGTACGTGAGATTTTTTTTAAATATTCTAAAATAGCAACAATTCAAAAATACTTATAAATATATTTATTGAATAATACTTCAACAAAATATGAATGTAAGTTCATAAACTGTGAAAACAAATGCAACAATGCAATATTCAGTGTTGACAGCTAGTTTTTTTTGTGGACATGTTCCATAAATATTGATGTTAAAGATGTCTTTTTTTTGTGAAGAAATGTTTAGAATGAAGTTCATGAATCCAGATTTATCTCTATTACAATCCCCAAAGAGGGCACTTTAAGTTAATGATTACTTCTATGTGTAGAAATCGTTATTTATAAGTGAATCACTTGGGGGTTTTTTTCAACACATTTTTTAGTTATTTTTATATCTTGTTTTACAAATAATTCAAGAAAGACCACTACATCTGAGCAATATTTTGCACTGTTATACAATTTGATAAATCAGAAACTGATGACATAGTATTTATTGACATAGTATTGTATTTTCCTTTTTTATCTATTTTTTTCAACCAAAAATGCTTTGGTTGAAAACCAAAGCATTGAAAAAAGGTTTGAGAACCACTGCTCTATTAGATCTAGATGCAATAGTTTTCCGTATTGGGACCATGATTTATGTCCTCACTTGTTCAAAAGGGGCTCATATGGAAGGTACTTTTGTTGATGTCTCAAGAAGGGTAGAAATACACACACACACACACACACACCCCGACTCGAGAGATCAATGACTGTTTTCCTACCGAGGACTGAGCTCAGGCTGCAGGCAGCTTAAGCCCACCACAGGGATCTGCAGGCTGGTGGGCCGAGTGTGGTCGCTCCCTAGTCTGAAGGGTCTCGGCGGGAGCAGAGGGGAGCGTAGAGGCGAGCGCAGGGGCGAGCGCAGCCCTCTTCCCAATCTGCCCAGGGGGGGAATTTTTGGAATAGGTGAGCGTTCCCCCTCTGAATTGGACCCCTCCTCGTCCTCCTTGATGGAAGGAAGCTTCTTCACGAGTCCTCCATTGCTCTCACATTCGGCCTGAATATGGAGCAGAATGAAACAGTCAAATGTTAAAGGCCTACTGAAATTAGATTTTCTTATTTAAACGGGGATAGCAGGTCCATTCTGTGTCATACTTGATCATTTCGCGATATTGCCGTATTTTTGCTGAAGGGATTTAGTAGAGAACATCGACGATAAAGTTTGCAACTTTTGGTGCTGATAAAAAAAAGCCTTGCTTGTACCGGAAGTAGCAGACGATGTGCGCGTGACGTCACGGTTTGTGGAGCTCCTCACATCTGAACATTGTTTACAATCATGGCCACCAGCAGCGCGAGCGATTCGGACCGAAAAAACGACGAGTTCCCCATTAATTTGAGCGAGGATGAAAGATTCGTGGATGAGGAAAGTGAGAGTGCAGGACTAGAAAAAAAAAACGACGAGGGCAGTGGGAGCGATTCAGCTGTTATTTTAGACACATTTACTAGGATAATTCTGGAAAATCCCTTATAAATAAATGGGTTGTACTTGTATAGCGATTTTCTACCTTCAAAGTACTCAAAGCGCTTTGACACTACTTCCACATTTACCCATTCACACACTGATGGAGGGAGCTGCCATGCAAGGCGCTAACCAGCACCCATCAGGAGCAAGGGTGAAGTGTCTTGCTCAAGGACACAACGAACGTGTTGAGGTTGGTACTAGGTGGGGATTGAACCAGGGACCCTCGGGTTGCGCACGGCGACTCTCTCACTGCGCCACGCCGTGCTTATTGTGTTACTAGTGTTTTAGTGACATTATATGGCCGTACCTAAAAGTCGGAAGGGTGTGGCCACGGGTGTGGTGACCGCCAGTGTCTCTGAGGGAAGCCACGTTTCTCGACGAGGCGAAGCGAAGGCAGCCGTTGGGACCTAGCCGAGATTTTTTTTTTTCCCCTGCTCCACGGTGGAAGCATCCCACGTTTGGGGGCGGCTGGTTGGAGGAAGTAAGAGAGTCCGCAGCTGCCTCTTTGGGGCGGCATAGCTCAGTTGGTAGAGTGGCCATGCCAGCAACTTGAGGGTTGCAGGGTCGATTCCCACTTCCGCCATCCTAGTCACTGCCGTTGTGTCCTTGGGCAAGACGCTATACCCACCTGCTCCCGGTGCCACCCACACTGGTTTAAATGTAACTTAGATATTGGGTTTCACTATGTAAAGCGCTTTGAGTCACTCGAGAATAGCGCTATATAAATATAATTCACTTCACTTCCCGAGGAACGACGCAAGCTCTCCGCTCATGTCTACGGTAAGGGCCGACTTTTTTCCACAATTTTCTCACCGAAACCTGCCGGTTGACAGGTGATAGGGAACCATGTCCGCTTGACCGCTCTGTTCCATAGTAAAGCGGCACGTCATCTTTCGGGAATGTAAACAAGGAAACACCCGCTGTGTTTGTGTTGCTAAAGGCAGCCGCAATACACCGCCCCCCACCTACATCTTTCTTCTTTGACGTCTCCATTATTAATTGAACAAACTGCAAAAGATTCAGCAACACAGATGTCCAGAATACTGTGTAATTATGCGATTTAAGCAGACGACTTCTAGCTGGGATCGGGGCTGGAACAAAATGTCCCCTACAATCCGTGAAGTCACGCGCACGCGTCATCATACCGCGACGTTTTCAACAGGATACTTCACGCGAAATTTTAAATTGCAGTTTAGTAAACTAAAAAGGCTGTATTGGCATGTGTTGCAATGTTAATATTTCATCATTGATATATAAACTATCAGACTGCGTGGTCGGCAGTAGTGGGTTTTAGTAGGCCTTTAACTTGCATTAGAACTTTAACCAGGTCGATGGTACGCTGGGGCTTTCGTAATGGAAACAGTCGCCATTCAAGAATTTCACTGACTTCCTCCAGGTCTCTGCAAAATGAATGTTTTCATTAAGAACCAAGCAGCACCATTCACTCCCCGGCAGAGTCTGTCAATGGAGGAACGTGTCAACTCTTTTTCGCTTCTGTCCCTTCCTCGCCTCTTTTTTTCTCAGTTTTCACCATCGCCCGACTCCTCTCCCCTCTATCCAATCTTTGACTCACGTGCGACGAAGACTGGTATTTTTAGATCGCGGCGGTCTAAATTTAGCTGCGGTTTTGCTCAGAAGGAAAG
>NC_084637.1:15341555-15347137 GCF_033978795.1 Nerophis ophidion | reverse complement strand
GCTTTTTATTAGCGACCAAAAGTGGGGATTTTTATTGTCGGTGTTCTCTACTAAATCCTATCATCAAAAATATGGCAATATCGCGAAATGATCAAGTATGACACATAAAATGGACCTGCTATCCCCGTTTAAATAAGAATATCTCATTTCAGTCGGCCTTTTAGGGTTTTGGTCCTAAATGATCTCAGTAAGATATTACAGCTTGTTGCTGATTTGATGACCTATATTGAGTAAAACATGCTTGAAACTAGAATATCAAGTGTTGCAAAGCTGTGTCATCAACACTCACAAAAGTAAAACTACTTTTTTAAAGTAATCCTTTCTTATTTCAGGCATGTAAAAAAAAATCATGACTTTGATACAAGTGTCTCATATTAAAACAGATGACAGCCAAATGGACTTTGCTGTTTTATTTTCAATGAAACAATAGAAAATACGTACTCATAGTAGTACAGTTGTTACTAGTGAGAATATACGTGTTTTAGGGTATTTTTGGTTCTATTGAGGTTAGCTAATTTTACTTGTTTTTGAAAGTCTTGACAAGCCACATTTTCTTGTTCTATTGGCAGATCATTTTGCTTAGTTCAAATAAAATACTCCTTCATTTTTGTATTATTTATTCTTGTTTTTGAACACTGACTTTTTGCATTGTGGCCTGCGCATGCATTAACAAGCGCATGTTTTTTCCCCTCCTCTCAAGCGATGGTAGGGCTGTTGAGGGCGGAGACCCAGACTCTTGTTAACTGCCTCAAGACCCTGACACCTTGCAGCAGCAACCTGACGCACACAATAGTTTGACAGACTGGCGGCAGGTGAGTCTGTTTATTTTCCTCCTCAAACTGCGGCAATTACAGATCACATTAGTAGAGTTTAAGTACTGGATGCATGACAATCCCTATATTTTTATACGACCATTATAGTATGCAGAAGGGTTAGTTTTGGAATAGGGAGTAGGCATACCGTTACGTTTAATTTTAAAGGCGTCTTGTAATTATTAATGACTTTGACTGACTCCTAACTCCTCCTTATTTAGCACTAATTTGCTCTGTTGTTCTTATCGGAGTAAGGAAAGTAATTTATGTTATGCAGTAATTATTATTTAAATATTATCTGACCAGATTACTATTATTTTTAAGTAACACATTTGTTATAATTTATTGTATGTGCACAATCCTGCACTTTATTTCCCCCCCGTTGTTTCCGTATGCCCAAATAGGGGATGGACGAGAGTAGGAAAAGGAAATACACTGCAAAAACTGAAATGTAAATAAGATTAAATATCTCAAATAAGGGTGATATTTGTTTATTTTCTGTCTGATAAGATAATTCTTCTCATTAAGCAGATTTTATGTTAGTGTTTTAAATTTTTTAAGGGTTTTGGTCCTAAATCAGTGGCCTAGTGGTTAGAGTGTCCGCCCTGCGATCGGTAGGTCGTGAGTTTAAATCCCGGCCGAGAAATACCAAAGACTATAAAAATGGGACCCATTACCTCCCTGTTTGGCACTCAGCATTAAGGGTTGGAATTGGGGGTTAAATCACCATAAATGATTCCCGGGCGCGACACCGCTGCTGCCCACTGCTCCCCTCACCTCCCAGGGGGTGATCAAGGGTGATGGGTCAAATGCAGAGAATAATTTCAATCATTGGTACTTTAACTTTACTTTTAACTTAAATGATCTCAGTAAGATATTACAGCTTGTTGCTGAGATTTTATGACCTATGTTGAGTAAAACATGCTTGAAACTAGAATATCAACTGTTGCAAAGCTGTGTCATCAACACTCACAAGTATAAAAAAAACTTTTTTAAAGTAATAATTTCTCATTTCAAGCATTGAAGAAAAAAAAATCATGACTTTGACACAATTGTGTCTCATATTAAAACAGATGATAGCCAAATGGAATTTGCTGTTTTATTTTCAATGAAACAATAGAAAACACGTACTCATAGTAGTACAGTTGTTATTAGTGAGAATATACTTAGTTTAAGGTATTTTTGGGTTCATTGAGGTTAGCTGATTTTACTTGTTTTGGAAAGTCTTGACAAGCCAAATGTTCTTGTTCTATTGGCAGATAATTTTGCTTAGTTCAAATAAAATACCCTTCATTTTTGTATTTTTTATTCTTGTTTTCAAACACTGACTTTTTTTCAGCGTAGATAGCGCAGGAGGCGAATAAGATATGTTTGGATGTGTTGCTGTGTCGTGGCGCTTGAATTAAGTACTTAAAACTGCCTTTGGTCACTATTACGCGTCGTAAAATGAATTTTTGTGCACAGGACCTTAGTGGGGCTTAGGCACCTGGGCCCTCATGTACAGAGCTTGCGTACGCACAAAAACCTGCCGTATGACATTTTTAAACCGCCATAAAAAAGGGTGGGGATACTTTACTTACACAAATAAGTGATACTTGGTAACAGTTTACTTAAAGAAGTGCCAACTTTTACACCTCAGATTGTTTGATGTTCATAAAGATTTCAGTCCAAGGCAGGCGTGGTTTCACAAAATAAAGAAAACTATGGGAGCCACAAGACTATTTTGAAATTTAAAATGAAATAACACAGCGTACAAAGTTTTTTTTTGCTTTGTGCTATGTATAAACCAGGGGTCTCAGACACGCGGCCCGCACCTTAGTATGAACATTTAATATTAGTGCGGCCCGCAAGTTTTATTTCAATCCCGCTTGACAACATCACATTTGCCAACCCTCTCAATTTTTCCGGGAGACTACCGAGTTTCAGAGCAACCATTCTCTCGACTGTCTGCTGGTTTTCACCCAGAAACCAATAATAAGGGTGTGCTATGATGACAATGCGTTAAGCGCCCTCTACAACCGTAATAAACAGCCTACCAGCCCATTCACATGTTGTATGAGGCTTCTGCAGACACACATAAGCGACTGCAAGGCATACTTGGTCAACAGTCATACAGGTTACACTGAGGGTTGTGACCTAAACCACTTTAGCACTCTTACTAATATGCGCCACACTGTGAAACCACACCAAACAAGAATGACAAACACATTTCGGGAGAACATCTGCACTGTAACACAACATAATCACAACAGAACAAATACCCAGAATCCCATGTATCCCAAACTCTTCCAGGGTACATTATACCCCCCCGCTACCACCAAACCCCGCTTCCCTCAACCCCGCCCAGTAGTGGTAATGGGGGTGTATAATTTAGTCAGGGATACATGGGATTCTGGGTATTTGTTCTGTTGTGTTTATTTTGTGTTACAGTGCGAATGTTCTCCCGGAATGTGTTTGTCATTCTTGTTTGGTGTGGGTTCACAGTGTGGCGCATATTAGTAAGAGTGTTAAAGTTGTTTATATCACAACCCTCCGTGTAACCTGTATGACTGTTGAACAACGTTGAGTCAGCAGCCGCACAGTAGATGAGGCGGCTGGGCAGTCAGATAGCATAGTATTACAGGAGACGCGACAAAATGGTCGAGAGGACGTTTAAAGCATTGCCCTCAATATTGTTGTCCGGATGAAAATCTGAAAATGTTATCCTGGGGAGATTTCTGGGAGAGGCACTGAAATCCGGAAAACCTCCCGGAAAAATGATGAGGTCAGCAAGTATACAGCTGAGCCACATCAGAGTGATCCAAGAGCCGCATGCGGCTCAGGAGCCGCGGGTTGCCAACCCCTGGTCTAAGGTGACCGAGAGACACTTTGAGTGGTGTCATCGCTCGGTATGAGGAATTTGTGGAACTAATTAAAATAATTTGATATGTAGTGAAATTATCAATATAGCGGAATGGAAAGGAACTTCATGTTCCTTACGCTTAAAGTGCCAGTTAAGTGGAAAAACACGTTCCCTCTATAATGAAGCTATTATCATATATATATATATATATATATGATTTATGACACCAAAAAAATTCCAAAGTTTGCAAAAAAATAGGTATGATCAAAATGCTATCAATCTCACGGAGATTCCCGAGCTATTGTTAGAGGTAATGAGGACTCTAGTCGAAAGATTCGCGACGTTGCAATAGCAATCAAATATTCAACTTCACACCCTTGTTACTTTGAATGAGTTTAACGCTTCTGTGAAAGGATTGCAGTCTACCTTGTCTGTATGCACATGTGTGATGTTAGCAAGTTTTAATGTTGTAAATGTGATGTTTTATGTGTTGTTTACTGTTTTTATTGTAACCTTGCTGCTGCCGTCTTGGCCAGGTCTTCCTTGGAAAAGAGATCTTTGATCTCAACGGGATTTTACCTGGTTAAAAAAACGGCTAAGTAAAAAAAATATAGCATCAGTAGCATTGCTAGGTTAAACATAAAAATTAATCATAACAAACCATAATACAACACTTACCGTATAATTTTCGTTCTTGCTGTTACAATGCCTACGACCAGGTGAGAGATGTTAAAATTTACTTTTAACAGGTTGAGGACAAAGCAGGAGCAGCCGCCGGCTCAGTGTGTCAACAATAGTAGCCTAAGTTGGCATTAGCTGAATGCTAATAATGCGGCGCTAAAATAGGCCATCTGCGTTGGCGCGTATTTTAACAGTATCACTCAAATGAGGTTAATATTCAGGCCATGACATGTAAATGGAGTATTGTTGGCGGTTTCTGGATATTCCCTTTTGGCGCCTATCTCAGCTACAATCGGGCGGAAGGCGGGGTACACCCTGGACAAGTCGCCACCTCATCGCAGGGCCAACACAGATAGACAGACAGCATTCACACTCACATTCACACACTAGGGCCAATTTAGTGTTGCCAATCAACCTATCCCCAGGTGCATGTCTTTGGAAGTGGGAGGAAGCCGGAGTACCCGGAGGGAACCCACGCATTCACGGGGAGAACATGCAAACTCCACACAGAAAGATCCCGAGCCTGGATTTGAACCCAGGACTGCAGGACCTTCGTATTGTGAGGCAGACGCACAAACCCCTCTTCCACCGTGAAGCCTTTCTGGATGTTATATATGAGTATGATGGGCACAATAGAGGCCCTTTGATCCGTTGACTCAATTGTTAGCTATGTATTCACAATTTTGAATGCATTAAAAAATGCCAAGCATTTGTGAATAATAAACAGCACATGTCTTTCCAATTTTTGCGTATTTCCAGTATGACTTGTCTGACAAGATTGTCAGAGCGTCGAAGCGTTACTACAAGCGTCCATGCAAATTGACGTATGTCAAGCCTTTATTCAATATCATTTTGATGATCATGGCTTAGTTTCTGAAATTTCAATTTAAGGTTTTCATAAGCTGTAAGCAGTAAACATCAACTTTATATCAAAATAAGTTTTGAAATATCTCATGTTGCAGGTTAAAGGCCTACTGAAACCCACTACTAACGACCACGCAGTCTGATAGTTTATATATCAATGATGAAATATTAACATTGCAACACATGCCAATACGGTCGGTTTAGTTTACTAAATTACAATTTTAAATTTCCCGCAGAGTTTCGAGTTGAAAACGTCGTGGAATGATGATGCGTGTTTGTGACGTTATTGGTTGGAGGGCACTTGTTAGCCCAGCACCACTTGCGGCTAAAAGTCGTCTCTTTTCATCGCATATTTACACAGTATTTTGGACATCTGTGTTGCT
>NC_084637.1:15324055-15336555 GCF_033978795.1 Nerophis ophidion | reverse complement strand
ATGGAAGCTGCTTTTATACCCAATCATGGCACTCACCTGTTCCCAATTAGCCTGCACACCTGTGGGATGTTCCATATAAGTGTTTGGTGGGCATTCCTCAACTTTAGCAGTATTTATTGCCACCTTTCCCAACTTCTTTGTCACGTGTTGCTGGCATCAAATTCTAAAGTTAATGATTGTTTGCAACAAAAAAAAAGTTTATCAGTTTGAACATCAAAAATGTTTTCTTTGTAGCATATTCAACTGAATATGGGTTGAAAATGATTTGCAAATCATTGTATTTTGTTTATATTTACATCTAACACAATTTCCCAACTCATATGGAAATGGGGTTTGTATGTATATATATATATATATATATATATATATATATATCTATATATATATATATATATATATATATGTATATATATATATATATATATATATATATATATTTATATATATATATATACATATATATATATATATATATATATATATATATATATATATATATATATATATATATATATATGGGATGTCCTCTAGTCTGCCCATAAAACCCAATTAATAATCATTCAAAAAACACTTGAACCCATATTAGTTGTATTATTTTAAAAGTGCTAACTTTTAATAGCGCCGCCGTGATCACATGGATGTTGTGCCTTTTTTTCCCTCCCCCATTGATTGTCACACACACACTAAGTGTGGTGAAATGTGTCCTCTGCATTTGACCCATCCCCTTGTTCACCCCCTGGGAGGTGAGAGGAGCAGTGAGCAGCAGCGTGGGCCGCGCTCAGGAATCATTTGGTGATTTAACCCCCAATTCCAACCCTTGATGCTGAGTGCCAAACAGGGAGGTCCCATTTTTTTGTAGTCTTTGGTATGACTCGGCTGGGGTTTGAACTCACAGCCTGACATGTTTGACTGATGAGCCGTTTTATTGCTCGTCAAACTTGATTGTAAACCATAAATAATGCATGTCACCTGGATTGTGAAAGTACGCGAACATACTCTGACAAATTAGTACACTTTGACAGGAAATTCAGGTTTGATTGATTGATTGATTCATTGAAACTTTTATTAGTAGATTGCACAGTTCAGTACATATTCCGTACATTTGACTACTAAATGGTAACACATGACTAAGTTTTTCAACTTGTTTAAGTCGGGGTCCACTTTAATCAATTCATGGTAAGGTTCGGAAATGGTGAGAACGGCACTAAAATACGCCTGGTTCCCACCCCCTTTTCTTCGGGAGGATTCTGAGTCAGTCTTCATCTAAATAGGAATATACTGTATGAACTTCCTAGCAGTCGGCATCCTAATGACAGCAGACCTTTTACAGTAAATTATGTTTTATTATGTCTGTTGGCTCTCATAAAGTCTGCAGTGAGTATTAATCAGTGATGTTAAAAAAAAAATAAAGCAAATGCTATGGTGCGTTTTTTTAAATTAACGCGTTACATATGCTTAAAATGATCTTATTTCATTGTTACGACCCGGTCAGTGGTTCTTAAATGGGGGTACGCATACCCCGGGGGGTACTTGAAGGTATGCCAAGGGATACGTGAGAATTTTAAAAAATATTCTAAAAATAGCAACAAGTCAAAAATTATTTATAAATATATTTATTGAATAATACTTCAACAAATATGAATGTAAGTTCATAAACTGTGAAAAGAAATGCAACAATGCAATATTCAGTGTTGACAGCGAGATTTTTTGTGGACAATTTCCATAAATATTGTTTATGTTAAAAATATTATTTTTTTGTGAAGAATTGTGTAGAATTAAGTTCATGAATCCAGATAAATCTCTATTACAATCCCCAAAGAGGGCACTTTAAGTTGATGATTACTTCTATGTGTAGAAATCTTTATTTATAATTGAATCACTTGTTTATTTTTCAACAAGTTTTTAGTTACTTTTATATCTTTTTTCCAAATAGTTCACGAAAGACCACTACAAATTAGCAATATTTTGCACTGTTATACAATTTAATAAATCAGAAACTGATGACATAGTGCTGTATTTTACTTCTTTATCTCTTTTTTTCAACCAAAAATGCTTTGCCCTGATTAGGGGGTACTTGAATTAAAAAAAATGTTCACGGGGTACATTACTGAAAAAAGGTTGCGAACCACTGACCAATAAGGGACCGAGGCACAACATAAAAGACAAAAAAACTGGCAACTAAAATAAGCAAATGTTTATTATTACACAATATTCAGTGTTTTATCGTTCATAGAAAAGTGTAAAATTCCATACAATTTTTTAAGGGGGTCTGTCATAACGGCTTCACGGTGGCAGAGGGGTTAGTGCGTCTGCCTCACAATATGAAGTTCCTGCAGTCCTGGGTTCAAATCCAGGCTCGGGGTCTTTTCTGTGTGGAGTTTGCATGTTCTGCCCATGAATGCGTGGGTTCCCTCCGGGTACTCCGGCTTCCTCCCACCTCCAAAGACATGCACCTGGGGATAGGTTGATTGGCAACACTAAATTGGCCCTAGTGTGTGAATGTGAGTGTGAATGTTGTCTGTCTATCTGTGTTGGCCCTGCGATGAGGTGGCAACTTGTGTAGGGTGTACCCCGCCTTCCGCCCAATTGTAGCTGAGATAGGCTCCAGCTCCCTCCGCGACCCCAAAAGGGAATAAGCGGTAGAAAATGGATGGATGGTTGGGTCTGTCATAACATTTTTAGCATTCAATCAGACATTTTTGTGAGGTTTTGTATTAGTGTTCCTAAAAATAGATATACTGGCCCCCAGACACCTTTTTTTTCTCTAAATTTGGCCCCCTGAGTCAAAATAATTGCCCCGGCCTGATCTAAAGGAGTGACTGTTCAGCAGCTACGTGAGTTGTTTTTGTTCCAAAAATTAAAAAAATGTCTACCTGAGAAAATTGTTGTCCAACTGAATGAACAAAAAAAAAACTGGCTATTAAAAATAAACAACACGGCCACAAACAAACACAAAAACCACAGTCACATTGGGTGAGCTGAACTTCAGGGTAAACTAAGGCCAAAATAACCAACAAAACAACTTACCACTTGTCAGAGTTATTTGTTGACGAACCCCAAGATGCAGAGATGGAGGCAGGCATGGAGTGAGCAAACATGATTTTAATATAAATACTAAGACAAAACCAAACAAAGGGTTCAAACCAAAAGCGCGCACGTGGGCGGATAAAAAACAAAAGGCCTTTAGCATAGAAGCTAACAAGAAACAAAAAGGAACTTTAGCACGGAAGCTAGAGGGTAACAAATAGAAAAACTGGAAATAGCTATGGCTAACAAAAACAGCTTAGCGCTACGACGACCAGGACAAGATGTAGCACGACAGGTAATAGCTGAAATGATGCCAGACACGACAGGTAGCAAAGACACAAGAGTGACATGAGGCAACAACAATACAAATGACAATACAATGATCCAACAACTGACACAAGACAAAAGGAGGTACAAATAGGAGCCGGCTGATTGGCAACAGGTGTGGCCAGATGCCAATCAGCCGCAGCTGAAGGGGAACACAGTACTCAGGGAACAAGACAGGAAGCTGACAAAATAAGAGCACTAGACAGGAACTAAGGACAGGAAATAAACACACTGAAGAGGAACACAGCACTCAGGGAACAAGACAGGAAGCTGACAAATTAAGAGCACTTGACAGGAACTAAAAGACAGGAAATACTAAACACAGGAAACAGACAAATGCAGAGAAAAAACTAAAACAGACAAACTGTCAGGGGCAAGCCTGACACCACTCAACCCAGTCCCTGTTCTGGGAAGAAAAATAACAAACAAAAATACATGCTTCTAAACTCACTAACTGACTGAAAAACAGGAGAAAAATGTGTAAAAGTAAATAGCAATAAGTATCAGTGACTTTGACTGACTCCTAACTCCTCCTTATTTAGCACCAATTTGCTTTGTTATGAAAGTCATTTATGTTATGCCATACTTGCCAACCCTCCCGGATTTTCCTGGAGAAAACCTCCCGGGTCAAATTTTCTCCGAAAATCTCCCAAAATTCAGGCGGAGCTGAAGGCCACGCCCCCTCCAGCTCCATGCGGACCATCACGTCCGCTTTCCCACAATATAAACAGTTATAACTGTAAAATGATCGAGGGCGTGTTCCTGGTTTCTTATTTGGGTTTATTGTTAGGCAGTTTTGTTAACGTCCTCCCAGCGCGCTAACAACACACAACAACAGCAGTCACGTTTTCGTCTATCATAAAGGATTTTGTCTGCCGTAAACAGCAATGTCGTGACACTCTTAAACATCTACTTACATGCATATGTGACAATAACATCTACGGCAGGGGTCACCGACCTTTTTGAAACCAAAAGCTACTTCTTGGGTACTGATTAATGCGAAGGGCTACCAGTTTGATACACACTTAAATAAATTGCCAGAAATAGCCAATTTGCTCAATTTACCTTTAACTCTGTTATTATTAATAATTAATGATATTTATCTTTTTGGAAACACTGATCATCTTAATGATTTCTCACAATAATTATATATTTTTGATGTCATGCTTTAAATAGGTTAAAATCCAATCTGCACTTTTCTAGCTGTAAATATACTCCTCCCCTCTTAACCACGCCCCCTGGCCCCCACCTCCCAAAATCGGAGGTCTCAAGGTTGGCAAGTATGTGTTATGCTGTAATTATTGTTAAAATATTATCTGACCAGATTACTCTTATTTTGAAGTAACACATTTGTTATAATCTGTTTTATGTGCAGGATGGACGAGAGTAGGAAAAAGAAATCGAGAGCGCAGGAGGCAAACAAGATGTGTTCGGATGTGTTGCCGTGTCGTGGCGCTTGAATTAAGTGCTTAAACCTGCCTTTGGTCACTATTACGCGTCGTAAAATTATATTTTGTGCACAGAACCTTAGTGGGGCTTAGGCACCTGGGCCCTCATGTACACAGCTTGCGTATGTAAAAAAAAAACCTGCCACATGACATTTTTAAACATCCAAAAAAAGAATACTTTACATAAACAAATAAGTTATACTGGGTAACAGTTTACTTTAAAAAGTGCTAACTTTTACTCCTCAGATTGTTTGATGTTCATAAAGATGTGACCTAAGGTGACCGAGAGACACTTTGAGTGGTACCATCGGTTGATAAGAGGAATTTGTGGAACTAATTAAAATGATACGATATGTAGTGAATTAAAATTATTAATATAGCGGAATGGAAAGGAACTTCATGGTCATTACGCTTAAAATGCCAGTAGAGTGGACAAACATGTTCCCTCTACATTGAAGCTATTATCATATGTATATGATTTATGACACCAAAAAATTTCCAAAGTTTGCAAATAAATAGGTATGATCAAAATGGTATCAATCTCACGGAGATTCCCGAGCTACTGTTAGAGGTAATGAAGAATCTAGTCAAGTGATCCGTGACGTTGCGATAGGAGCCACAGATCCCTTCCCCATCAACAACAATGCTAATCATGCACACTTAGTGAGAACCAACGATTACTTTGGGGAAAATTATGATCCAGAACCTTATATTTTGGAGCCCAAATACAGAAGATGAGCAGTAAGTTTTAGAAGCCCAGTGCTAAAAGGATGCAGCTTTATTGTAACACTATAGCATGAGTAGCATTGCTAGGTTAGACATAAAAACTAACCATAACAAACCATAATAAAACACTTACTGTATAATTTTCGCTCTTGCTGTTGTGCCGACAGATTGGATGCTCACATAATCCAGTCTAAATGTCTACTACCAGGTTGAGAGATGCATTAATTATTATCTAGCATTTACTTTTAACAAGATGAAGACGAAGAAGGAGCAGCCGCCGGCTCGGTGTGTCAACAATTAAATTGAATTGAATTGAAGTATTTATTTCAAACTTGCATAGTACAACAACACATACACAAGTCCGCTGATTTTCGCCCTTCAGCATTAATACGGACGTGCTATGAAGGCGCTGACTTTACCACCCTCTACAACATGCACACATTTCTTGCACAGCCCAGTCATGAGTCGTATGTGGCTTCCATGGACACACTTAGACGACTGCGACGCATACTTGTTCAACAGCCATACAGGTTACACTGAGAGTTGCGATATAAACAGGTTTTCCACTCTTAGTGAACCCACACCAAACAAGAATGACAAACACATTTCTGGAGAACATCCTCACTGTAAGACAACATAAACAAAACAGAACAAATACCCAGGATCCCATGCATCCTTAACTCTTCCGGGCTACATTATACACCCCCTGCTAGCAACAAATCCCCCCCACCCCCTCCGTGCGTCAGTTGAGGTGGGTGGGGTTGGCGGGGCGGGGTTTCGTGCTACCGGGGGTGCAAATAGTTAGGGATGCATGGGATTCTGGGTATTTGTTCTGTTGTGTTTATGTTGTGTTACAATGCGGATTTTTTCCCAAAATGTGTTTGTCATTCTTGTTTGGTGTGGGTTCACAGTGTGGCACATATTTGTAAGAGTGTTAAAGTTGTTTATATCACAACTCTCAGTGTAACCTGTATGGCCGTTGACCAAGAATGCCTTGCACTCACTGCCGTGTATCAACAGAAGCTGCATACTGCATGTGACCGGCTGGCACACTGATAGCCCTGTGTAAAAGCGGGCGCGATGACATGTGTTAAAGGACTGTTAAAGTTTTGCCATCAGAGCATGCCCTCATTATTATTGACTAGGTGAAAAATCGGAGAATGTTGACTGCGAGTGATTTCCGAGAGAGACACTAACCTACAGAAAACTCTCGCAGCTGAGCCACATTACAGTGATCAAAGAGCCGCGTGCGGCTCCGGAGCCGCGGGTTGCCGACCCCTGCCCTAGAGTATGTTAATTAATAATTATTATTTCACACCATGTACAGTATAACATGATATTTTGTTTGCTTACATTTTGTCATTTAAAGTTTGTTCACTTCCTGTTCAAAAAACCAAAATACAAAAATTAGCTAATATGAGTAAAAAACAAATAAATAAACGCACAGTATACAGAAACTTTACAGCTTGTTCAATGGTAAAGGAAAATATGAAATAAAGATCTTTAAAAAAAAAATACATTGGACTAAATCAAAAAACATTGAAGATATACAGGACAAGGGGTAGAAAATGGATGGATGGATGGATGATAAGAATACAAACTTTTGTAAATGAGAAATATAAACTAGAATAAGTTGTAGTAAGTGAAGCTATTAGACATTAATTAATAAGTAAACAGATAATGGAGTAAAGATTTTAAAGGAAAGACATTAATCACAAATAAATGGTGAATATAGATTATCCATCAATGAAGGCAATAACGGGCATAGAAAAGGAAGAAGTAAAAATGTTGAAAATAAAGTAAAACATCAATAAAAAGTAATATAATATTATAGAATTATTATTGGGGCGACTTGTCCAGAGTGTACTCCGCCTTCCGCCCGATTGTAGCTGAGATAGGCACCAGCGCCCCCCGCGAGCCCAAAGGGAATAAGCGGTAGAAAATGGATGGATGGATGGAATTATTATTGGTCAATTGTAAATGAATTAGTGAGAATAAGTACAGATATAAAATAAATAAATATTGGATCGTGAGCGGACGCTGTATCGATCCGTTGTGGTGAAGAAAGAGCTGAACCGGAAGGCAAAGCTCTTGATTTACCGGTCGATCTACGTTCCCATCCTCCCCTATGGTCATGACCTTTGGGTCATGACCGAAAGGACAAGATCACGGGTACAAGCGGCCGAAATGAGCTTGTAGAGATAGGGTGAGAAGCTCAGAAATCCGGAAGGAGCTCAAAGTAAAGCCTCTACTCCTCCACATCAAGAGGAGCCAGATGAGGTGGTTCGGGCATCTGGTCAGGATGCCGCCCGAACGCCTCATCTGGCTCCTATTGATGCCACCTGAACGCCTCCATAGGGAGGTGTTTCGGGCACGTCCGACCGGTAGGAGGCCATGGGGAAGACCCAGGACACGTTGGGAAGACTATCTTTCCCGGCTGGCCTGGGAACGCCTCGGGATCCCCCGGAAGAAGCTGGACTTCCCTGCTTAGGCTACTGCCCCGCGACCCGACCTCGGATAAGCGGAAGAAGATGGATGAATGGATGGATGGATGGATGGATGGATAAAGATTGGAGTAAAGATTTTGACTGAAAGGCACCATTTTTAAATAAACTCTGGACAGAGATTAAGCAATCATTTATCAGTAAAGATCAATGAATGAAATATATTTATTGATTTTATGAAATGTAAATTTTACATGTAGTGCTATCAGGTGGCTTGCCTTACACTGTTGTTTCTGTATGTTTCAGCTTTGACGACTACCAATTCGACCATCGATTTCAATCTTTTCATTCGCTAAGGTGGAAAACGTTTCAAGAGCAAAAGTCCATCCATCCATCCATCATCTTCCGCTTATCCGAGGTCGGGTCGCGGGGGCAGCAGCCTAAGCAGGGAAGCCCAGACTTCCCTATCTCCAGCCACTTCGTCTAGCTCTTCCCGGGGGATCCCGAGGCGTTCCCAGGCCAGCCGGGAGACATAGTCTTCCCAACGTGTCCTGGGTCTTCCCCGTGGCCTCCTACCAGCTGGACGTGCCCTAAACACATCCCTAGGGAGGCGTTCGGGTGGCAAAAGTAGCAATTCAAAATGTCAGGCAATATGGAAGTGGTGGACATCCTGGTTGTGGCTGGTTACTTCATTATCGTACTGGCGATTGGCTTCTTGGCCATGCGCAAGCCCAGTAGGAACACGTTAAAAGGTTACTTCCTGGCAGGCCGCTCCATGAACTGGGCAGCCGTCGGGGCCTCTCTATTTGTCAGCAATATCGGGAGTGAACATTTCATTGGACTCGCCGGATCAGGCGCTGCAAGTGGTCTCGGCGTGGCTGCGTGGGAATTAAACGCTCTGTTGCTGCTCCAGTTGTCAGGCTGGATCTTCGCACCCGTCTATATCTACTCAGGGGTCTTTACCATGCCGGAATACCTGTCGAAGCGCTTCGGTGGAAAGAGACTGAAAGTGTATTTTGCTGTGTTATCGCTCATACTTTACCCCCTTACAAAGATATCTGTGGACCTCTATGCTGGAGCCTTGTTCATCAGGGAGTCTTTGGGATGGAACCTGTATTTGTCAATCATTCTGCTCATCGCCTTGACGGCTTTGCTGACTATCACCGGAGGACTTGTCGCGGTCATCTACACAGACGTGCTTCAAGCTGCCCTCATGGTCATTGGCGCTGTCTGCCTCATGTGCATCAGCATTTACAAAGTGGGAGGAATTGGAGGTCAAAACTTAATCTTACCAGTTTGTGCCTTGGTGTTAAGTGATTGTTTACAATGATCTTCTGCTGTGGTTTCCAGGAATGATGACCAAGTATATGCAGGCTGCCCCGAACATCACTGCCATCTTGTTGTCTTCTCCCAACCTTACATACTCTGAATCCTGCCACCACTACTTCAACCCAGAGCCAGATGCTCTAAAGATCCTTCGAGGACCCAAGGATGCACATCTACCATGGCCTGGGTTCCTTCTGGGCCAGACTCCTGCTTCCATATGGTACTTGTATAGAGAAGCTGTGCTTTGGATCTTGACACCATGGGCTTATCTTATACAAAAGTATTGGCCCAAACGGGTCTGCTCATGATGGCATCAAGTATTTTGGTGAAATATGCAATTTTCACTCTGGTATCCCTTTCAACCAGTAGTATGGTACTTAAAGCTTGAAGATAGATAGATAGATAGATAGATAGATAGATGGATGGATAGATGGATAGATGGATAGATAGATAGATAGATAGATAGATAGATAGATAGATAGATAGATAGATAGTACTTTATTGATTCTTCAGGAGAGTTCCTTCAGGAAAATTAAAATTCCAGCAGCAGTGCACAGAGTTGAGATCAATTTAAATAAAAGTAAAAAGTAAATAATGGGGGTTTAAATGGAAACAAAATAGAGAAATATTACAATAAGAATAAAAAAATAAAAAGCAACAATGGGAATAAAAATATAACAGTAAAATAAGAATATAACAAGACAAAGTAGGCAGTAGTGACCATGTTATGAAAAACGTATCGCACTGTTATTATTTTGCATCCCCTGTCATCCGAGTACCCCCCGCCCTCTTCCCCAGAGAGGAGTTGTACAGTCTAACGGCGTGTGGGACAAAGGAGTTCTTGAGTCTATTAGTCCTACACTTGGGATGAAGCAGTCTAGCACTGAACAGGCTCCTCTGGCTACTGATAACGCTATGCAGAGGGTGACTAACATCATCCAGGATGCTCACTAGTTTGTCAACAGTCCTCTTCTCTGCCACCATCACCAGTGAGTCCAGTTTCATTCCGATTGTAGAACCGGCCCGCCTGATCAGTTTCTCAAGTCTGGAGCTGTCCTTCTTAAATGTACTGCTCCCCCAGCACACTACCGTGTAGAACAGAACACTGGCAACCACAGACTGGTAGTACATCGACAGGATGTACTATCAGTCTGTGGATCACTGTGGATCAAACAATGGATCACTGATTAAATTGAATGGTGCTTCTCCAAATGCTCTAAACGTGAATGTTCTAAATTCCAGGTACTGGTGCACAGATCAAGTGGTCATGCAGCGGATTCTTGCAGCAAAGAACATAGCCCATGCCAAAGGCTCAACCGTAATGGCTGGCTTCCTGAAAATCCTGCCCATGTTTGTCATTGTCATACCAGGTACAGTCCTTAGTTTGGACTGTGCACCTAAGCAACGCATCACTGATTTTGTGTTTTCTCCCGATTCCAGGGATGATCTCCAGAATCTACTTTACCGATGAATTGGTGTGCATCAGCCCGGAGCATTGCATGGAAGTGTGCGGCTCCACATCTGGCTGTACCAACGTGGCCTATCCGCGGCTCGTCATGGCCATGATGCCCGCCGGTCTTCGCGGCCTGATGATGGCCGTCATGATTGCAGCGCTCATGAGTGATTTGGATTCCATTTTCAACTCAGCAAGCACCATCTTCACTTTGGATATTTACAAGATGCTGCGGGAGAGTGCATCTTCCAGGGAACTGGTGATTGTTGGCAGACTGTTCGTAGTCTTTATGGTGATCGTGAGCATTGGCTGGGTGCCCGTCATTATCGAGATGCAGGGAGGCCAGATGTTCTACTATACCCAGGAAATAGCAAACTACTTGACTCCTCCCATTGCAGCCGTCTTCTTACTTGGGGTCTTATGGCACCGCTGTAATGAAAAGGGTGCTTTTTGGGGTGGGGTGGTTGGCTTTGTCCTTGGAGTGCTACGTCTGGCGTTGGCGTATGTATATAGAGAGCCTCACTGCAGCAAACCAGATGAGAGACCAGCATTCATCAAGGATGTCCATTTCATGTATGTGGCAGCCATCCTGTTTTGGACAACTGCTCTGGTGACTGCGGTTGTAAGTTTCTGCACGCCCTCACCCAGAACAGACCAAATTCGAACCACAACCTGGTGGGGCTTAAACCAGAGAAAGCTCGACCAGAAAGGAAAACCTGGAGAAGAAATTAATTTGAAGAAGGTTAATGGAGATGAAGAAGGTCCTCTGGTCCAAAATGGTGGCCTGGTCATAATTCCTGATCCTAAAATGCGGGAAAAGGCAGATTGCGAGTGGCAAGAGGAGGGCGGCTCTCGAGAAGCAGCAGGCAAGTGTAGCAACAAGCTTTTTCTATGGTTCCTGGGATTTCAGGAACCACCACCCAAAGTTCAGGCCATGACGGCGCAAGATCATGAAAAGCTGGTGAATGAGCTTCTAAATGAATCTCCTAAAACTAAAATAATCCTCAACGTGGGGATGATTACAATTTGCTGCATAGGGATCTTCCTTTTGATCTTTTTCTCCGTATAGGTAAATTTAGCAATGCTCAAATTCAGTCTCTTTTTAATGAATCTTGATTACTTTTAGAACAATCAAGTGGATCTTAATCTTGTGGATTCAAAATAACACCTGCTACCTCTTTTGAACCTATAGAGACTTTTTATAAAGCCTAAAGTTAAGATATGCAGGAATTGTAATTGTAATACACACTTTATAGTGAGTATAACTGCAGTGCCTTTTGGTTTTGTATACTTTGCAGGAAATATACTTACTACTTCTTTTTTTTTTTTTTTATTAATCAGTACCAACACAATATTACACAATAATACAATAAAAGTACAATTGCAATTCCAAAACCAAATCCGACCCAGCAACATACAGAACACCAATCAACAGAGCAATTGAGAGGACACCCTAATATGAAACAAAACAATCCAAAAGAAGTCAAACAAAAATCCATAGTATCAATTACAGTATCAATATTGACAATAATTGCAACATATCAGTGATTAGACAGCCCTCATTTACATTATCATCACAGCCATTTATAAAAAATAAAATAAAACCCTTTAAAAAATGAACAATAATGTCACAGTGGCTTACACTTGCATCACATCTCATAAGCTTGACAGCACCATTGTGTCCAATATTTTACACAAAGATAAAAGAAGTCATATTTTAGGTTCATTTAACAGTTAAAACCTCTTCTT
>NC_084637.1:15246555-15319055 GCF_033978795.1 Nerophis ophidion | reverse complement strand
GACGTAGCCCAGTGTTTTTCAACCACTGTGCCGCGGCGTGGGAGATGATGTCATTTCACCTACCGTATTTCCTTGAATTGCCGCCTGGGTGCTAATTATATTAAAACCCTCTTCTCACTCCTGCGCTTACCATAGGCATGCGGTAAAAGTAAGCATGCGCTAATTATTTTAAAAACTCTTCTCACTCCGGCACTTACCAAAGGCATGCGGTAAAAATTTGAGTGTGATGTAAGCTTGGACCTTAAAGGCCTACTGAAACCCACTACTACCGACCCTGCAGTCTAATAGTGTAGATATCAATGATGAGGTGGCGACTTGTCCAGGGTGTACTCCTCCTTCCGCCCGATTGTAGCTGAGATTGTCACCAGCGCCTCCCGCGATCCCAAAAAAGGAATAAGCAGTAGAAAATGGTTGGATGGAAATATTAACATTGCAACACATGCCAATACGGCCGGTTTAGTTTACGAAATTGCAATTTTAAATTCCCCGCGGAGTATTATGTTGAAAACGTCGCGGAATGATGACGCGTGCGCGCGACGTCACAGACTGTAAGGAAATATTAAGCGATGCACGACTCGTCTGCTTTAACCGCATAATTACACAGTGTTTTGGACATCTGTGTTGCTGAATCTTTTGCAATTTGTTCAATTAATAATGGAGAAGTCAAAGTAGAAAAATGGAGTTGGGAAGCTTTAGCCTTTAACCACACAAACACACGGTGATTCCTTGTTTAAAATTCCCGGAGGTGAAGCTTTACTATGGATCAGAGCAGTTAAGCAAACATGGATCCTGACCAAATGTCAACCAGCAGTTTTCGGTGAGAAAATTGTGGTAAAAAGTCGCCTCTTTCCGGAGATCAGCTGAGCTTGCGGCGTCCATACAGTTGCCGTCGACTTCCCTCAGACACTGGCGTCAAGACACCCGTGGAGAAACCCCTCCGACTATCAGGTACTATTAAACTCACTAAAACACTAGCAACACAATAGAAAGATAAGGGATTTCCCAGAATTATCCTAGTAAATGTGTCTGAAAACATCTGAATCCGTACCAATGCAATCGCCTTTTTTTTTTTTTCTTTCTTTTTTTTCTAGTCCTTATCTATCAATATCCTCAAACACGAATCTTTCATCCTCGCTCAAATTAATGGGAAAATTTTCGTTTTCTAGGTCCGAATAGCTCTTAATGCTGATTGCGCCAATTAAAAACAATGTGAACGTGTGGAGCCCTGCAACTTGTGACGTCACGCGCACATACTTCCGGTAAAGGCAGAGCTTTTCTGTTAGCGACCAAAAGTTGCGAACTTTATCATCGATGTTCTCTACTAAATCCTTTCAGCAAAAATTTGGCAATATCGCGAAATGATCAAGTATGACACATAGAATGGACCTGCTATTCCCGTTTAAATAAGAAAATCTCATTTCATTAGGCCTTTAAATCCTACTGAATAGCTCTTAATGTTCTTCCCTTTATGCGATTTCAAATTACCGGTCTTGAAATCAGCCTCCTCCATTTTGAAAATGATGACATGGGAAGTGTCACTCGTGGCGTCACAAGTTTGACCAGGCGGTAATACTAAGCATGCGCTATTTATTTTGGGAAGCGAGTTTGACCCGGCAGTGATTCAAGGCAGGCGCATACTATATGTCCTGCGGCAATTCAAGGAAATACGGCATGTGGGTTATAAAATAGTTTTTGCAATTCCATCCATCCATCCATCTTCTTCCGCTCATCCGAGGTCAGGTCGTGGGGGCAGCAGCCTAAGCAGGGAAGCCCAGACTTCCCTCTCCCCAGCCACTTCGTCCAGCTCTTCCCGGGGGATCTCGAGGAGTTCCCAGGCCGGCCGGGAGACATAGTCTTCCCAACGTGTCCTGAGTCTTCCCCGTGGCCCAGGGAGGCGTTTCGGGCACGTCCGACCGGTGGCATGAATTGATTAACGTGGACCCCGACCGACTTAAACAAGTTGAAAAACTTATTCGGGTGTTACAATTTAGTGGTCAATTGTACGGATTATGTATTGAACTGTGCAATCTACTAATAAAAGTATCAATCAAAACCAGATGCCTGAACCACCTCATCTGGCTCATCTCGATGTGGAGGAGCAGCGGCTTTACTTTGAGCTCCTCCCGGATGACAGAACTTCTTACCCTATCTCAGTGGTTCTTAACCTGGGTTCGATCGAACCCTAGGTGTTCGGTGAGTCGGCCTCAGGGGTTCGGCGGAGGTCAAAACACACCGAACTCATCGTGTAAATACAAACTTCTCCCTATCGGCGTATTTCGGATACGGCAACAGCTGACTGATTTGCAGGTGTGTAATTTGTTTTGAGTTGGTTTTGTTGTTCTAACAAGATGTTCATGCCCGGTTCATTTTGTGCACCAGTAAAAAAAAAACATGGTAAAACATTAGCATGGGAAACATATTCACCATTAATTAGTGGCTTATTAACATGCAAACTAGTAACATATTGGCTCTTAACTAGTCATTATTAAGTACTTATTAATGCCTTATTCGGCATTATAACCCTAACCAAATAACTCTAAATTAGGTAATTATTACTTAGAATATGTTCTCATTAGGGATGCACCGAAATGAACATTTGTAGCCAAAGCCGAATAAAATTTAAACGCTTGGCCGAAGACCGAATACCGAATAATGAATGCAGTTTTTCTAAAAAAAAATCATATTGCAGAAATAGCCTGGAATACATTTTTGGACATGTTTTTCAAATAAAGTAATTTTTTATTGAATATTGACATTTTTTTAATATTCAAATAGCCTTTGCTTTTCAAAAAAAGCACAAAGTTGTTCATTTATATTAGGCCTTCAAACAAAACATGCATTCCCCCCCAAAAATTAAGTGCATTACAGTGGATAAACCCACAACAAATGAATTAGTGTCCTTTTGGCAAAAGTCTGCTTAGCCACAGTAGATAGGCTAATAATGTAAACAGAAGGCTCAAGTAAATCTCAATTAAGTGTGTGCTTGTAACGTCATACACTTATAAAGGTAGCCTACACAACGGGCTAATAATATAAACAGGAGGCTCAAGTAAATCTCAAAAAGTGTGTGCTTTTAACCTCATACACTTATACAGGTAGCCTACACAACAGGCTAATAATGTAAACAGAAGGCTCAAGTAAATCTCAATTAAGTGTGTGCTTGTAACGTCATACGCTTATACAGGTACCCTACACAACAGGGTAATAATGTAAACAGAGGCCCCACTGAATTTGTGGACGCGGGCTGCAACACTGTCATACATCTCCGGTATGTACACATCAGAGAAATATCGTCCACAACACTAAACGGTTGATCATCCAAAGCCATAAACTCCATTACCTTCTTTGTAATTCCGTTTGCTTTGGCACTGTTAGTCGCAAACTTTTTCGTCCTCTCAAAGACGTCGGGGTGGGCGTTCTCGTGTTGTGACCAGCTCTCCTTTCAGCTGCTGCAGCTGCAGCCACAGCCATCTCTTTCTCGTACTCGGCATGCTTTTCTGGGTGTTTGGCTTTTAAATGATAAATTAAAGCAGTAGTGCTGAAGGTCTTTGCTGAGGCACCTCCTCGAGACAGTTAGGCTGAACATTCGTTGCAAACTGCAATACTTTTGTCACTTTCCGACACTTTAAAATATCTCCACACTGCTGATATTTTTCTGAAGGCGCTGGGTTACAACGTCACCGCGTCACTGCACGTTGGTTGATTGCGTCACCGCGTCAAAAAATTGCGTCATTGCGTCACACGCCACTATTCGGCCTTGCTTTTAACTCATTCCACCGAAGGCCGAATGTGGCTTTTTTTTCCATATTCGGCCGAATATATTCGGTTACCGATTATTCGGTGCATCCCTAGTTCTCATAGTATCCAAATAACTCTAAATCAAGTCTTTCTTACTTAGAATAAGTACTCCATACTGAAGTGTTACCAAAAACATATAACTTTGTCTTGAATTTGAAAAAAAAACTTTTTATTTTTCACTGTGAATGCACATTAGAAACTGGTGGGGTTCGGTATCTACAACAAGGTTAACAACCACTGCCTTATCTCTAAAGGAGAGCCCCGCCACCCGGCCGCTTGTACTCGTGATATTGTCCTTTCGGTCATGACCCAAAGCTCATGGCCATAGGTGAGGATGGGAACGTAGATCGACCAATTATAATCCGCAAATAATGTGCCGTTGTTGAATGTCTGTGTTGTTTAGAGCTCTGGCACAGTAACCATGTTATATTATTCCATATCAGTAGGTGGCAGCAGGTAGCTAATTGCGTTGTCGTGACCCAAATATGCAGAGCACAGCGGAAGGCAGAGTGCAGGTAAAAAGGTATCCGAGGCCCCGTTTACACTAAGCTGGATAAGGTTATCCAGGGTAAATCACACCTAACCATATCCGTGTCCACACACAACAATACCACCGTTTAAGACCCCCCTCCGTCCGCCGGAGCAACGCGACCTGGTACGCATGCGCAGAAAATGCGCACGTCATATTCAGTTCTAGTTCTTCAATTGAACTTATTTGAACAACTGGGGGTGGTATAGCTCGGTTGGTGGAGCAGCCGTGCCAGCAACTTGAGGGTTCCAGGTTCAATCCCCGCTTCTGCCATCTGAGTTACTGCCGTTGTGTCCTTGGGCCAGACGCTTTACCCACCTGCTCCCGGTACAACCCACACCGATTTAAATGTAACTTAGATATTGAGATTCACCAGAAAAAAAGCGCTATATAAATATAATTTTCTTCACTTCACAATATCCAGAGTTGTGGTATTTCAATTTAATGGAATCCCAAATTTTAGTGAATCACACTTGAGCCATCATAAATTAATCAAATCTTAATTAGACATGTAAACAATGTAATAAAGAACATTTTACAACAATCAAACTAGGGATCTCGATATTTGGTCAGGACGCTCTTTTTCACTCTTTTGCCTTCACCTTCATTGTCCATTCCTTTTTGGTGACTTTATATACTCTGGACTTAGACGTTGAGTCCTTGACATACATGGCGGACAATAACAAATACAGCCTGCTTTGCCAGGCCAAAAGCATTCGCCGTTTTCCTCGACGGCCAGGTAATACAATGCACACGCTACCTTTTTTGTCACATCCACGGGAGCTCGCATTCTCGTTGTCTCTCCTTCCAGAAATGGACAAAGTTTTTCGCAAAGTAGAAACACAGCTGACCCAGCCGGACATAGGAAAGTTCTCTTGCCTGTCTTGTCTGAGAATTGTTGTATCCGAAATGGCTGCAATCGCTTTCTCTTAAGGTATTCATGTGTGATTTCCACAAGCGTTTGTACATGTTGAAGAAGGAGAAACACGGGCATGTCTGGATGACTCGCTTTCATATTTCCAGTGGTTAGCTCCAAGTTACGAAACCGCTATATTATGATGCTGGCTGTGACGCGTTCTTTCTGATGTCACTTCCTGTGTGGGCGGGGTCTTTCTGGCGGCACTCTCTCTCCGAACTCACTTTGCAAACGATCAGCGAGTCCATACAAAGCTAAGTGCCTGAGATTCAAGAATTACACGTCAGACTTACCCGTGTAAAAATCCGTCCGAGAAGGGGGACCTTAAACGCTGGTTTGGTGTGGCTGAAACGGGGCTTTGGCTAAATAATTATTCATGGAAGGGGTTAAACGACTTAGTGTAGACATGGCCTAATGCATGGGTCACCAACGCGGTGCCCGCGGGCACAGCTAGTCCGTAAGGACCAGATGAGTAGCCCGCTGGCCTGTTCTAAAAATAGCTCAAATAGCAGCACTTACCAGTGAGCTGCCTCTTTTTTTTAAATTTGATTTATTTACTAGCAAGCTGGTCTCGCTTTGCCCGACATTTTTAATTCTAAGAGAGACAAAACTAAAATAGAATTTGAAAATCCAAGAAAATATTTTAAAGACTTGGTCTTCACTTGTTTAAATAAACTCATTTATTTTTTTACTTTGCTTCTTATAACTTTCAGAAAGACAATTTTAGAGAAAAAATACAACCTTAAAAATGATTTTAAGATTTTTAAACACATATACCTTTTTACCTTTTAAATTCCTTCCTCTTCTTTCCTGACAATTTAAATCAATGTTGAAGTTTTTATGATTAAAATTCAAAAAAATTATTCTGTCAAATCTAGAAAATTTGTAGAATCAAATTTGAATCTTATTTCAAAGTCTTTTGAATTTCTTTTTTGTTCTGGAAAATCTAGAAGAAATAATGATTTGTCTTTGTTTGAGATATAGATTGGTTCAATTTGTTATATATTCTAACAAAGTGCAGATTGGATTTTCACCTATTTAAAACATGTCATCAAACATATATACTTATTGTGAGAAATTATTAAGATGATCAGTGTTTCCACAAAGATAAATTTAATGAATTATTTATAATAATCAATCAATCAATCAATGTTTACTTATATAGCCCTAAATCACTAGTGTCTCAAAGGGCTGCACAAACCACCACGACATCCTCGGTAGGCCCACATAAGGGCAAGGAAAACTCACACCCAGTGGGACATCGGTGACAATAATGACCCAGTGGGACGTCGGTGACAATGATGACTATGAGAACCTTAGAGAGGAGGAAAGCAATGGATGTCGAGCGGGTCCAACATGATACTGTGAAAGTTCAAAATGGCTATTTCTGGCAATTTATTTAAGTGTGTATCAAACTGGTAGCCCTTCGCATTAATCAGTACCCAAGAAGTAGCTCTTGGTTTCAAAAAGGTTGATGACCCCTGGCCTAATGCTTAAACCAGAAATAAACAGAAGGCGAGTGCCGCTAAGAAAAGGCATTAAAGCTTAGGGATGGCTATGCGGAATGAAACTAAAACTGAACCGGCTACAAAGTAAACGAAAACAGAATGCTGGACGACAGCAAAGACTTACTAACCCGACTTTTGCGAGATCCTTGTAGTTCGCTGAGTTCCACACAAAGATGTGGGACATTTCTTAATAGGAGCTGTATTTCAGAAGGCGGGGCCTTGTGAAAAAAAAATCATTGTATGTGATTGGATAAACCACTTGTCCGTTATCTTAAATGACGTGATACTTCAACCACTCACATTGAAATCAACCCATGATGCTGATGAGAGTGACGCTGGGAAATCCAAAAATGGACAGCCTACATATTGGATAACGACAGAGCAAAAAGTTGTATTAAATATATTTTATTAAATATTCGATAGATTTGACAAAACATTTGCAATAACAGAATCAATGTCAGCACATGACTCCTCGCTGCGTGCCGCCATTGTTGTTTGACTCAAACATTTGCTTCGGTGTTATGTCACATCTATGAAATCCCGCCCGGCGATTCTGATTGGTTCATTATTTTTTTGCTATCTTGAAGGAGTATGTAATGCCCTCGAGGCCAGATTTTTGTGTGGAGTACAGCGAACTACAAGGATCTGGCGAGAGTCAGGTTAAAGACTTACAGCGTGTGGAGCAGAGAAGGCGTCCACAAAGTACATCTGAACATAACATGACAATCAACAATGTCCCCACAAAGAAGGATAGCAACAACTTGAATAGTCTTGGTTGCTAAAATAAAGTAGGTGCGGGTTATAGTGTTTTAAGGAAGACTTGAAACTGCAACAGGAAAACACCAACACAACAGGAAAAGCCACCAACATAGGAGCGCAAGACCAGAACTAAAACACTGCACACAGTGAGTGATTGTGTGATGTGACAGGTAACTGATTGTGTGATGTGACAGGTGGATGACATTACACCTGCTTTCAGTCAAGAGCTATAGGGATCCATGGTTAGGTATGGTTTAAAGTCGTATTCAACAATTGCAACAACAACGTTTTACTGTCAACTGAGTTATGTTTTTTAATGATTTTTGCTGGTGGTATGCCTCTGGATTTTTTAAATGGAAAAAAATGTGCCTTGGCTCAAAAAAGGTTGAAAAACACTGACGTAGCCATACCACTGTGTCTGCTTAACCAGCACAAAGTTTCCATCCATCCTTTTTCTACCGCTTGTCCCTTTTGGGGTTGCGGGGTGTCACTGGAGCCTATCTCGGCTACATTCGGGCGGAAGGCAGTGTACACCCTGGAGAACATGCAAACAACAATCAGAAAGATCCCGAGCCCGGAATTAAACTCAGACACACACTAACCCCTGTGCCACCGTGACTAAATGTACCAAATTTGAGGTTCCTCATTGCTTGGATATCTCTAAATCAATTAAGTAAACTGTGATGTGGCTAAAAGCTTTATCACTATATAAGTTTTTATATCTATCGGCATCGATAATTATTGGGGGTTTTTTTATGCCTGGAAAATTTATGATCCAGGAGATAAATATATTATGTCAACATTTTTTTTCAAATGTAACCGTTCTCTGATTAAAATCCCCTCAGTTATCACGGCAAAAATGAAAGGAAAGGAAAAATCACAATGAACACTTAACAAAAACTTCTTAAGATGAAGGTGCAAAAATAAAGAAGTTGTAAGAAATGCTTAATAAAATGCAAGAAAATAGTGTGAGAATGAAAACATTGAGAAACCTGAGAACAATTTTTTTCGGGTTTACTGCCAGGAAGTTTTGTGTACGATTCAAATTGGTATTATTCTTATACAAGTATGAAAATTAATTTATATTCTGTAGTAATTATTGAACCAGATTATTATTTTAAAGTAGCACGTTTGTTATATATTGTTATTTATTTATACAGTCCTGAACTTTAGTTCCTACCTGTTTCAACACATCCGAATAGGAAACGGACAGGGGTTGAAAAGAAAACATGAGTGTGGCGAAGGACTATGGTCCGTTTGGAAAAAATCCCCAAAACTGCCATATTGACATTTTTCACTGTTTACTTTTACTGTTTTTACTGCCCTGTGTCACTAGCGAAGTAGTCATCCCTCTCTGTCTGTTTAACCAGCCTACCAGTTTGGAGGCTAAAAATGACTAAATGTACCAAATTTGAGGTTCCTCATTGCTTGGATATCTCTAAATCAATTAAGCAAACCACAAATTTGCACTTTTTGTTGCTGTACAACAGGCCTCAAATTTGAACTTTTTTAGGTCGCAGCAAGCGTTTCCTTAAAGGAGGGCTCATATTTTAAGGCAGTGTTTTTAAACCTTTTTTGAGCCAAGGCACATTTTTTTCATAAAAATACGGCGGCACACCATAAATGGGTTGTACTTGTATAGCGCTTTTCTACCTTCAAGGTACTCAAAGCGCTTTGACACTACTTCCACATTTACCCATTCACACACACATTCACACACTGATGGAGGGAGCTGCCATGCAAGGCGCCAACCAGCACCCATCAGGAGCAAGGGTGAAGTGTCTTGCTCAGGACACAACGGACGTGACGAGGTTGGTTCTAGGTGGGATTTGAACCAGTGACCCTCGGGTTGCGCACGGCCACTCTCCCACTGCGCCACGCCGTCCCTCCATCCATCCATTTTCTACCGCTTATTATCTTTTGGGGTCGCGGGGGGGAGCTGGAGCCCTATCTCAGCTACAATCGGGCGGAAGGCGGCGTACACACTGGACAAGTTGCCACCCCATCGCAGGGCCAACACAGATAGACAGACAACATTAACACACTAGGGCCAATTTAGTGTTGCCAGTCAACTTATCCCCAGGTGCATGTCTTTGGAAGTGGGAGGAAGCCGGAGTACCCGGAGGTAACTCACGCAGTCACGGGTAGAACATGCAAACTTCACACAGAAAGATTCCGACCACGGGATTGAACCCAGGACTACTACTACTATTGTGAGTCAGACACATTCACCCCTCTACCACCGTGCTGCCCACGGCACACCACCAGCAGAAAAGGTTAAAAAATGAAACTCCACAAGGTTGTCGTGCCTTATTTTGGGTTTGTTGTTGTTTCCTGTTTGTAGTGCTTTAATTCCTGTCTTGAGCTGTTATTTTGGTGACCCTTCCTGTTTTGTTGGTGTTCTCTTGTAGCAGTTTCACGCCTTCCTTTGAGTGCTATTGCCCGCACCTGCTTTGTTTTCACAATCAAGACTATTTAAGTTGTGCATACGCTATCCTTCTTTGTGGGGTCATTGTTGATTATGTCATGTACGGATGTACTTTGTGGATGCCGTTTCTGCTCCGCACGCTGTAAGTTTTTGCTGTTGTCCAGCATTCTGTTTTTGTTTACTTTGTAGCCAGTTCTTTTTTACTTTTATTTTGCATATCCGTCCCTATGTTTCAGTGTCTTTTCCTAGCGGGACTTGTTTTTTGTTAATTTTTGGTTTATGCGTCAGATACCTTTTTACTTGCACGCTGTACTCTGCATATTGGGATAGCGACAAAACATCCTCGACGCGTTATGACTTCTACAAAGCAAAGAACTACCTGCTGCCACCTACTGATATGGAGTATTACATGGTTACCCTGCCATGGTCTACACAGCATAGGTACGAGACAACGGCACATTGTCATAATTATTGATTAGCAAAACATATTTTTTGGACCAATTAAGTGAAGTTGCATAATTTCCCATGGCACACCAGACAATATCTCACGGCACAAAGTGTGTGTCGTGGCACGGTGGTTAAAAAAAACACTGTTTTAGGGCACTGCGGCAAGTTAAAAGGGCACCAAGGCAAACATTATTTTCTTTCCAGACAGGGGCTCCAAAGCATGCATGCATAGATGTACAGTAATTCATTATTAACATAAACTTGTCAGCTTTTTGTCATTAAATGATGCCTTTACCTCTGTTTACGTTTTGATAGAGGGAAGTATTTTTTTCTATTAGTTTTTTGAATTATGTACATGTAGATGCTACATCGGGACGGATCCATTAAGAGTTTTAGCAGAAATATGTCTCATAGGAATTAACTACACACAATAAAACATTAACAAAATTATGTGTCAAAAGATTTTTAAAGTTATACCTTTGTGACATACATTTTTTTTACAAAAAAACATGGCGTTTACTTTTTGATATCAAAATAAAACACAAAGGAGTTTAGCTAATGAAGATAGTCTAACCCCCCCTTGTGGTTCAGTACAACAGTTTGGCCAACAACAACAAAAAACATGAGTGAGAGCAAATTTCCTCACCTCATTAACTCCGTCACAGCAGCTGATGGACGCTGTGTTGTCAAAATGAAAGCAACATCATATACTTTTTCTCCTTCGCTGTATAGTTTTAGTGTTGGGACTAGTGTATCCAATATTGTCCACACCTGTCTCCATCTAACAGCAGTCCATTCTTAAACACATGGAGGGAAGCGAGGGACAATGACTGTAGAGTCCCGAAAGAGTTGGTGCTGCAACGAATTCTGGGAATGTGTTCTGTTGTGTTTATGTTGTGTTGCAGTGCAAATATTCTCCCGAAATGTGTTCCATTGTTTTTTACTGTGCTCTCACTATGTGGCATAGGTTTAGGACAGTGTTGACGTTGTTCATACGGCCACCTTTAGTGAGACATGTAGGTCTTTTGAGTAGGTATACTCCGAGGGTTGACTCCTAGAGCGAGATTTACGGTGTTACGACATCGTGATTAGGAAGCCAAGCGATGAAAGTGCGCATGTGTCTGACTTTGTGTTGTTTAAAATGAATTAATAATTATAGGGTTTTCTGTCATTTATAAAGGAGGCTGTGTTCCTGACCTTCTGTAATTTTATCTTTTATTTATCATTATGCCCTTGACTATTATATCCCTTGTCCATTAGCAAGTAAAGAGTCATAGGCTGTCACGGCAAGGTGTTGCCGCCAATGTCGGTAAATTTTTTAGGGCATTACGGCAAATGAGACGGTGGTTGCAGCAATGGCCGCAGTTGCCGTGGTGAAATTCGAGCCCTGGTACAAGAAAATTTGTGTTGAGTGATGTGGCTGAAAGCCGTATCACGATGTAAGTGTTTATATTGATCAATATCAATAATTATTGGTATTTTTTTTTAGACATGTGAAATTTATGGTTCAGGAGATAAATATATTTCAAGTTAAACATTTTATTTCAAATTTAACCTTTCTCTGATTAAATCCCCTCAGTTATCATGGCAGAAATGAAAGGAAATGTCAACACAACCATGGAAACTAAACACAATTCTAAATCCACGAAGGACACTTAACAATAACTTCTTAAAATTAAGGTACAAAAATAAGGAATATGTAAAAAATGCTTAATGACGTGTAATAAAATAGTGCAATGTGTGAAAATGTAAACCTAGAGAAACCGGAGGACCAATTTTTCGCAGGTTTACTGCCAGGAAGTTATGTGTTTTTTTTGTGCACCATCGAATCTAGTGGGTTATTCTTATATAAGTTTGGAAATTAATTTATGTTCTGTAGTAATTATTGGACCAAATTGTTATTTTAAAGCAGCATATTTGTCATATTTTGTTATAGGATTGTACGGTATACCGGTATTAGTACAATACCGCGATACTAATGAATCATATTCGGTACTATACCGCCTCTAAAAACTACCGGTCCCCTGCGCCCCCGTCATGATATTGCTGGTTTACGAGCAGACAATCATGTTCGTCAGTCTACAATCACGGAGTACTTACAAGCAGACACAGTGTATGGACAGTAAAGGGAGAATGTACTCATTTTGGCTTAAATACTAATGATAAAGGTGAAGTTATAACACTGAAACGCTCTCAGAAAGAGATGCTTTAAGACATGGCAAGCTAGCTAGTGGCTAAAGTCCAGCTCTAGTCGGCAGTGTTTTAGCTTCTGAATCACTAATCCTCGTCTCCATGGTGACAAAGTAAGTAAGTTTCTTACAAGTATCATCCCTTCAGGACAAGGAATAGCTAAACATGCTTCACTACACATCGTAGCTCACCGGCGTCAAAATGTAAACAAACGCCATTGGTGGATCTTCACCTAACATCAACTGTAATTATACCAAGTACAAGACTGTATCTCGTCGATACTAATATGATTACATTGATATTTTTTGGCACCACATCTTCTTTTTGGTTTTGTAAAATTTGTATTATGTTTATAAACTAAAGAAATATGTCCCTTGACACATGAGGACTTTGAATACGACCAATTTATGATCCTGTAACAACTTGGTATCGGATTGATACCCAAATTAGTAGTGTCTTTAAAAACTAATATAAACCATCCAAACAACAAAGAAAAAAATATTATTACATTTTAACAGAAGTGTACATAGAACATGTTAAAAGAGAAAGTAAGCAGATATTAACAGTAAATGAACAAGTAGATTAAAATCTCATTTTCTACCGCTTGTCCTTAATAATTTTGACAAAATCATTGAATGGAAAATGACACAATATGTTACTGCATATGTCAGCAGTCTAAATTTGGAGACTTTGTTTGCTTACTTACTACTAAGACAAGTAGTCTAGTATGTTCACTAATTCATTTATGGACAAACTTGCAATAAGAAACATATGTTTAATTTATCCTAAGATTTTATCGACCCAGGCTTTGTATCCTTTCAAAAATATGGCAACACTGCAAAACAAATTTTGGAAGTTTAAATGTGTTGACAAATACAAAACCTAGTGCATTTTTAAGTAGGGCTGTAACGATTGTCAGGGTATTCATTTAAGGCCATGGTAATAACATTGTGGTATTGTCCCCGCAAATGTAAGACTTGGTAAAATTGTCATAGTGTGTAAAATAAAGTAGCAGAAACGTTCAGGATAAACACACTTACTGTAATTGAACACAAACATAATGCTATAATGTTGTAATCATTTTTACTCCTACAAACATGTATATTTTAAGTGCAAATAGTTGTGAGAACATCCACTGTTTCGAGCAAATATAAAAAAAAACTTAAGAGTTGAGTGTCTTTTAAGTGACGATGTAAACATCCAGTGTAATAAGTGTAAAACAGTAATGTTCATTTTGGTATCGTACAACTTTTAATTTCTGAGAGGCAGTGTCCTCAGCAGTAATATTATTTTTGAAAATGCTGTTCCTCAGAAAAGTTAATTGACAATTTTACTTTTAATCATTTAAATATCTCACCAACTGATTCATAGGCTTGCTGGCTTTAATTATAATTTCCAGGTTATAATTTCTCAAGGAGCTTCTCACATGTCTTTCGCCAGTAGGCTTTGAAACGCTCGAGACGTTAGTGATGTGCTTTGTTTTGCAGTACCCAGACTTTTATTACCTCCGCCAAAGAGATAATGTTTTTATCTGGGTTTATGTTTGTTAGCAACTTAACTCAAAACTTTATGGAGGGATTTTGATGACATTTCCAGGAAATGTCCAGAAAAAAATAATTTGATCTACTACGAACATACTTCTCCAGCCTACTTTTTGGTAGATAAGTTTTTTGTTCAAACCGGCCAACGCAAAAGCGCTAGAAAAAAACTACACTCACCAAGTTTCTGTTTGATACCATCACACATCTCGGCATTATTGTGAGGATTTCGAAACTGTAATACTGCGGTATCTACACAACTGTTACAGCTCTAATTTCAACACACTGAGCAAGGTACACAGACAGGAAACACTTCTTATAGCCAGCCTATTGTTTAAGTACTGTTAAATTAATTTGTGCCTGAACAGGGACCATATATTGAAGCACATTTCGCCATAAAACTGCGTAAACATAATGAGTTCCAGCCTTGACAAATGTTCCGATTTTAGTAAAGGTTTGTAGACTTTGAACACAATGTAAAGTGCTTTACAGTAGTATGTATCAAACTAATTCAAGAAGGGGTTGATGTATCAACTTTCTTTTTATTAACAAAGCCAAAACAGCTGAACTTTATTCTTTTGTACACCCTGCTTTCACAAACACCCACACACACAGTGTCACTAGCCCTGTGGTGAACTCACCATTTAAAATCACACAACTCCTTAACTGTAGCAGTCAGGTTGCACCAGTGCTTAGGAATAGAAATCAGAATCCACTTTACTGTCGTTTAATATTCTTTCCATGCAGTGAATTAAAGGGGGGAGGTGGAACTGTCGACATCGCTGTGGATATTTCCTGAATATTTCAAACCAACTCAACTTATCGAGAAGTTAAAGATAACATACCACTGATAGTCTCACACACACACTAGGTGTGGTAAAATTACTCTCTGCATTTGATCCATCCCCTTGTTCCACCACCTGGGAGGTAAGGGGAGCAGGGAGCAGCAGCAGCGATGGCCACGCTCGGGAATCATTTTGGTGATCCAACCCCAAATTCCAACCCTTCATGCTGAGTGCTAATCAGAAAATGCTGTAAAAAGGCTATAAAAAGCCCACAAAGTACTAGGGGTGTAACGGTACACCCTAGTACTTTGGTTTAGAGGTTCGGTACGTACCTTGGTTTAGAGGTCACGGTTCGGGTCATTTTTGGTACAGTAAGAAAACTACAAAATAGAAATGTATTGGTTATTTATTTACCAAATTTGTAAACAATGGCATAACATACATATACACACAGGGTCCATTGCCAGGGTTAATGTGGTCTACATATATGAAATAAAAACTAAATAAGGTAAGGCTCAGAATGTTTTCTTAACAAAACCTTTCTACATATAAAGTGCTTTTTTTGATTGATTGATTGATTGAGACTTTTATTAGTCGATTGCACATTACAGTACATATTCCGTACAATTGACCACAGAATGCTAACACCCCAATAAGTTTTTCAACTTGTTTAAGTCGGGGTCCACGTTAATCAACATTAAACTGCCTCAAGTTGTTGCTTAGATTAAATAAAATGACAAAATCTTTCTTCGGGCTTATTGTTCTTCCACCGTAGAAGTGGGTCAAAATCTAGTTTTTAATGCAATACAGCAACCCCCTTTGACCCCGGACGGGACAAGCGGTGTAAAATGGATGGATGGTCTTAAATGTGCTGCTATAAAAACATTTGTTATTGCCTCAGCACTGCCTGGCTGGCCGAGGAGAGGCTGCTTGAATGCGGTGGTGCCGCTTCAAAGGGGTTAGCATGTTTGATGTGTTGGCAGAAGCATACCCTACTGCTGCTCAACAATGTCTGCAAACCTCCGTCCTCCATTGTTGTATCGCAGCGCGAAACCGAAGTGTTCCCAAAGGGGAGATGTTAACGAAGCAGGAGGGTCTTCCAGCTCTGGCTTTTGCAGGTTGTCCTAGCCCGGTTGCTGCTAGCCTGCCGTGTGTTGTGTCTCGCTCTGCATTGTTTACATAACGTGCGGTGCGCTACCTAATATGTCCGTGTGGAAACTCCTTCGGTACACCTCCGAACCCAACCGAAACCCCCATACCGAAACGGTTCAATACAAAAACACATACCATTACACCCCTACAAAGTACCAATTAGCACAGTAGCTAACAACATTACTGCTCTACTGACTGAATGAGCACTGGAGATCGATAAGCCCGCCCACGATGCATGTGCTGCCCGACACAAAATGGCTTTATGGTAGATTAAACGTTTGTACAACACATAGATAATGTTTGCACACCAAAGCATAATTCTATTCAATCTGTGGTTCGTAAATTGAAAAGGTTGTATAATGAGGGGTTCATAAATTGAGGTTCCGCTTATATGAAAATGTGACCAATAAATTTTCCTGCTAGCGTCAAACTAGTTCGCTAGCTAATAGCGATTTAAGACTATGCGTTCCTTTAGCACAAAAACCTAATTAACAACTATTAAAGAGCTGAATTTTTATAATTTGACATGGAACGCACAAGAGGTCCTTAATCCAATACCACAATTTGAGAAGGGGGATAATAACATTAGTGCCCCTTTTTCCTCTATAAAACACATACAAATAGTACTATCTTCTGTTTGGAAAAATGCATACCAATGCTTTCAGCAACTACAAATATACGACAGACAAGGTAGTCATAATTCCCACAAGATTGTGTGTGTAAAAGTAAAACATTTTTTTTTACTGCCTGGTGGAATCAAACTAATCTAAAAACTACCCCAAGGCAGCTTTGGCTACAAATGTAGCCAATGTGTGAATGCGGAGTGTAAGAATGATGGGTTCTCACTTCTCTGTCAAGTGCTTTGAGTGTCTAGAAAAGCGCTACACTATATAAATCCATCCATCCTAATACATTATTATTATTATTTATTAATGAGGAGCTAAATACAGATCTATCTGCATTCACATGCCCGCTGCTACCATTAAACGGATCAACGTGGACCCTAACCTAAACAAGTTGAAAAACTTATTCGGGTGTTACCATTTCGTGGTCAATTGTACAGAATATGTACTGTACTGTGCAATCAACTAATAAAAGTTTCAATCGGTCAATCAAAAGACAACTTTTGTTCATTTACACCTTTGGCCAAACTTGACTGTCGAATTTGTGTTTACCTCCTCAGCTTGCTGTCCTAGACTTGACTGCAGCGGACGGACAAGGTGGCGGCACCAACAGTAAGCGCTTCCTCCTCAGTCTTATCTGTAAGAGCAGTTGGTAATCGCAAAACTAGCTGATTTGGCCGTGTGATGCCATAAAAACATAGAGAGAGCCACGTGGGTGCATGAAGGGGCACTGTGAATATTGCAAAGCACTGCCACCTCCGTTGCGTTAAGCAACAGTTGTTTGGGTTTTGGTTCTCACCTAATTGCTCCATGTAGCATTTATGAGAATGATGCTCATGTCTTTCTGTGTCTGCAGGACGATACATTCCCCCCCATTTACGGAACAACGATGGTCCCAAAAATGGTGAGACGCATCGATTCAGTGCTCTTTCATGCTCCCAACAAATCCTGCTAAATTGTCCAAAAGTAGCTTGCCATTTTCTATGGCTTCCATTTGCGATTACAAGCACTCAAAGGTCGCCACAATATAATTTTGTGATTTTAAAAAAAAGTTATAATTAACGACGGCACTGATGAAATACTGTTTTTGTTTTAGCAGGAAATGCGTTTGTTGCTGCTCGACAGGGCGGTTACACCATCGCTCCTGCCGCCGCCTGTAAGTGGGCCTTCTCTAAAGTTGAATGTGTGCTCCGTAGTGGCTTGTCTTGCTTATGGTAATCGGTTTGGTCACTTTTGTCCCGCTTGCAGTCGGTTGGGATGCAAGCCGTGGCAACTTTGTCAACGGCTTCCATGACAACCGCATGACTGGCAGCAACACATATAACCGTGGCCCGCCTCGCATGGAGCGGGGTCGAGGGGGCTTGGCTGGAGGCGGCTACCGTGGCAACAGGGCCGGAGCCTTCAATCCCATCAACACTGCTCAGCCGATTGCTTTCGGGTTGTACGAAAACAAAGGTGGCAATCCTCTTTGACTGTGTGCAAACCTTGAGCGGCTGTGGTGAGGAACTTGACTCCTCATTTCTGTCCTATGACTTTGTCAGATGCTGGTGGGTGGAACACCGCCAAGGACGCCTATAGCAGCTTCGGAAACAACAGAGGAAAGTCTGCATTTTTCAATGACCGAAGCAATGCTAATCGTGGACGGTGAGATGATCATGTTCTCCTTTTTGATTGTTGGTAGTCACAAAAAGATCCTCCGGACGACTGCAGGCGCACACGTGTTACACATCATGGTTTTCTTCTTTGGTTCAGGTTCGACCACGGTGGGTATAGTGGTGGCGGAGGCGGAAACAGCCGCTGGGTAGAGGAGGTCAGAGATGACGGAGACTGGTCCAAACCAACGCCACTCAATGAACGCCTTGAGCAGTAAGTCATATAATGCATCTGGAAAGTATTTACAGTGCTTCACTTTTTCCTTATTTTGTTATGTTACAGCTTTACTTAAAAATTAAGTAAATCAATTTTGTTCTCAAAATTCTACAGACAAGCCCCATAACAACAATGTGAATAAGTTGAGTTTTTTTTTTTTTTTTCCAAAGATATTTTTGCATATATATTAAAAATAATGAACTAAAAAATCACATCTACATAAGTATTTACAGCTTTTGCTCAATACGTTGTTGATGCACCTTTGGCAGCAATTACAGCCTCAAGTCTTTTTGAATACGATGCCTCAAACTTGGCACACCTATCTTTGGGCAGCTTTGCCCATTCCTCTTTGCAGCACGTCTCAAGCTCTATCAGGTTGGATGGGAAGTGTTGGTTTTCATCCAGGATGTGTCTATACATTGCTGCATTCATCTTAGTCTAGTCAGGGAGGTGACACAATAACGCAATAGTCATTCTTTCAGAGCTACAGCATTCCTCTGTGGACAACCATCTCTGCAGCAATTCACCACTTAGGCCTGAATGATGTAGTGGCCAGACAGAAGCTGTTTCTCAGTAAAAAGTTTACCTAAATGCACCCGAAAGACTCTGACCATAAGAAAAAAAATATCTCATCTGATGGGACAGAGATTGAACTCTTTGTTGTGAATGCCAGGCATCATGTTTGGAGGAAACCAGGCACTGCTCATCACCAGGCCAATACCATCCCTGCAGTAAAGCATGGTGTTGGCAGCATCATGCTGTGGGGATGTTTTTCAGCAGCAGGAACTGGGAGTCTTTTTAGGAGAGAGGGAAATGTGAATGCAACAATATACAGAGACATCCTGGATGAAATCAACGTTTACCATCCAACCTGATGGAGCTTGAGGTGCTGCAAAGAGGTGTGGGGAAAAGGAAATTGGCAAAACAGTCCACTGTATGTTTTTTTCCACACCACACAGAGAACCAAACCACACACAAGCAGGCATGCAAAGAGAGTCGCCTCGATGGGTTGCACAAATGTTGACAGTGTTCAAGGGTTGCAGGATATATGAGATAAATGTTATCAATCTAGCAGACAACAGCGTGTTTAATACCATTGTCTTATCGTGATCTTGCATGTTGATGACACATCACGCAAATTTGATAGCGACAATCAAATGGCCGTATCCTTAGCGCAATATATTGCGTCCTCGCGAGCGGTTAACTAATTCTGGCCTCCATGTCGGGAAATAAAGTATCAGTAAATGGTCAAAACTGCAGTGTTCTAATTTTTGTTTTTATTTTTTAACCATCACATGGTTGGTTTACAAACTCAGGAAATATATTAAGCACAGGAGGACTTTAAGGAGAAAAACCAAAGGTAGATGTTTTATGTATAGTATTTTGCACTATTTACTTTATTTTGATCAAAATGTTGTCCATCTATCCGTTTTCTACCGCTTGTCCTTTTCAGGGTCGCGGGGGGTGCTAATACTTATCTCAGTTGTCTGTATGTAATTTATATTTGTAAACAAAATTTAATCGGTCATTGATGTTACGACAGAAGTTAACCAGATGTTACCAGTAAATTAGCAAGTAGATTAATAACCGTTTTGACAAATTAATAAAAATACATAATACGTTCTATTATAATCTATATGCTAAATAATATGTTGTGTTGATTATCGTTATCAGAGGAGGCTGCAATATATTTCACAGTACACATTTTTGGTCATATTCCCTATCCCTTATGCGCGCCTAACCTGAGATTGCGCATATTTGTCAGTTAGGAGGAAGGCTGAGCAATATGGCGGAAAACTGTTCATGATATAAGTTTTTTATATTAGTCAATATTGATAATTATTATTTTTTTATGACCAATGCAATTTTTTACCAGGAGAAAAATAAAATGAATGTCAACATTTTTCAGTGCTGTAAGTTGTGATAAATTGTTCGCAAATGTGCCTAAACATAGGCCGTGGGACTTAAAAACAACAACAACAAAAACTGTCGAACATGTGAGAAAAGGAATTTAAACCCTTTTATCACATTTTGCTCTTAAACTAAATCCATCCAAATTGAAAAAACGAGAGTAACATTTTTACCCATCTATATAGCATGTTTGAAATAAATTTAAACCATAACTTTTGAAAAATTGGACTGTGGTAACACAAACCAGTTAAAGATTCAAAGAAGCTGCTGTCATAGCAGACAAACAGCTGCTGCGAGCCTGCTAAACTACCAAAAACAGCTCAAGATAACGGCTTGGACTCGCTGACGTCACACGTCTCTAGGCGACAGGCACCGCCTTTTAAAAGGCACACACTCAGACACACAAACTGTTGTCATATATATATATATATATATATGTATGTATGTATGTGTGTGTGTGTGTGTGTGTGTGTGTGTGTGTGTGTGTGTGTATGTATAAAACCTATTTCAACTGCATTATGCCGGATAATTGAAGTTAATTTTTTTAGTAACACATTATTTACTTTTCCTAGTAATCAATTACATCTATTAAAGAGTAATTCCGTTAGTAATTCAATTACTTTTTTGGTAAAGTAAAAGGTAACTAGCCTGTCACACAGTATCATGAAGCAGTTAGCAGGTTGGTGTCCCTGGCTAAAATATTTGTGTGCATGTCCTATAATATTATTTACCTATAAAAACACCATTGTTAAAGGTCAAAAATGTTCATGTTGCTGCTGATGTTAAAACATGTCCTCTGAATCCAGGGCACTTTATTTCACATTTTGTTCTTTTGTGTTTTTTTTTAAAGAAGACTGGAGATTATATTTGACTTTTCTTATTATTGTTAAGGATTTTCATTATTTTCTCAAAACACCTCTTAAGTTGGAATCATATAATGCAAAACCTACTTTTCTTAAATTTTGGTACCTGTTTTTGTGTATTTGGGATCCCCTAATTGTCCCGGAAAAAAAAAAAGGCACGGTCGAGATACTTTGTTACGTCAACGGATATTTCCATTCATGGGCCATTATATATCGGGATATGAGTTCTGATCTATATCGCCCAGCCCTACACTCATGTTAGCAACAGTGCTAGCACAGTTTAGGGTTGTTCTCTTTTTTTAAATTGTGCGTTACAGTAGGCCTTATGATGGCTTTGGGTCTACATGTATGAGTGCACATGTGAACTTTGAGTGTTCAAAATGAAATGGTGATATTTAGACATTTCACATTGCTACAAAAAAACTAAAGTTTGGTAGATTCTGAGAAACGAACACTAGCATAGGTGGTAGATAGATAGTACTTTATTGATCCCTTCAGGAGAGTTCCTTCAGGAAAATAAAAAAATTTGCCATGAAATGGCAACATGACAAATGTCAGTCAAACGTTTGGAGGGTTTTTGGAAATGCTAGTTTTTCAATGGAATTAAAGGGCAGCATGTCTTGTACTAACCACACTTTCTCTGAGCGCACGCTGTTTTGCACTGTTTCGTTTGCACTTGTTCGCCAAACACCTCAGTGTGAGTGTGGTCGGTCGGGATCAAGACTCGCCATCTTCATTTGCAGTTCTTTTACCAGTTGGAAATACTAAGTGGGGTGGTTGGATATCAAGTGGGCATGCAAGTTTGTTGAGTTTGATTTATTTGATGGCACCATTCTTGCGCAAATTCAACAAATTGTTTCCTCGTCTCACCTTATTCCACTGACTTAAAACCGAAATATTCCCACACTGGTGGTATTTGGTTTTGCAATCATTTTGTTCTCTGTATTTCTACTATCGCTTGCTGTGTTTAGTCACGGGCTAACGTGTTGCACTGTGTGATGCTAGTGACCCCGCCTCTCCGCTTACAGACACCTAATGAATGACAAGAGGCTCCGCAACTTTATTTTCATTTCCTATGGCACAAACACACGCAGTTGCTGATACCGATGCAAAGAATGAATGCTATTGACGCCTGTAAACCAGAATGTAAACAGCCTTTATCGACCCTGGAAAAATGACGGACTTCATTTTCATTTAGCGCTTCATTAATTGACTTGTTAAATTTCGCTCAGGCCTAAGCTTGACTGTTCAGTCTTGGTATTTGTGTTGTGTGCATTTGTTCCTATTGAAGTATTCAATGACTGGTTGCAAAGGAGTCAAACATGGTTGGAAACTAATCATTGAGTCTGTGGTTTTCCCTCTGCCCTTTTAGTGAGCTGTTCTCTGCCAGCAACACTGGGATTAATTTTGAGAAATACGATGACATTCCTGTTGAGGCCACTGGACAGAACTGCCCTCATCACATCGAAAGTGTAGGAATAACGACCATTTTTTTTTTTCACATGCAGTTTGTAAGTTAGTGTGACCAGTATCCTTCTCTGTGCAGTTCCAGGATATAGACATGGGCGAGATTGTCATGGGCAACATTGGGCTGAGCCGCTACACCCGACCTACCCCTGTCCAGAAATATGCCATTCCTATCGTAAAGTCCAAGAGAGACCTAATGGCCTGCGCACAGACTGGTAGGACGTGTGTGACTTCTTCTGTGCATAACCAGAACAAAGCTGCTGATTTTCCGTGTCATGCGTGTAGGTTCTGGGAAAACAGCAGCATTCCTCCTACCAATTCTTAGCCAGATCTATGCTGAGGGACCAGGAGATGCCCTCAATGCAGCTAAAGCCTCCGGGCAGGTGAGGAATTTCTTTTCAGTGTTGGCATTGTAAGGGTTTGTGGAGTAGTGACACGCTTAATCCGGCAGATGGCGTTACAAGAACAAACAGCCTTAGACCAGCAGGAGTGTCTCAACTTTATCCACATAGGGCTGCATACCGAAAATTCAAAACATGAGGGGGAAATTTCTATGTATTCAATTTACAAAACAAATACAATATGCTTATTTTTCATTTATTGAAAATATGTATTCAAGAAAAGACACTGATTGCTTGTAGTGTAGTGGTTTTCATAGCTGGCACGGTTTGGTTCTCACTTCCCATTCAGTAATGATGTGAGTATGAATGATTGGGATGTGCAGATTATTCTGCCACTGATCAGAATCGGACAATTTTTGTGAAAAAATATGTGATCGCCACAGTTGCCTTTTAACGGCGATCTCCTGGCTGACACTGTATTTATTTTTAGTCCCCCGGCTGACGATCGGCTAGCTGCTAATTATGTGTCTCCATACACAGCTAATAACAATCACCCCCATTACAGCAAATAAACAACATTTCGTAGTATCTTAATCATCATTATCATGTAACAATATCACTGGAGGAAAATGCTAAACATGTTACACACCATGTAAGATCAAACCAGGAGCAGGCATGCTAAAAGCTAAGCTAACTGCTAAACAAGCTTTAGAAATAGGTGCTTAGTAAAGTTTAAGCAGTGTAGATGGAAGCGTGTTATAGCAGAAAGTAAGCAGATAACAAGGAATGAAAAAGTAGATTAATAAGTGTCAAGAGAGAGGATAACATAACAGTAAGTGGTTGGTGTTTCTGCATTGTTGCAGTCAGTTCACAACACGTTAGAGGCCGGTTTGAACCATAAGTTAGTGGCGTTGATACCAAAGGTAGTATCAGTATACAAACCCCGTTTTCATATGATTTGGTAAATTGTTAGATGTAAATATAAACGGAATACACTGATATGCAAATAATTTTCAACTCTGTTCAGTTAAATATGCTACAAAGACAACATATTTGATGTTCAAACTGATAAACATTTTTTTTTGTCAAATAATCATTAACTTTAGAATTTTAAGCCAGCAACACGTGACAAAGAAGTTGGGAAAGGTGGCAATAAATACTGATAAAGTTGAGGAATGCTCATCAAACACTTAGTTGGAACATCCCATAGGTGTGCAGGCCAGTTGGGTATAAAAACAGCTTCCCAAAAAATGCTCAGTCTTTCACAAGAAAGGATGGGGCGAGGTATACCCCTTTTTCCACAACTGCGTGAGCAAATAGTCAAACAGTTTAAGAACAAGGTTTCTTAAAGTGCAATTCCAAGAAATTTAGGGATTTCAACATCAACGGTCCATAATATCATCAAAAGGTTCAGAGAATCTGGAGAAATCACTCCACGTAAGGGGCATGGCCGGAAACCAACATTGAATGTCAGTGAACATCAAATATCTTGTCTTTGTAGTGCATTCACTTGAATATGGGTTTAAAACGATTTGCAAATCATTGTATTCCGTTTATATTTACATCTAACAAAATTTCCCAACTCTTATGGAAACAGGGTTTGCATAATCGATACTAGAAGAATCGGTATTAATATTTTTTTTTTTTCATGTTTACTAACTCGGGAAATACATCTCTGGAAAGAGGCAAAGGAGCAAAAACGAAATGATTTACAATATTTTTCGGACTATAGAGCACACCGGATTATAAAGCGCACTGTCAAGGAGTGACGTGCTTTCTTTTTCTTGTGCTTGTTAAAAGTTGGGCAGCTGCATTTTGGACCAGCTGCAGACGTGACCGTGTGGATTGACTAATTCCAAAATACAAATAGTTACAATAATCCAGCCAAGATGTGATAAAGGCGTGGATTACTGTCTCAAACTGTTGCCCTGAAAGAGGGTTTTTAACCTTGGCCAGCTGACTTAAATGAAAAAAGCTGTCTTTCACCACTGTGCCAATCTGACGGTCCAATTTAAAATCACAATCAATACGAAAGCCAAGGTTGGCGACCATGGGCTTAACGTGCAAAGCCAAGGGGGCAAAGTCAACAGGGGGGAGCTCACAGGTACCACTAGGTCCAAACACTATTACTTCAGTCTTCTTTTCATTGAAATTTAAGAAATTTAGGGCCATCCAGGTCTTGATATCATCACGACAAGCAAGTACTGGCTGCATTGAAGAGTTGACTTTATCATTATTTATTGCCACCTTTCCCAACTTCTTTGTCACGTGTTGCTGGCATCAAATTCTAAAGTTAATGATTATTTGCAAAAAAATTATGTTTATTAGTTTGAACATCAAATATGTTGTCTTTGTAGCATATTCAACTGAATATGGGTTAAAAATGATTTGCAAATCATTGTATTCTGTTTATATTTACATCTAACACAATTTCCCAACTCATATGGAAACGGGGTTTGTATATATATAATGCGCAGTGTGTATATAAAATATTGCTGGAGAGTTTTGAAGTTGTTTTAGAGGACTTTGAAGGTTACAACGGTGACTTCCATTAACCACATCTTTCAAGCCGTTTTTATCTTTAATAATTGATTTTATTTAAAGACATGTAAGTTCTTGTCTGTCGTCATTATTGTGGAAAAAAAGGCAAAATTCCCCAAAAAAAGTGCAGTTCCCCTTTCACGCCACAGTCTGATATTATTGTGGCATATGTTCAAATACCAATCAATCAATCAATCAATCTGATTATTTATATAGCCCTAAATCACTAGTGTCTCAAAGGGCTGCACAAACCACTTCGACATCCTCTGTAGGGCCCACATAAGGGCAAGGAAAACTCACACCCAGTGGGACGTCAGTGACAATGATGACTATGAGAAACCTTGGAGAGGACCCCCCCAAGCGGGGTCTAACATGATACTGGGAAAGTTCAATCCATAGTGGATCCAAATAAAGACTTAATATGGCTAAAGTGTGTAAAATGAAGTAGCAGGCATGTTTAGGATAACACACTTACTGTAATTGAACACAAACATAATGCTCAAATGTTGTAATCATACTACAAACATGTATTGTGCAAGGACTTCCACTGTTTCAAGCAAATTGTTAAAAAAAATTACAGTTGAGTGTCTTTTTAAAGTGACAATATAAACATCCATCCATCCATCATCTTCCGCTTATCCGAGCTCGGGTCGCGGGGGCAACAGCCTAAGCAGGGAAACCCAGACTTCCCTCTCCCCAGCCACTTCGTCTAGCTCTTCCCGGGGGATCCCGAGGCGTTCCCAGGCCAGCCGGGAGACATAGTCTTCCCAACGTGTCCTGGGTCTTCCCCGTGGCCTCCTACCGGTTGGACGTGCCCTAAACACCTACCTAGGGAGGCGTTCGGGTGGCATCCTGACCAGATGCCCGAACCACCTCATCTGGCTCCTCTCGATGTGAAGGAGCAGCGGCTTTACTTTGAGATCCTCCCGGATGGCAGAGCTTCTCACCCTATCTCTAAGGGAGAGCCCCGCCACACGGCGGAGGAAACTCATTTTGGCCGCTTGTACCCGTGATCTCAATGTAAACATCCAGTGTAAAACAATCATGTTCACTTTAGTGTCTTTTAACTTTTACTTTATGAGAAGCAGTGTCCTCCACAGTGGACATGTTGAAATCAGTTTGGAATCACTAACAGTTTAACTTGTTATAATGTAAACGCCTCTCAAACTGATGTTTGACTTTGCTTGCTTCAAATATATTTTCTCGGTGAGCGTTTGAGGTGGCCCTGCCTTGTGCCTTCTGCCAGAGTGCAGCTGGATAGATGCCAAGCAAACTGTGGAAATGGCTGGATTCATCATGTAAATTTTCAGTTTACTCATATTTCTTGCAGTTTAGAGTTTTTCTTGGTGATTTACCTCCATGAGGTGCGACGTGTCCGGCTGGTTCTGTGTCATCTTGGAAAGGCTGGAGATAAAAATGCCGCGCTTTGCTTTGCAGATCGCATCATTTCTTACATCTGTCAAAAAGGTTATGTTTTCACCAGTGCTTGTCTGTTTATTAGTAACATATTTCAAAGAGTTATGGATTTTTTAGGATTTTTTTACGAAATGTCCAAAAAACTAATTCCTGTCATTTACTAAGAACACATTTCACTTCCTGCTTACATATTCCACACTTCACTTCTTGCTTACGGCGTTTCACGCCCGCATCAAGTCACCCCTTACTGTGCAGAGGATTATGGGAGATTCAGGATTACTCATCAAGTTTTTGTTTGATACCGTCATGCCTACAGTATTACTGTGAAGACTTTGAAACCGTAATACCGCGGTATCTACAATACTGGTACATCCCTACAGCTAATACATGTGCTCGGTATCAGCTGATCTTAATCACTACAACATAAAACCCTGATCAGAACTTCCCTATGGTTGTCTCTGATCTCTGTGATTGAATGACAGATTAGTCTCGACTAGAGTGTAGGCTTACCAATGATGCAAAACAATATCAGTGAGATGTATTGAAGAAATGAAAACCGGGAAAACACATTTTTAAAACTGAATAAATCAATAATATATGTAATAAAAGAACAGACTGTTCATCAAAAAAGTTTCGTAAATTACATTGTTGTAAAAACAATTTGTTTTGCTGCTACTATAAATGTGTTAGCGGTAGGTTTGATGTCTTAATCTTACACCCTTCTTTAACTTTAAAGCCTCTAATTTGTATTTTTTAATGTTGAGTATTATATTATGGATTTTATTTTGATCTTGTAATTACTCCTCATGTTGCAGGAAAACGGAAAGTATGGCCGTCGCAAGCAGTACCCCATTTCTCTGGTCCTGGCCCCAACTCGAGAGCTGGCCCTGCAGATATACGACGAGGCGCGGAAGGTATGTTTGCATTCAGATCTAAAACCCCATAGAGATTGCAAACGATGAAGTTGTGTTAATTTTCGTCTCCTAGTTTTCCTACCGATCCAAAGTGCGTCCCTGCGTCGTGTACGGAGGAGCAGACATCGGCCAGCAGATCCGAGAACTGGAGAGGGGGTGTCATCTGCTGGTCGCGACGCCTGGGAGGCTGGTAGACATGATGGAGAGGGGCAAGATTGGACTGGATTACTGCAAGTAAGACTTAAACAATAGAAAAGAAAGGCATTGTTTTTATTGATGCATAATATATGTATGTTAAAACATTGTTAGAAAACTCAATGGCTCCGTATGGAACGGAACACAGACATAAAATCTCAAATTGTGGCATGGATATAGAAATATAGTTCTAGGATTTTTTTGGGGGTAACATTACGAGACTAATACTTTTATTAAAGTTGACGCTGTGATGAGTACCTGTCAGGGGTTTCTTTGTACATTGACAAAATCCTTTTCAGGCATCCCTTTCCAATTATGACAGGTGAACAATAACAGTAAGTCAAAGGTGCTGTTTGCAATTTGCTCACAATTCCATTTTTCAAAGCAAAAAAATAACAAAAAACATTGTCTCCTTATGTTACCATTAGCGGTTTTAAAAGTATACACGGGCGAAGTGGAGCCACGTAATTAAGGCCGTCCACAAAACAACGCGCTCTGATGAGACAGCTTGAACATGGTCTGTGTGTAAAACATAATCACTGCAAAATTTTGACCAAAGAACCATCATTACCTGCTATGTACCCTATTTTTCGGACTATAAGTCGCCATTTTTTTCATTGTTTGGTGCGACTTATACTTAGGAGCGATTTATGTGTGAAATGATTAACACATTACCGTTGAATATCAAATAATATTATTTAGCTCATTCACGTAAGAGACTAGACGTATAAGATATCATTGGATTTAGCAAGTAGGAGTGACAGATTGTTTGGTAAATGTATAGCATGTTTTATATGTTGTAGTTATTTGAATGACTCTTACCATAATATGTTAAGTTAACATACCAGGCACCTTCTCAGTTGGTTATTTATGCATCATATTACGTACACTTATTCAGCTTGTTGTTCACTATTCTTTATTTATTTTAAATTGCCTTTCAAATGTCTATTCTTGCTGTTGGTTTTATCAAATAAATTTCCCCAAATAATGCGATTTATACTCCAGTGCGACTAATATGTTTTTTCCCTTCTTTATTATGCATTTTCGGCAGGTGCAACTTAAAAATATAAATATAAAATATAAATATAATTCACTTCACTTATGCTCCAGAGCGACTTACACACCGAAAAATACGGCATGCCACAAGGAAGTGTTTTTAAATGTAGAAAAAAAAATCATAATATGACCCCTTTAAAGGCCTACTGAAACCCACTACTACCCACCAAGTAGTCTGATAGTTTATACATCAATGATGAAATATTAACATTGCAACACATGCCAATACTGCTTTTTTAGTTTACTAAATTACAATTTTAAATTTCCCGGGAGTTTCGTCCTGGAAACGTCGTGTAATGATGACGTGTACGCAGGATGTCACGCATTTTTAGGAAGTATGAGCGCTACGCACACACACAGGTAAAAGTCGTCTGCTTTAACGGCATAATTACACAGTATTTTGGAGATCTGTGTTGCTGAATCTTTTGCAATTTGTTCAAATAATATTGGAGAAGTCACAGTAGAAAGATGGAGTTGGGAAGCTTTAGCCTTTAGCCACACAAACACACGGTGATTCATTGTTTAAAATTCCCGGAGCTGAAACTTTACTACGGATCAGAGCGCGGTCAAGCAAACATGAATCCAGACCAAATGTCAACCAGCAGGTTTCGGTGAGAAAATTGTGGTTACAAAGTCGCCACTTACCGGATATCAGCTGAGCTTGTGTCGTCCGTACGGCTGCCGTCGACACCCGTGAGACATTGGCGTCAACACACCTGTGGACGTACACCTTCGACTATCAGGTAAAATTAAACTCACTAAAACAGTAGCGACACAATAGAAAGATAAGGGATTTCCCAGAATTATCCTAGTAAATGTGTTTAAAAACATCGGAATACGTCCCAATGCTATCGCATTTTTTTCTTTTTTTTTTTTCTAGTCCGTTGCTATCAATATCCTCAAACACGAATCTTTCATCCTCGCTCAAATTAATGGGGAAATTGTCATTTTCTCAGTCCGAATAACTGTTTTTGTTGGAGGCTCCCATTAAAATCAATGTGAATACGTGAGGAGCCCCCACACTTGCGACGTCATCGTCTGCGCCTTCCGGTAAAGGCGAGGCTTTTTCAGGAAGTACCAAAAGTGGCGAACTTTATCGTCGATTTTCTCTACTAAATCCTTTCAGCAAAAATATGGCAACATCGCAAAATGATCAATTATGACACATAGAATGGACCTGCTATTCCCGTTTAAATAAGAAAATCTAATTTCAGTAGGCCTTTAAGCTCATGATGCAGTAAATTCAATTTTTTTTTTTTACTGGATACTTTCGGCTTGTAGACATTTTATCTGAAAGTAATATGCAACTATAATTATTTGATACTTATTTGTATTGATAAATGGGGTGTTTAAGGTTGCAATAGTGTTAGATTAGGGCAGTGGTTCTCTCTTTTCTGTCATGCCCTCCCTATTAAGAAGAAAATATTTCGCGGCCCCCTTTCACTCTGCACCATGTCTATAGAAAAATATGTTTTATCTAAAATTGTTGTAACTATACCACTGCATAACATTGTGTGCTTATTTCCATTAAAAGAAACACACCGATCTTCCCTTGCGTCCCATTGTAGTTACAGTGAAGCCAAGTGCTACATACGCTTCGTTATATTCGAGTACGGCAAAAAAAGCATGTTCCCCGGGGTCACACGCGCATCACTCTAGGGGGGGCCTACTCCACTATTTGAGAAGGAATGAATTACGGACTCTAATAAGTGTGGCTAGCTTGTGTGCTGTTGTGTAGCTGCGAGCTTTTTTTGTAAATTTAGTGTAAAAAAAAAAAATCCAAGAAAAAAACAAGTGTTTATTGGAGGATATTTAGCGGGTAACTGGCTGTTAAGCTATGCACAAGTAACGCACTGCAGAACTGCATTCATTGGAGTGATTATAACTATGATTTTCATAGCCATCTGGTATCTGATATCTAACAGATATCCAAAATCAATATTGGATCAGGTGTGGGCAATGTGGACCAAAACTGGGTATTTTTAGGCCAGGGGTCGGCAACCCGCGTCTCCGGAACCGCATGCGGCTCTTTGACCACTCTGTTGTGGCTCAGCCGCATAATTGCCGACCGCCCGGAGAAGTCCGGTAGATTTCCAATTTTAATGTCTCTATCAGATATCTCCCGGGTAAATATTTTTCGATTTTCACCCGGACATCAACTTTGAGGGCGTGCCGTGATGACAGTGCCTCAAACACCCTTTCGACATGTCATCGCGCCAAGATTTTCACCATGCTATCTGCGTGCCGGCCGATGGTCACATTTTAGATGCGACCTCTATCTGAATGCATACACAACTGCAAGGCATACTTGTTCAACAGCCATACAGGTCCCACTGAGGGTTGTGATATAAACAACTTTTACACTTTTACTAATATGCGCCACACTGTGAACCCACACCAAACAAGAATGACAAACACATTTCAGGAGAACATCCGCACTATAACACAACATAAACACAACAGAACAAATATCCAGAATCCCATGTATCCTGACTCTTCCGGGCTCCATTATACACCCAGCTAACACCAACCAAAGGCACATAAAAAAAGATACCTCTATGGTGGAATTGTCTCAAATATATATCTCTTTCTAAAATACACTGATATTTTATATTATAAACCTTTTCAGAGTTTCCCCTATATGTAAACGATCGCGCAGCGGCACAGCAAGATTACACACCTTCTAAAGTTTTTCTTTCTCCCGTTTTTTTAAATGAAAACACTTTTTTTTAACTAAAAATAAATTAAGTGATATGTTGTATGAATGAATATAACGCATAAAGTCAATTATTTACGCACTATTGACCATAATATGTAAGTTTGAAAATAGCTCAAATATCATAGAAACCTTCCTCATTGCTTTATTTTGGAAAAACAAAAACTGCAGCTGGTCCCGCACCTAAACGAGTTGACACTTGGCAAAATTCATCCTTGCAATTGCAAATCAAAATGATCACGTCATGATTTCATATTGACCACGCCCCCACTGCCATGCTTATAGTGGCAATCTAGGGCAGTGTTTTTCAACCTTTTTTGAGCCAAGGCACATTTTTTGCTTTGAAAAAAATCCAGCGGCACACCACCAGCAGAAATCATTACAAAACAAAACTCTGTTGACAGTAAAAAGTTGCTGTTGCAATTGTTGGATATGACTTTTAACCGGACCCAACTGTACTTCAATATAGCTCTTGTCTCAAAGTAGGTGTACTTTCACGTCCTGTCACATCACACCGTGACTTATTTTGAGTTATTTGCTGTTTTCCTGTGTGTAGTGCTTTAGTTCTTATCTTGCGCTCCTATTTTATTGTCTTTTTCTCTTTTTTTTTTGGTATTTTCCTGTAGCAGTTTCATGTCTTCATTTGAGCGCTATTCGCCACACCTGCTTTGTTTTAGCAATCAAGAATTTTCCAGTTGTTTTTATCCTTTTGTGGGGACATTATTGATTGTGATGTCATGTTCGGATGTACTTTGTGGACGTCGTTTTTGCTCCACAGTAAGTCTTTGCTGTCGTCCAGCATTCTGTTTTTGTTTACTTTGTAGCCAGTTCAGTTTGTTTTGTTTTGCATAGCCTTCCCTAAGCTTCAATGCCTTTTCTTAGGGGCACTCACCTTTTGTTTATTTTTGGTTTAAGCATTCGACACATTTTTACCTGCACACTGCTTCTCGCTGTTTCCGACATCTACAAAGCAATAAGCTACCGGCTGCCACCTACTGATATGGAAGATCTCTAGACAGCACCGACACCCAACAACAACACATCATTTGCAGACTATAATTACTGGTTTGCATAAATGTTTTTTTTACCCAAATAGGTGAAATTAGACAATCTCCCACGGCACACCAGAGTGCCGCGCCACAGTGGTTGAAAAACACTGATCTAGGGAAACCTTGCTTTTGAGAATGTCAGGTGGAATATGCTGCACTTGTCTATGAAAGCATTTCCAGAAACCAACTCACTGTGTTTTCTGAAGATACCTTGTTCTTGATGAAGCCGATCGAATGTTGGACATGGGCTTTGAGCCTCAGATACGGCGCATCGTTGAACAGGACACCATGCCTCCTAAAGGCACCCGGCAGACCATGATGTTCAGCGCGACCTTTCCCAAAGAGATCCAGGTGTGTGTCAGCCGCGTACTCTGGGTCACTGCTCCATAGTTCTTAGCCCAGAGGTAAGTCTTAAACTCCTGGTTCCCTCATGCAGATTCTGGCCAGGGATTTCCTAGATGACTACATCTTCCTAGCGGTGGGCAGAGTGGGCTCCACCTCTGAGAACATCACTCAAAAGGTGGTGTGGGTGGAAGAGAGCGACAAGAGGTCTTTCCTCCTGGACTTGCTGAGTGCGACAGGTGAGATGGTCAAATGGTCTTCCACTTTACACACACACACACATTAGATACACACCATACATTTTGTGAGAGGGAAAGTTTAGAGTTCGTGTTGACGGTGTGGTTTTATCTCAAGTCATCCCCAGCGAAGTGCAGGACAATCCTGGAGACAACATGGAGAAGCCTGGTAAGATCATCACTAGAGAACCTCGCAGCCACCATTTTTTCCCCTCGTGAACAAAAGTGTCTACTTGCCTGCGATACTCATCTTAATGTGGAGAATCTTTGCATCCTGGCATGAATGGGATCTCCAACATGTCAGTTACATTTTTTATATTATTTTGTCTAATTTATTTGTTTTTACAGAAGTCATCTCTGCAACATGTTGCTTTTAATCAGTGATCACCATTATTATTCCTATTCATATTATTATTATTATTATTATGTCTGTTTATGCTTGTATTTATCTCCACACTTTGCTGCTCCGTGATGTGGTGCATTTCAATGTTTTTCATTGCATGTTTTTTTTTTTTTTTGATTTGCCATCACATGAGCAGTTAGAATTTTTGAACATATCCCTCCAAAAGAATACCAGTGTTTCCCATAAATTCCTTTGTGATGGCCCACCACAACAAAATTTGGACGGGCACAAAGATTTTTTCCAAATTTGTCATAGAACACATGATAACTGGACCATTCGTGTCGCTTGTCGTTCCAACTCTGTACAGTAGGTGGCATCAGAAGTCTGCATATAACGTACCAAAGCTGACTTGATCTGTTTTTAAATATAGTGATATGGCATACCATCTCTTTAATCAGTGCACACTAACATGGAACCCAGGAAATAAAATCTTAATTTTTTTTTTCCTTAATTTAAAGGCCTACTGAAATGAGATTTTCTTATTTAAACGGGGATAGCAGGTCCATTCTATGTGTCATTCTTGATCATTTCGCGATATTGCCATATTTTTGCTGAAAGGATTTAGTAGAGAACATCGACGATAAAGTTCGCAACTTTTGGTCTCTAATGAAAAAAGCCTTGCCCTTTACCGTAAGTAGCAGACGATGTGCGCGTGACGTCACGGGTTGTGGAGCTCCTCACATTGTTTACAATCATAGCCTCCAGCAGCAATAGCCATTCGGACCAAGAAAGCGACAATTTCCCCATTAATTTGAGCGGGGAGGAAAAATTTGTGGATGAAGAAATTTAGAGTGAAGGACCAGAAAGAAAAAAAAAGGCGATTTCAGTGGGAGCGATCCAGATGTTATTAAACACATTTTTCTAGGATAATTCTGGAAAATCCCTTATCTGCCTATTGTGTTGCTAGGGTTTTAGGGAGATTAAGTAGTACCTGAAAGTCGGAGGGTTGTGGCCACGGGTGTGTTGACCGCCAGTGTCTCTGAGGGAAGTCACGTAGCTGCAGCAGGACGGAAGCTCCGCTGATGTCTCCGGTAAGCGCCGACTTATTACCACAATTTTCTCACCGAAAACTGCCGGTTGACCTGTGGTCGAGATCCATGTTCGCTTGACCGCTCTGTTCCATAGTAAAGCTTCACCTTCGGGAATTTTAAACAAGCAAACACTGGCTGTGTTTGTGTGGCTAAAGACTAAAAGCTTCCCACCTCCATCTTTCTACTTTGACTTCTCCATTATTAATTGATCAAATTGCAAAAGATTCAGCAACACAGATGTCCAGAATACTGTGTAATTATGCGATTAAAGCAGACTACTTATAGCTTGGATCGGGCTGGAAAATCATGTCCGCTATAACCCGAGAGGTCAAACGCACGCGTCATCATACCGCGACCTTTTCAACACGACACTTCGCGGGAAATTTAAAATTGCAATTTAGTAAACTAAAAAGGCCGTATTGGCATGTGTTGCAATGTTAATATTTCATCATTGATATATAAACTATCAGACAGCGTGGTCGGTAGTAGTGGGTTTCAGTAGGCCTTTAACTTATTTGGTTAAATAAGATTTAAAAACATCGGCTAATGTCGCACATTTCTTATGGTACGAAACAAAATGCTCAGTTTTATCCGTCCACACTGAAACGTGAGTTTTGCGTCATGGCCAATTATCAAACAGGGGGATAGCGTCATTCACGTCACACCAAACCACAACCGATACATTCGGGTCCTGTGGGAAACACTGAATACATTCTGCCATCTCAGTTTTCAGTTAAATTTCAATGCTCCCACGACAGTGAAATTCTTTGCATGTAATGGTCAGGTATGTCGTGTGTGTCCTCTTTTGGCCGACTAGGAAAGGACTCGCTGACTCTGGTTTTTGTGGAGACCAAAAAAGGAGCTGACGCCTTGGAAGACTTCCTATACCGGGAGGGCTACGCCTGCACCAGTATCCACGGTGACCGCTCCCAGAGGGACCGAGAGGAGGCCCTAAGCCAGTTCCGATCTGGGAAATGCCCCATCTTGGTGGCCACAGCGGTCAGTGACATTTTGATTTTGCAAAAGACGCCACAGAAGAATTATTGTGCTTGTTTTTTTTAAAGTTCTGTTCTTACAACTAGGTTGCAGCCCGTGGTCTTGATATCTCCAACGTGAAACACGTCATTAACTTTGACCTACCAAGCGACATAGAAGAGTATGTCCATCGCATTGGACGCACAGGACGAGTGGGAAACCTGGGTAATTTTGGCCGTTCAGTTGCTGTTTGTTGTGAACAAATGACCACACCCCCAATAGTACAAATTTGGCCTTTCTTTTCTTCAGGACTGGCCACATCCTTCTTTAACGATAAGAACGGGAACATCACTAAAGACCTGCTGGACATCCTGGTGGAAGCCAAACAGGAAGTTCCCTCATGGCTCGAGAGCCTGGCTTACGAGCATCAGCATAAGAGCAGCAACCGTGGACGCTCTAAAAGGTCCGGAAACGCACTTTTTGTTAAAGATTCCATGACGGTGAAAGATTTCCATTTGTGCTTTGGTTGTCTTGTTTGTGTAACGATGGCGTCTGCAGGTTTGCTGGTGGTTTTGGAGCGCGTGACTACCGTCAGACGGCTGCTGGAAGCAACCCAGGAGGCTTTGGAGGCCGGGGCGTTCGCAACCAGGCGGGACACGTCGGAGCTCGCAACTTTGCAGGAGGTACAGGTGTCGGTCGTTTTTAGACATGCGATCAGTATCGGCTGATTTCCGTGAAAAACTATGTGATCTTGCCTTTTTCAAGTAAAATCAAATCAACTTTATTTTCAAAGCACATTTAAAATTTACCACAGGGGTAGCCAAAGTGCTGTACAATAGGCAGGTTAAAATATAACACAAGAAAAAACGAGCCAACGCAACACAGAGTACGATAAAAATAAATAAAACATAGAAACAGGTTCACAGCAGGTGCATTTTGGGACGCCATAGCAGGATGGAGATCACAGTGCTAAATGCCATGGACTAAGAGTGTATTTTTAAGAGCGATTTAAAAACAGGAAGAGGTAAGTCACTCCAGAGCTTGGGAGCAGCAGCGGCGAAAGCTCTGTCACCTCTAAGCTTCAGCCTTGTGTCAGGGACCGTCAACAGCGGCTGATCTTAGGGATTGGGGGGGCAGTAAGGCTGAAGGAGGTCGGAGAGATATGTTGGAGTGAAGTTGTTTAGACATTTGAAAACAATTAGTAGGAGTTTAAAGTTGATTCGGAAGCGCACAGGGAGCCAGTGAAGGGACGCTAGTATAGTGGTGATGTGCTCACGCCTGCGGGTCTGTGTGCCCTATGCTTGCTTTGTTATCGGCTATCTAACCCAGTGGTTCTCAACCTTTTGTCAGTGGTGTACCCCCTGTGAAATTTTTTTAAATTAAAGTGCCCCCTTATCAGAGCAGAGCATTTTTGGTTGAAAAAAAGAGATAAAGAAGTAAAATACAGCACTATGTCATCAGTTTCTGATTTATTAAATTGTATAACAGTGCAATATATTGCTCATTTGTAGTGGTCTTTCGTGAACTATTTGGAAAAATAAATATAAAAATAACTAAAAACTTGTTGGAAAATAAACAAGTGATTCATTTATAAATAAAGATTTCTACACATAGAAGTAATCATCAACTTAAAGTGCCCTCTTTGGGGATTGTAATAGAGATCCATCTGGATTCATGAACTTAAGTCTAAACATTTCTTCACAAAAAAAAAAGAAATCTTTAACATCAATATTTATGGAACATGTCCACAAAAAATCTAGCTGTCAACTCTGAATATTGCATTGTTGCATTTATTTTCACAGTTTATGAACTTACATTCATATTTTGTTGAAATATTATTCAATAAATATATTTATAACGGATTTTTGAATTGTTGCTATTTTTAGAATATTTTTGAAAAATCTCACGTACCCCTTGGTATACCTTCAAGTACCCCCAGGGGTCCGCGTACCTCCATTTGAGAACCACTGATCTAACCGTTTAAAGCGCAAAAAAGGATAAACGTTTTGTCAGAGTTCCTTGAGAGGTAATCAATAATGACTGAAGAGTGCAAGATAATATTTTTTTTTGAAGACAACATATGTACCACACACTCCAGTGCAAGGGAGCAGAGCCAAAGAACGCACAAGTTTGCAGTGACCACTCTGTTAAAGGTTTGTTTGATATACTTTTAACGTTTTGTGTTTCCCATTTAAATATTATCTTGATATTATTTGTATTACTTAAAACAGATTTTTTTCTACAAGTGTTTTTGCAAAGCACCAACTCGGCAAGTCTAAAAATAAATAAAATGTGAGCAAAACCTAAAAAAAGAGTTAAGATTTTACCAAAGGCAACAATCATAAATGAAGCTTTCGGCGCATACACATTGACATATATTTATATATAGTGTGGTAAAGACGGGGAAACATGCTACTCATAAACAGCGTGTGCAACAAACATGACAGACACGAAGTTAAATCATGAAATGCAACCTTCCCCGAGCAAAAATGAGGCATGATTTATCCGAGAGAGTCTTCATACCTATTTCCTTGACGCAGCTACACACAAAGAAGTTGTGACCTCCATGCCTTTCCGAGTTTCTTCATGTTTTGTCCTGTAGAATGACGTCTGGAGCACAATAGTTCGACATGTCTGGGAACACGACCAACTGATAATCCTTGAGATGACTAGACAAATGTGTTTTTTTTATAATGTATAGGAATAGATTCTATTGGATAGTTTGACTGCTTTTTGCAGAAAGATCTAGGCCAGTGGTTCTTAACCTGGGTTCGATCGAACCCCAGGAGTTCAGCGAGGTCAAGGAGGACAGGAGGGGCGGTATACTTTTGTTGGTTGAGTGGCCGTGCCAGCAACGTGAGGGTTCCAGGTTCGATCCCCGCTTCCGCCATCCTAGTCACGGCCGTTGTGTCCTTGGGCAAGACACTTTACCCACCTGCTCCCAACTTAGATATTGGCTTTCACTATGTAAAAGCGCTTTGAGTCACGAGAGAAAAGCGTCATATAAATATAATTCACTTCACTTCAAAACACACCTGACTCTTCGTGTGAATACAAACTTCTCCATATCGGCGTATTGCGGATACGGCAACAGTTGACTGATTTGCAGGTGTGTAATTTGTTGTGAGTTTATGCACTGTGTTGGTTTTGTTGTTTGATCAAGGTGATGTTCATGCACAGTTAATTTTGTGCGCCAGTAAAAAAAACATGGTAACACTTTAGTATGGGGAACATATTCACCATTAATTAGTTTATTTATTAACATGCAAATTAGTAACATATTGGCTCTTAAAGGCCTACTGAAATGAGATTTTCTTATTTAAACAGGGATAGCAGGTCCATTCTATGTGTCATACTTGATCATTTCGCGATATTGCCATATTTTTTCTGAAAGGATTTAGTAGAGAACATCGACAATAAAGTTCGCAACTTTTGGTCGCTCATAAAAAAGCCTTACCTTTACCGGAAGTCGCAGACGATGACGTCACAGGTGTGAGGGCTCCTCACATCCTCACATTGTTTATCATGTGAGCCTCCAGCAGCAAGAGGGATTCGGACCGAGAAAACGACAATTTCCCCATTAATTTGAGCAAGGATGAAAGATTTGTAAATAATGATATTCATAGTGAAGGACTAGGGGAAAAAAAGGCGATTGCATTGGGACGGATTCAGATGTTTTTAGACACATTTATTAGGATAATTCTGGGAAATCCCTTATCTTTCCATTGTGTTGCCAGTGTTTTAATGAGTTAAATAGTACCTGATAGTCGGAGGGGTGTGTCCACGGGTGTCTTGACGCCAGTCTCTGAGGGAAGTAAACGGCAGCTGCATGGACGGCGCTAGCTCCGCTAATCTCCGAAGAGGCGACTTTTTACCACAATTTTCTCACCGAAACCTGCCGGCTGACAAGTGGTCGGGATCCATGTTCGCTTGACTGCTCTGATCCATAGCAAAGCTTCACCTCCGGGAATTTTAAACAGGGAAACACCGTGTGTTTGTGTGGCTAAAGGCTAAAGCTTCCCAACTCCATCTTTCTACTTTGACTTCTCCATTATTAATTGAACAAATTGCAAAAGATTCAGCAACACAGATGTCCAGAATACTGTGTAATTACGCGATGAAAAGAGACGACGTTTAGCCGCAAATGGTGCTGCGCTAATATGTCCCCTGCAACCGGAGACGTCACGCGTACGCGTCATCATTCCACGACGTTTTCAACAAGAAACTCCGCGGGAAATTTAAAATTGTAATTTGGTAAACTAAACCGGCCGTATTGACATGTGTTGCAATGTTAATATTTCATCATTGATATATAAACTATCAGACTGCGTGGTCGGTAGTAGTGGGTTTCAGTAGGCGTTTAACTAGTCATTAAGTACTTATTAATGCCTTACCTTATTATAACCCTTACCCTAACCAAGTAGTTCTCAACCTTTTTTCAGTGATGTACCCCCTGTGAACATGTTTTTAATTCAAGTACCCCCCAATCAGAGCAAAGCATTTTTGGTTGAAAAAAAGATATAAAGTAGTAAAATACAGCACTATGTCATCAGCTTCTGATGTATTAAATTTTATAACAGTGCAAAATATTGCACATTTGTAGTAATCTTTCTTGAACTATTTGGAAAAAAAGATATAAAAACAACTAAAAACTTGTTGAAAAATAAACAAGTGATTAAATTATAAAAAAAGATTTCTACACATAGAAGTAATCATCAACTTAAAGTGCCCTCTTTGGGGATTGTAATAGAAATCCATCTGGATTCATGAACTTCATTCTAAACATTTCTCCACAAAAAAAGAAAACTTTAACATCAACATTTATGGAACATGTCCACAAAAAATCTTGCTGTCAGCACTGAATATTGCATTGTTGCATTTCTTTTCACAGTTTATGAACTTACATTCATATTTTGTTGAAGTATTATTCTATATATATATTTATAAAGGATTTTTTAATTGTTACTATTTTTAGAATATTTTTAAAAAATCTCACGTACCCCTTGGCATACCTTCAAGTAACCCCATTTGAGAAACACTGCCCTAACCAAATAACTCTAAATTAAGTGTTTATTACTTAGAATATGTTTTCCTAGTGTTCAAGTAACTCTAAATTAGGTCTTCGTCACTTAGAATATTATTAAAGTGTTACCAAAAACATATAACTTTGTCTTGAATTTGAATTTTTTTTTTTTTTTTTCCCCCTAAGGGTTCGGTGAATGCGCACATGAAACTGGTCGGGTTCGGTACCTCCAACAAGGTTAAGAACCACTGATCTAGGCCCCTTGCGTACTCTGATAGTGCACAGTAGCCATGTTGGTTTGGTGGCCCACTTTGTTTACTTCCATTCAAAGTCATGGAGTGAATTCAATCTACACTGTGGCGATATCGTAAAGTGAGATTTTGATAGTGTGACATCCCTAGTTACCTTTTGTTCCCTCTGGCCTGTTCTGAAATGTCTATTATAATTCATTCCAACAAGTTATTGGAATCTGCAGCATCAAACACTTATCTGAACACCTCCAGAATAATAGTCCTTATAGTCTTGTTTATAGCGGATCAACATCACCTCTGTCTATCCTGCAGGTGGCTTCGGAACCTTCTACACCAGCGACGGCTATGGCGGCAACTACTCGCACTCTCAAGTTGACTGGTGGGGCAACTAGGTGGTTCTCTCTCTCTCTCTCTCTTCCTCACCTCCCCACTCAACTTTCTTCCTTTCTCAGCTCTGTCTTCTTCACTCCATCTGTGCCCTCCATCAACATTTAGAACCTATGTGCATGCTATTAAGGTATTTATACTCATGATATAGCCCCCCCAACACCACCACATACACCCTTCCATTTCTGGACGATGTAATCTAAATTAATTTCATGGTAAATCTCACAACAGACTACATAGCAAACGGATTCTTCCATTTCATTTGGCTACATTCCCCCTAAGGGGGAATCTTTTCCTTGTGGCACTATTCATATTAGAGTTTTGGCATCATCATGTTTTAGTTCTGCCTTTTAACTCAAAGGCACAGAGGCTTCCTGTGGCTCCATAGCAGCCACCTTTGTGTTACGTGCATGGCCACCTTGCGAGTAGAAACCACAGCATGGAGACATGAAACTAAGTCAGGCTTAGGAACTGGCTGAGGCCACCATCTGGAAGATAATCTACCATTTTTTTAAAACTTTTTTTTAATTTCTTTTTTTAAAAGTGCAGATGTACAGATGTCTTAGAATGATGTCTAAGACCCAATAAACTCTTGAGATGGAATTTAGTAACCAAGCAAGCATTTTTTGCCCATCACTTGAAAATGTTAGCAAACCGAATGATAGGACTTAGGGTGATAAAAAAAAAAAAAAAACAACAGATAATTTGTTTCTGCACTGTGCCTTCAAGATTTCATTCTGTTCTGCAACTAAAACCTATATTTAACGTCACATATCGGTTCCAACATGTTCTCTTGAGTTCTCTTTGGAAGGAAACAAGCTAGACTTGAGCTAAATCAAACCTTGGCAAAACTAAACAAAAAAACAACAAAAAACCTAAAACTGCGCCGAACAAACTCCGTGATCCAGTTCCCAAAAGCATAAAACCTCCTGCTGCAGGATTTGTGCTTTTAGAAACCTGTTGGGATGTCAGTCCTGCAGCTCTGCTGTGAGCTTGGAGTCAGGTTCCTCGCATCGTTGCCAAAAAGTTGGGTTTTCGCGAACCGGGCCACTGAGGGGGAGTCGGGCTTAGCAGTGCAAATCTGACCTTGTCGCTGCTGCGGTGTTCAATTCCGTCCATCAGTGCCTGCGTTTGTCGGGAACCTGACTCCTCCTCCACACACAAACTTGGAAACCCTTGTCGGCCAAACAAATCTTTCAAGGAGAAACACAACCTAAAAGACTCAAAGAGATCTAAAATTCCTTGCTCACTCTATCCTGGAGAGTCACATAAAGAGTTTTCTCTTCAGAAAACAAAGTCATTCCAGTATTGCTTTGGGTGTTTTGGGTCCGTCTTGGTCGGGGATGAACGCACACGTCGGGCCTAAGTGCTTTCAGGCAGGCCGATAAAGTTTGTTTACATTTGGAGGTTTGAGATTGGCACGGACCGTGGTTTCTTTCCAACCACACCATGACGACGTTCTAGTCCTGCTGCGGACCCTGGCCAAGTCCCCGTGCATTCCGAGCGTGAAGTCATCTAAAGATCTTAAGCGAACGATCATGTAGGTGATATGTAAATAGTAGAGCTCTATTTAAGATACAAAGATAAGAAGAGGAGGTGAAACATGCTACATCACTTTCGGACCAGACATTTGATTCCTAACGTTCTCAGAAAATTGCCCGCTGGCTTTGATTGGAAGAGCCAGGCTGTGGACCAAGACAATAGGGCATATGCAAGTGTTGTTGTTTTTTTTTGGTCAAGCAATTCTTTTAGAAATGCAAAGCAAGTATCGCGATTCCCGAGCAGGTTTTAGTTTGGCTCCCCCGTCCCCTGTGTATTTTAACAAAAATTTAAAAGTGCATTTCAATAGGAGAATGAGTTTGTTGGAAGATTTGTGAACATTTAAAAAACCAGTACAAAGCAGCGGTTGTTTAACTGTAGGAGCTGGTCATGTACCTGCAAACAAAATGATGGACAGACTCTCCATCTGTGTGGTGTTAGTTTTTTTCTCACAGAAAACTCTTTCTTTTTGTCCTCGTGGTTTGATGCAGATGAAACGAACAATGGCGACCGGAACTGTGTTGGGTTTGGATAATGCTGAACGCTCGACACTAAGTAGACGATGCAAATGACAATCTGTTGTCGAGGACTTCAATCTTTGTTTGATCGATTGCACTTTCCCCACATTTTTGGGTACACCTTCACTTTTTAAGGCCGATGCACACGTCAGTTCCTGTACCCCGAAATCCCGACTTCTTCCCCTCATACAGAGCTCGTTCAACAGAGACCCTTTTCGTGGCTTGCTTGCGCTTTGCCATCACAAACTCCTCGGTGCCTTGCGATGACTCCGTAGAGACTGAAGAGTGTGTGTGTGTGTGTTGTAAAGGCTGCGTTTTTCGTTTCACACAGTTGTTCCTTTTCGGATTGCTTCAGCTGCTGGTTTGATGTCTCAGAAACCTGCAACTTCAACACTGTTCCTTCCTTGCAGGTTAGCCTGCTATTCTTAGCATTTCACTCCGAGCACTTATGGACGTGCCAATTGCACAGTCGCTCGCGTGTAGCCGAGGGCTCTGTTGTCGTTTTATCCCCCCCGTGTCTGTAATCGCCATTTGGTGGTAAGAGTGTGGTCCATTGCAATTCATGATACGCCTCAGTTTGTTCTCAACCTTTTGATGCCTTAAATTCAAGAGGGATCTAATACAAGTGGTGGTTGCACTTTATACAGTGGAACCATGACGTTGGCTGCGTCTGGCACCACCGAGGCAGAGAACCCAACGCTTCTGTGGTAACGAGGAACGATTTAATGGTGCTAAGCTCCCTTTGCTGCGGCCCTCAGGCCTTTCTGTTTGTAGAGACTGAGAATCCTACTTAGTTTTACCGGGAAGAAGAAGAAAAACAACAAAAAACTTCCGACAAATCCTGTAGCAGAGTTCCTTCAACGCCTCTGAAGAGGTGCGTATGAGTGAATGTTTTAGTCGTGAAAGAACGACTCTTTCATAGTGACGTGTGTGCGAAAGGATGCGAGTCGCCCACCGGTTTGAGTTGTAGTTAATTAACAATGGCAAGATCCAGCTGTTTGCACCCAGAGTTCTCGAGTCTACGATCGCGCTGCTAGTTTGTGTAATTTATCAGACATTTTTGAGAAATATTTATTTTTATAAGCCTAGTTCAAATGTTTAAAGAAAAAAAACAAAAAAAAATATAACAAGTGACTTGACCAAAAGACAGTGAACAAAAACACTGGCACATGAATGTTGAATGTCATCGGTGTGAGTGGAAATTTCTATTTTTCTGGGGTAGTGTGAGCTTTTTAATAACCGTGTAAGCGGGTTTCTCTGACTATGTCATATCACAAACTGTTACAGACTCGGCATCAGCTGATGTGACATATGGAGAGAGGCCGATTACCTTGAAAGTCTCATTGGACTCTTATCAGATCCACAGACCTGTTTATAAACAGGTTCAGATACCAATCATATGATATAATAATAATAATAATAATACACTGTTAGCAGCCATTTGCAATTGGCCAAAACAATAATAATTTGAGATAATTCCACCAAATATGCCAAGGTTTGGATTAAATTGTAAGAATCAAAAACCATTTTGTAAAAAAAACAAACATGCAGTAAGAAAAAAAAAAAAAAGTGTCCAGATTCGCTCCAAGTCAGTTTTTTTGTTGTTGTTCATTTGTTTTGACACTTTTCCTTCCTATTACTACCCTTCGTGTGATTGTCTATTAGCAAGTGGGGGTGTTCAAAGTCTATAACACAGAGTTACCTGTGGTTCTATTGCTATGTTGTTGTGATCTGCATATTTTCAGGCACAGCGCTCACAGCTGAGCGTCCGGCCAGTCAGACAAAATTAAATTGGCAAACGACAGTCAAAATGTCTCGTTTGCCGTTTTTTACCGTTGTAGCTCTTCTGTCGCTGCGGCCCAGAATGCAATACGGCCACAGCGCAATATGTCGGGGAGAAGTCTCCCTTTGCAGCCTTTTGTACTCCAAATGTTTGCAAACATGCTGGCCCTTTAAGTTGTTTGTAAGAGGCAATCTGGAGAGAAACACAAATAGCTACAACAAGCAGACAGAGGTGAAGTGGCGACAACAAATACTTTTTGGTGTTATCTCGCCTTTTTTTTTTTTTTTGTAAATTTGTGGCGTTTGCGAAACTATGTCGCATGAAGCCTGTTGTCGCCTTCAGTGACTGGCCAGACAGTTCAGCGTGGACACACAGCGCCACCAGCCTGCTAGTTAGTATTTGCTTTATGTATTAGTTTAGCAGTTGTGCACGAAGAGGAGCACTACACTGAGGAGAAAAAAACAAAAACAATATTGTGCATCCGTTGTGATTTTACCACAATTAAAGGTTTGGATTTGCAAAACTATCCCGCATCCTTTTTAATTCCAACAGAAACATTCAGACATTGAAGGACCTTACTTCATTCGCAGTAAAATACAGTATAATCTGTTAAGTTTGGTACCTGAGCTGGAGTTAAAGTGCAGTTATGTTCAGTGGGGCAAAAAAGTATTTAGTCAGCCACCGATTGTGCAAGTTCTCCCACTTAAAATGATGACAGAGGTCTGTAATTTTCATCATAGGTACACTTCAACTGTGAGAGACAGAATGTGGAAAAAAAATCCAGGAATTCACATTGTAGGAATTTTAAATAATTTATTTGTAAATTATGGTGGAAAATAAATATTTCGTCAACCATTCAAAGCTCTCATTGATGGAAGGAGATTTCTCACGATACATGGCCCCATTCATTCTTTCCTTATCACGGATCAAAACAGCCCCAAAGCATGATGTTTCCACCCCCATGCTTCACAGTAGGTGTGGTGTTCTTGGGATGCAACTCAGTATTCTTCTTCCTCCAAACACGACGAGTTGTGTTTATACCAAAATGGATATATGGATGATACAGCAGAGGATTGGGAGAATGTCATGTGGTCAGATGAAACCAAAATAGAACTTTTTAGTATAAACTCAACTCGTCGTGTTTGGAGGAAGAAGAATACTGAGTTGCATCCCAAGAACACCACACCTACTGTGAAGCATGGGGGTGGAAACATCATGCTTTGGGGCTGTTTTTCTGCTAAGGGGACAGGACGATTGATCCGTGTTAAGGAAAGAATGAATGGGGCCATGTATCGTGAGATTTTGAGCCAAAACCTCCTTCCATCAGTGAGAGCTTTGAATGGTTGACCAAATACTTATTTTCCACCATAATTTACAAAAAAATTATTTAAAATTCCTGCAATGTGAATTCCTGGATGTTTTTTTCACATTCTGTCTCTCACAGTTGAAGTGTACCTATGATGAAAATTACAGACCTCTGTCATCATTTTAAGTGGGAGAACTTGCACAATCGGTGGCTGACTAAATACTTTTTTGCCCCACTGTATGTCGCTTTGGTCAGGTGATTGTACAGTAATGTGTAAACTGTGCCTACTGTACATAAAGTGCTTTTCCAGCTGGTACATCTTCCCTCATTCTTCACCTAAATAGATAAAAATAGTATTGTCTATAAAATGATTATAAGTACATCTCTGCATAACATTGTGTCATTTTTAACATTAAAGAAAACACACCAATCTTTCCCCATAGTCACAGTGAAGCCAAGTACGTAAAAAAATGAAATAAAAATGTTTCCAGAGATTACACACGCCGCCGCCCTTTGAGAAAGACTGCTGGAGGGGAAAGATGAGTCCTCTATTTGTAAGCCTTGTCCTCTGCTGCGTCTGACCAGAAGTCCTGGTTGTCCTGGTACCATTTGACTAAAATAACACACACCAGACGGGCAAATATTAATGACCTGGTTGTATAGGTCTGTGTGTGCTCAACATATATGTGTGTGTGTTGTACCAGTTTTTCTGATGCCATCAGACCACGGCACGTTTTCTCGCCAACCTAACCGCTGCAGCTTCTCACAGCTGATAGGGTAGCGGATGTCCACACTGGGTCTGCAGAGCATTGGATAGTAATATGATGCTTATGTGCTGAAAATCCATTTTTTTCTGTTAATTAAAGGTACAATTATCTTAAAAAGTGCAAAACTATGAATAAGAACCAGTGAGCCAATAAAAGAAACACTGCAAGCCAATAATTGTCACATAGTAGTGAATATGGAACTCTTGACAATTATGTGACGCACCAAATAAATTGCTGACTTTGCCAAACTGCTGCTGATCTACAGCAGGGGTCACCAACGTGGTGCCCGTAAGGAACAGATGAGTCGCCGCTGGCCTGTTCTAAAAATAGCTCAAATAGCAGCACTTACCAGTGAGCTGCCTCTATTTTTAAAATTGTATTTTATTTACTTGCAGGCTGGTCTCGCTTTGCTCGACATTTTTAATTCTAAGAGAGACAAAACTCAAATAGAATTTGAAAATCCAAGAAAATATTTTAAAGACTTGGTCTTCATTTGTTTAAATAAATTAATTTATATTTTTACTTTGCTTCTAATAACTTTCATAAAGACAATTTTAGAGAAAAAATACAACCTTGAAAATTATTTTAGGATTTTTAAACATATACCTTTTTACCTTTTGAATTCTTTCCTCTTCTTTCCTGACAATTTAAAACAATGTTGAAGTATTTTTTATTTTTTATTGTAAAGAATTATAAACACATTTTAATTTAATTCTTTATTTTACTTTCTGCTTTTTCAACAAAGAATATTTGTGAAATATTTTTTCAAACTTATGATTAAAATTCCCAAAAATTATTCTGGCAAATCTAGAAAATCTGTAGAATGAAATTTAAATCGTATTTCAAAGTTTTTGGAATTTCTTTTAAAATTTTTGTTCTGGAAAATCTAGAAGAAATAATGATGTGTCTTTGTTAGAAATATAGCTTGGTCCAATTTGTTATATATTCTAACAAAGCGCAGATTGGATTTTAACCTATTTAAAAAAATGTCCTCAAAATTCTAAAATGAATCTTAATCAGGAAAAATTACTAATGATGTTCCATAAATTTTTTTTTTTTTTTTTTGAAAAATATTTGAATTACCTAGTTTTTCTCAAATTTTTTCGGTTGAATTTTGAATTTTAAAGAGTCGAAATTGAAGATAAACTGTTTCTAAATTTAATTTTCTTTTTTTTCGTGTTTTCTCCTCTTTTTTTAAACCGTTCAATAAGTGTTTTTTCATCATTTATTCTCTACAAAAAACCTTCCGTAAAAGGAAAAAAAATGTATGACGGAATGACAGACAGAAATACCCATTTTTTTATATTCATACATTTATTTCTTAAGGGTAAATTGAGCAAATTGGTTATTTCTGGCAATTTATTTAAGTGTGTATCAAACTGGTAGCCCTTCGCATAAATCAGTACCCAAGAAGTAGCTCTTGGTTTCAAAAAGGTTGGTGACCCCTGCTCTACAGTAAAGCGATCAAGGGACAAGTGTGAAATATTGAAGTCTGTCAATTAAAAAAAGGATGCAAAGGCCAAACCGTCGAAACTTATAAATATGACAGTTACCAATTTCGGTTTTATTGAGAACGATAACAAAAGGCCAAAAAGTGACTAACGCTGTTGCACTTTTCTGACAGTCATTTTAGTGCGAGACCGTATTAAGTAATAATTACAGCAGGTGTGTGCGCACACGCAGTGCATCCGGTAAGTATTCACATCACTTTACTTCTTCTACATTTTATGTTACAGCCTTATTCCAAAATGTAATACGTTCATTTTTGTCCTCACATTTCTATAGACAATACCTCATAATGAACATGTGAATGTTTTTTTTTTTTTTAGTTTCCAAATTCATTAAAGAAAAACTAAAAAATCTCATGTACATAACTTTTCACAGCCTTTGCGCAATACCTTGTTGATGCACCTTTGGCCGCAATTATAGCCTCAAGTCTTTCTGAATAGGATGCCACAAGTTTTGCACACTTATTTTTGTGCAGTTTTACCTATTCCTCTTTGCAGTACCTCAAGCTCCATCAGGTTGGATTGGAAGTAATGTTTCTCATCCAGGATGTTTCTGTACATTGCTGCATTTATCTTTCCCTCTATCCTGACTACCATATTTCCTTGAATTGCCGCCGGGCATTTAGTATGCGCTTGCCTTGAATTACTGCCGGGTCAAACTCGCTTCCCAAAATAATTAGCGCATTCTTAGTATTACCGCCTGGTCAAACTCGTGACGTCACGAGTGACACTTCCCCTGTCATCATTTTCAAAATGAAGGAGGCTGATTTAAATACTGGTAATTTGAAATTGCATAAAGGGAAGAAGATTAAGAGCTGTGCAGTAGGATTTAAGGTCCAAGCTATTAAATACCGGTAAGTTAAAAAGAACAGTAAGCAGCTATGTTTTATTAATATACCTGTGGAGCCGACGGTCCGACAGACAGGCAGGGCACGCTCAAGATGGCAGCGAGCGAGCGGAGAGGAGGAGCGGAAGAGTGACCTGGACTGAGGTTTTATTGAAAAATAAACAGAAAAACTGCTAAAGCCATGTCCTTCCTTGGTGGTCCTGGGAACCCGCAAGACAACGGCTTGAGACCGTCACAATACCGTAGCTGCGTCTGTCATTAAATGACTCCCCCTGCTGGTGTTAGAGGGCGCTAGTGATCCTTCTTGCGACTACTGGGCGGCAGAAGAAATGAAATGAGTGACGTGATATGTGCTGGAAGAGGTAATAACGGAAGATCTCCTTTGAGACTTTTAAAACTGAAGAAAGATAAGACTTTTATAAACAAGTTATCGATGCTTTTGATCAGAAGGAGCTGGCAAGGACTATATAAGTAAAGGTAAGACCATAATAACTTTTTTTTAATTAAATGTGTTTTTCATGATGGTATTCTTACATCACACTCAAATTTTTACTGCATGCCTTTGGTAAGTGCCGGAGTGAGAAGAGGTTTTCAATTAAATAGCGCCCTGGCGGCAATTCAAGGAAATACGGTAGTCTCCCAGTTCCTGCCCATGAAGAACAACCCCACAGCATGATGCTGCCACCACCATGCTTTACTGTAGAGATGATATTGGCCTGGTTTCCTCCAAACATGACGCCTGACATTCACAACAAAGAGTTAAATTTTTTTCTCATCAGACCAGTGAATTTTGTTTCTCATTCAGGTGCATTGTGGCAAACTTCTCCTAAAAAAATGGCTCTATCTATAGCATACAGGCCTGATTGGTGGATTGATGCAGAGATGGTTGTCCTTCCAGAAGGTTCTCTTCTCTCCTCAGAGGAATACTGTAGCTCTGAAAGAATGACTATTGGGTTCTTGGTCACCTCCCTGACTAGACTTAAGATGAATGCAACAATGTGCAGAGTCATCCTGGATGAAAACTAACGCTTCCCATCCAATTTGAAGGAGCTTGAGAGGTCCTGCGAAGAGGAATGGACGAAACTGCCCAAAGATAGGTATGGCAAGCTTGTGGCATCCTATTCAAAAAGACTTGTGGCTGTAATTGCTGCCAAAGGTGCATCGGGGGACGACGTGGCGAAGTTGGTAGAGTGGCTGTGCCAGCAATCTGAGGGTTACTGGTTCAATCCCCACCTTCTACCATCCTAGTCACGTCCGTTGTGTCCTTGAGCAAGACACTTCACCCTTGCTCCTGATGGGTTCTGGTTAGCGCCTTGCATGGCAGCTCCCGCCATTAGTGTGTGTGAATGTGGAAATAGTGTCAAAGCGCTTTGGGCTCCTTAAAAAGGGGTAGAAAAGTGCTATACAAGTACAACCATTTTCCATTTATTTTTACCATCAACAAAATATTGAGCAAAGGAGCTGGAAATAATTATTTACATGTGATTTTTAATTATTACATTTGCGATATAAAACAAGAACCTTTTTTACATTGTCACTAGAAGGTATTGTGTGTCAAATTTTGAAACAAAATTGAATGTATTCCCTTTTTGGAATAGGACTAACAAGCCAAAAATATTCCAGGATGACATTCTGATGATACAATTGTATTTGTTTCCTGGTAATTTGGTCTGTTTTTTTGTTAAAGTTAATTTAAATGATTAAAGTGAGTTGTAACCTCATTAATTATTCCAAATTCAGAAGTGTGACTAAAATGATTTGAAAATGTAATCATTCGACAGCAGTTAAGGTGTAAATGCGAATAAATGGAAGAGTAAATCCACCCTCACCTGTCTGGCACGTACTCAAACCAGTCGTTCACCTCCACATCTGGCACGTTCCTCACCTTTAAAAACACAAGCACCGCTGATTTAGTCATCTGCCGTGTGGCGTTAATGCCATTAACTCACCATCCTAATAAGCTCCTTGGCCAGTTGCAGTATGCCAATCTCAGAACTTCCACCTACGTTGTAGACTTCTCCCTTCACGCCTTTCTCCATTAGCAGCAGGAAGGCGTTAACCACATCGTCGACGTACATGAAATGGCGGGACTTCGGGACGGTTCCCGCAATGGTGCTGCGGCACAAAAGAAACATCAAGCTATAAGACGAAGGCACTGTTCAACGTAACCTTTAAAGGCCTACTGAAACCCACTACTACCGACCACGCAGTCTGATAGTTTATATATCAATGATGAAATATTAACATTGCAACGCATGCCAATACGGCCGGTTTAGTTTACTAAATTGCAATTTTCAATTTCGCGTGAAGTATCCTGTTGAAAATGTCGGTATGATGACGCGTGCGCGTGACGTCTCTGATTGTAGCGGACATTATTTTCCAGCCCGGTCTCAGCTATAAGTCGTCTGCTTTAATCGCATAATCACACAGTATTCTGGACATCTGTGTTACTGAATCTTTTGCAATTTGTTCAATTAATAATGGAGACGTCAAAGAAGAAAGATGTAGGTGCGAAGCGGTGTATTGCGGCTGCCTTTAGCAACACAAACACAGTCGGTCTTTCCTTTTTTACATTCCCGAAGGTGAAGCTTTACTATGGAACAGAGCGGTCAAGCGAACATGGTTCCCTACCACATGTCAACCGGCAGGCTTCGATGAGAAAATTGTGGTAATAAGTCGGCTCTTACCGTAGACATGAGCGGATAGCTTGCAACGTTCTCCATGCACCTGTCAAAGAGGCAGCTGCGGACTCTCTTGCCTCCTCCGACCGGCCTCCCCCGAACGTGGAATGCTTCCACCGTGTAGGAGGGACAAAAAAAATTCAGCCTGGTCCCAACGGCTTCTTTTGCTTCGCCTCGTCGAGAAACGTGGCTTCCCTCAGAGACACTGGCGGTCACCACACCCGTTGCCACACCCCTCCGACTTTCAGATTCTATATAATCTCACTAAAACACTAGTAACACAATAGGCAGATAAGGGATTTTCCAGAATTATCCTAGTAAATGAGTCTAATACCATCTGAATCGCTCCCACCGACATCGCCTTTTTTTTCTTTCTTTTTTTTCCCTTTAGTCCTTCACTCTAACTTTCCTCATCCACGAATCTTTCATCCTCGCTCAAGTTAATGGAAAAATCGCCGTTTTCGCTGTCCGAATCGCTCTCGCTGCTGGTGGCCATGATTGTAAACAATGTGAGATTAAGAGGAGCTCCACACCTGTGACGCCACGCGCACATCGTCTGCTACTTCTGGTAAAGGCAAGGCTTTTTTATTAACGACCAAAAGTTGTGAACTTTATCGTCGATGTTTTCTACTAAATCCTTTCAGCAAAAATATGGCAATATCGCGAAATGATCAAGTATGACATATAGAATGGACCTGCTATCCCCGTTTGAATAAGAAAATCTCATTTCAGTAGGCCTTTAAAAAACAAACAAAAAACCTACCATTTCTTGTCGTTCACCAAAAGGGTGACAAACCTGGGAATGACCTGTAAAACAGGAGAAAATACAAGACTGACATATATATACATATTAAGGCCTGGGTTGGGTATGAAAAATTCCAAAATGCGCTGTTCACCTTGACATAAAAAACTCTGATACAAATCGCATACTGGCAAAAAATTTACAACTGACCTACCGTGTTAACAAGGCCATTGAGAATTGTATTAAGTGCCAAAAATATGACTAAAGTGGTGAAGCTGTATTTTCATTTGCACCTAACACCTTAATTATAAATACATTTACCATAATATGTACTATCATTAGTTTGAATTTATATTAGCACTTTAATTGTATGTAAACATATTTTTCACAAGTTTTTATGAGTCCCTTCTTTTGCAGTATGTTTGATTATTTATTTTTGTACTCCGCCTGACATAAGCCTTGATAATAATCTTTGCGATTAACACATGCTTTCATAAAATTTGACAAGGTATATCCTGTAAAATTGCGAGTAAGATAGACATAATTACTGAATATGATTAAAATCAAAAGTAAGATTACTAATCCAGTGTTAATAATTAAGTGGAAAAGTTGGGCCCAGAGGTCCAAAAGGTTACAAATCCCTGATGTACTGCCTGTTTTTTGTTTTATAGGAAAATGTCAAATGTTTACCTTCTCAAAGTATTGCCGTGGTCCATAGATGTTGTTGCTCCTGGTGATGATGACAGGAAACTGAAGAAAGCAAAGAAACTGCATTAAGAAGAGGCTTTTGTACTTTGACATGAAGGCTACTACCTCCTGTAAGTACCTTATATTTGTCCCAGTAGGATCGGACCAGGTAATCTGCAGCTGCCTTTGAGGCAGAATAAGGGTTGGAAGGACTCATTGGGCTGCTCTCATCAAATACCTGCATGACACAAACAGTTCACGCTCACTTCATAACCCAATTTGAAAAAAAAAAAGAAGCCTTAAACGTCACCAACCTCATTCTGACTTGATCCGTATACTTCATCGGTGCTGGCGTGGATGAAGCGCTGAAGCGTATGGCGGGCCGCATGAGCGGCAGCCAGCAAGACCCTGGTTCCAACGATGTTCACTCGGTGGAAGGAGGACGGGCATTGGAAGGATGTGTCTGGGGAGGGGGGGGCGTAAACGAGAGACAGTTGCACAAAATTGTTGCGGCTACCAAAGCATGTCAAGTCAAAGCTCCCTGATGCTCACCGACGTGCGTTTGGGCGGCCAAGTGAAAAACGACATCAATGTTTTCTGTGTTGAAGATGTGCTTCATCTGCTGGGCGTTACACAGATCCCCCTGTCACACAAACACATTAATCATTTTGTTATGCATTATACTTTTAAGTGGTAAATGTAACCTCTGAGATTTTAATATTGAACAAAATAACATTTATTTACAAATGAACACTCACTAAAGTAGTGTTTTTCAACCACTAGTGTGCCGTGAGATATTGTCTGGAGTGCCGTGGGAAATTATGCAACTTCACCTAATTGGTCCAAAAAATATTATTTGCAACTCAACAATTATAATTGAGAAATAATGTGCCGTTGTCTAGTGTCTGTGCTGTATAGAGATCGACAGGGTAACAATGTAACACTCCATATCAGTAGGTGGCAGCAGGTAGCATTGCTTTGTAGAATTCGGAACGCGTCAAGGATGGTTTGTCGTGATCCCAATATGCAGAGCACAGTGGGAGACGGCATGCAGATAAAAAGGTATCTATCGCATACTTGCCAACTCTCCCGGATTTTCCGGGAGACTCCCGAAATTCAGCGCCTCTCCCGAAAACCTCCCGTAAGAAATTTTCTCCCGAAAATCTCCCGAAATTCAGCCGTAGCTGGAGGCCACGCCCCCTCCAGGTACTTGCGGACCTGCGTGGGGACAGTCTGTTTTCACGTCCCTTTCCCACTATATAAACAGCTTGCCTGCCCAATCACGTTACAAAATCTACGGATTTGAATAAAAACTGCACACACAAGGAGACGAAGCCATGGCGATTCTATGTTGTCTGTTGCCATCTCCTGGTGAATGTTGGCTATAGCGTTATGGCCGGGGTTGCTTTTTGATTGGCCAACGATTTACGTGGTGTTGGGCAACTGACGGCAAGTGAGGGAGTCTGTTCTGAAGCCCAAAGTAAAGAGACATAACTTCATCACCTCGCCTGGTTATTGACTCCAACCCGATATATTACACCGTCGACGAGCAAAATTGGCAGAACAAAGGTTACTCAAATAGTGAAAGGTAAGTGTTGTTTTTTTTAGTAACCAGCAAGCACAGTACAGTTAGTAGAACAACCGTGTTTTTATTACTGTGTATTTGATAGGTGCCGTCTGAAATTCAACTTTTTTATTTATTTATATATATAACAAAATAAATATATATAGCTAGAATTCACTATAAGTCGAGTTGGTGAATTGTAGATGTGAATATATTCCTCCCCTCTTAACCACGCCCCCAACCACGCCTCCGCCTCACCCCCGACCACGCCCCACCTCCCGAAATGGGAGGTCTCGAGGTTGGCAAGTATGATCTACCGCTTAAACCAAAAATTAACAAAACGTTAAGGAAAAGACAATGAAGCATGGGGATGGCTATGCAAAACGAAAGTAAAACTGAACTGGCTACAAAGTAAACTAAAATAGAATGCTGGACGACAGCAAAGACTTAGTGTGTTTCCGTACATGACATGACAATAAACAATTTCCCCACAAAGTAGGAAAGCATCCGCACAACTGAAATAGTCTTGGTTTCCCATAGAAAGCAGGTCGTGCAATGGCACTCAAAAGACGGCATGAAGCTGCTACAGGAAAACACCACCAAAACAATAAAGGTCCCCAAGATAACAACACATGACAGGAACTAAAACACTACACACAGGAAAACAACAACATACTCTAAATAAAGCACGGCAACCTGTTGGAGTTTCATTTTTTAACGCTTTCTGCTGGTTGTGTGGCTCCGTATTTTTTTTATGAAAAAAATGTGCCTTGGCTCAAAAAAGGTTGAAAAACACTGCACTAAAGTACGAAAAATCTGTACTGTTGACTACAGGTATCAATTTGCATGTAAAAGTCCACATTTCAAATTGTTTTTGGAAATGTTTGACATTGTGTCATCCGGACCAAAGGGGAAGCGAACCATCCAGACTGTTATCGACGCAAAGTTAAAAAGTCAGCATCTGTGATGGTATGGGGGTGCATTAGTGCCCAAGGCATGGGTAACTTACACATCTGTGAAGGCACCATTGATGCTGAAAGGTACATACAGCTTTTGGAGCAACATATGCTGCCAACTAAGCGCTGTCTTTTTCATGGACGCCCCTGCTTATTTCAGCAAGACAATGCCAAACCACATTCAGCACGTGTTACAAAGTCAAAAAAGAGTCCGGGTAGTTTTCTGGCCCGTCTGCAGTCCAGACCTGTCTCCAAATGAAAATGTGTGGCGCATTATGAAGCGTAAAACACGACAGCGGAGACCCCGGACTGTTGAACGACTGAAGCTCTACATTAAACAAGAATGGGAAAGAATTCCACTTTCAAAGCTCCAACAATAGTTTCCTCAGTTCCCAAATATTTATTGAATAGAATATATCTTTATTGTCATTGTACATTGTACAACGAAATTGTATGCAAAACTAATTTAGTGCAAATTCATAACACATAAAAACATAAGAACATGGATAAATATATAAAAGTACATAAAATGAATAAAAATACCAAGCATACAGCTCACATGCACAGTCATTATTGTCATCTTGTGTTCAGCGACACTATTGCTCGCGGGTAAAAAGTGTTCTTAAATCGGTATTTTATTGTCCTGTATCTCCTGCCTGGGGGCATCAGTTCAAAAAGTTTATGTCCAGGGTGAGATGGGTCCTTTATGATTGAGTGTTGTTAAAAGACAAGGTGATGTAACACAGTGGTGAACATGCCCTTTCCCTACTACTTTGGCACATGTTGCAGCCATGAAATTCTAAGTTAATTATTATTTGCAAAAAAAAATAAAGCTTATGAGTTTGAACATCAAATATGTCTTTGTAGTACATTGAATATGGGTGGAAAAGGATTCCGTTTATATTTACATCTTTCCGAACTCATGGAAACGGGGTTTGTGTGTGTGTGTGTGTGTGTGTGTGTGTGTGTGTATATATATATATATATATATATATATATATATATATATACATATATATATATATATATATATATATATATATATATATATATATATATATGCAGTCAGGGAAGGCCCCACCTCACCTGCCATCATGGAAAGAAAATAAATGTAAAAAGAAAAAATATATATATTAAATTGTTATATGTATTCAGTGATTATACTATAAAATTTTTCCATTTAACTTCACCAGTTTTAGATTATTTTTTTTTCAAAATCGCTGAATTTTCACATTTGTGTTCAAATACCGTGCAGAGACTTGCGGGGAGTCACAGCCTGGTCACCATGGCAATGACTCGGCTAACTGCTGTGCAGTGCAGTGACACCGTATTGCTATATTATATAATTGTATTATACATTTCCATAGTTTAGTAAGCTGAGGTATATAATGTACAGTGTATTTTGTCAACAACTGTATGTGTGTAACGTATTTCTTGTGCTGGGCAATCATAAAACGCCTGCGAAGACGCACTGTGGGTGGCTCCTGTTCTCCGGCCTCCTGGCGGTAGAGGGCGCTGTGATCCTAGAGATCATTCTTGCACTACTCGGCTAGCCCTGGGGACATATGTTTTAAAGTTGTCGTTTGCCTGCATATCGTAAAAACAACCGTCCAACATTTTACAACTAATTGTAAACTTATAGGTGCCGACCATCAGGGCCGAGTTGCGACGAGAGAGTGTGTCGATGTTGAGATTTTACGCCGACTTGGTAAGTATATCTGTTTGCTAATAGTAGCTACTAGCCGTACCCATGTATGTTCTATGGGTGGTTAGCATCGGGTTTTAATCCAGTTTCCTCCGATATTTCTGATCCGATTGAATTTACATTTATGTCGAGTCTTTATTTTGGGTACATAAATATGGTGACTGAGTATTGTGGCGTTTAAAGGCCATCTGCATTTTTAATGCTACAGTAAAGACAATGAATGAACACTGTGGCTGTATGAACTGCGAATGCACATATGGACTGCGATCAGTCCATAATATCAAAACTTGAACTTTTGATATTACTTTTTATGAATTACCTGCACTAAACAAACATTGTTTGTTGAGATTCCTTTCTGTTTTTTTTCTTTTGTTTTGAATGGCCATTCCTATTCATGTCTGTCCACTAGTTGTTGCACTGTACATGTTTAAATAACACCAGTATAATTTAAAGTATTTAATTGTGTCTTTCCTACTCTCTCTGAGTCGTAATCTAGACTTCTGATTAGCCCAAATATTGAGAACTTCTACTACACTAGCTAAAGTACCTGCTACATGAAGTTAAAGTACCAATGATTGTCACACACGCACTAGGTGTGGTGAAATGTGTCCTCTGCATTTGACCCATCCCCTTGTTCACCCCCTGGGAGGTGAGGGGAGCAGTGAGCAGTAGCGGCCGGGAATCATTTTTGGTGATTTAACCCCCAATTCCAACCCTTGATGCTGAGTGCCAAGCAGGGAAGAATGCTGGTATGAGCTTTTGAACATAACCCGTTAACTGCTGCCAATCAAATGGTGAATAAGATACTCTGTAGGGTTCATATGTTTATAAATCTGACTGTGATGAAGTCAGTGCCTCACCAGCCATGAACCCCACCGCACGTCACTTATATATATATATATATATATATATATATATATATATATATATATATATATATATATATATATATATATATATATATATATACATATATATATAAAATACTAAGACTTGAAGCAAATACTATTTGAACCTTTGATGTGTTACTGCATTAACTGTAGTGTCATTATCATAAAGACGTATCCATCCATCCATCTTCTTCCGCTTATCCGAGGTCGGGTCGTGGGGGCAACAGCCTAAGCAGGGAAACCCGAACTTCCCTCTCCACAGCCACTTCGTCTAGCTCTTCCAGGGGGATCCCGAGGCGTTCCCAGGCCAGCCGGGAGACATAGTCTTCCCAACGTGTCCTGGGTCTTCCCCGTGGCCTCCTACCAGTTGGACGTGCCCTAAACACCTCCCTAGGGAGGCATTCGGGTGGCGTCCTGACCAGATGCCCGAACCACCTCATCTGGCTCCTCTCGATGTGAAGGAGCAGCGGCTTTACTTTGAGTTCCTCCCGGATGGCAGAGCTTCTCACCCTATCTCTAAGGGAGAGCCCCGCCACACGGCGGAGGAAACTCATTTCGGCCGCTTGTACCCGTGATCTTATCCTTTCGGTCATGACCCAAGGCTCATGATGGGAACGTAGATCGACCGGTTAATTGAGAGCTTTGCCTTCCGGCTCAGCTCCTTCTTCACCACAACGGATCGGTACAACGTCCGCATTACTGAAGATGCCGCACCGATCCGCCTGTCGATCTCACGATCCACTCTTCCCTCACTCGTGAACAAGACTCCTAGGTACTTGAACTCCTCCACTTGGGGCAAGGTCTCCTCCCCATCACGGAGATGGCATTCCACCCTTTTCCGGGCGAGAACCATGGACTCGGACTTGGAGGTGCTGATTCTCATTCCGGTCGCTTCACACTCGGCTACGAAACCGATCCAGTGAGTCATCATAAAGATGTACTAATACTTAATTCAGGTGCCCTTGAGGACACGCCTTGATCTTGCGTGCCGCTGTGTAATAATGTGAGGTGTTGGTTGATGCATGTCTTTAAAAGGGTGTAGTCGCAAAAAAATACACCTATTAATTGGCGGCACTACAAAGTATTGACGATGTGACGAATACAACAAAACATTTACCAGCTGAGAAGGCTTCACCTATGAATAGGTTTCTGCTGGGTGTCGGCCTATGCTGGATTAGAGGGGAACGTGGAAGTAATTAAGAACAGGACAGAAATAACAGTTTTAAAAAATGATAAAGCAAACTTTATGAGCGATATCCTCACTGAATGACGACGTGTACTCGACCTAGGACCAACTGGCCTCAGTGATGAAACAAACACGCTCGCATAAATATTGCGCTTGCAGAACACTTATAGTTGAACTTTTATTTTTATATACATTACACTTTAGTTATCTGCTGCCCTGACAAGAGCCTGATCCGTGCGTGTTGGTTACCGTAATGAAACAGGCGAGTGAAAACTGGCGTGTTACATCACTAGTTACCCTTTTCTCTTAAAGGGGAACTGCACTTTTTAAAATTATTTTGCCAATCATACACAGCCAAAATGTGAGACAAGAGCATATATATACATCTGTCTTTTTGAATGCATTCTAATTTTCAAATAAACACTGGCAAAAGTCAGGTAACAACGGAGCTAATCTAATTGGAGTCGCTCTATTCCACTCTAAAAAAACATTTTATATACAGTCGTGGTACACTTGTAAAGAACATAATGTCACGGCTGTCTTGAGTTTCCAATAATTTTTGTTTCGTCTGACATCACATGGACAAATATAGGACCTTCTGGAGGAAAGTTCTGTGGTCAGATTAAACTAAAATGGAGCTGTTTGGCCACAATACCCAGCAATACGTTTGGAGAAGAAAAAGGTGAGCCCTTTAATCCCGGGAACATTATGCCTACCGTCAAGCATGGTGGTGGTAGTATTATGCTCTGTGCCTTTTAGCTGCCAATGGAACTGGTGCTTTACAGAGAGTAAAAAGAGGATTACCTCCAAATTCTTCAGGACAACCTAAAATCATCAGCACGGAGGTTGGGTCTTGGGCGTAGTTGGGTGTTCCAAAAAGACAATGACCCCAAACACACGCAGTGCCAGATCATGCTGGAAAATTAAATCATCATCTCCATAGAGCTTTACAACAGATGTACGCATGTACACAGCTGCATTGACTCTGGACTTGATGAAACACAGTGAACCAAAACCAGCAGCTGACATCGCTCCCCAAACCACTGCTGACTGAGGGAACTTCCGTTGTCTAGAGTTCAGGAGTGGCCTGACCATGGGAATACGGCTATTGAAGCTGTTTCTGTTGAAAAGCTCTATGGAGATGAAGATTTAATTTTCCAGCATGATCTGGCACCTGTCCACAGTGCCAAAACCACCAGTAACTGGTGTACTGACCATGGCATTACTGTCCTCCGTTGGCCTGCCAACTCCCCTAACCTGAACCTCATGCAATATTATCACCCCAAAAATTTTTAAGTAGAATGTTTGAGATTATGTAATAACTGGTGCCGGAAAAAGGTCAACAACTAATAACACCATTGATTTTAAGTCACTATTATTTTTTGTGCGATGACATTTAAAAACAAAACACACTGATCCAAAGGGGTCCTACTCATTAAAGTGTTAAAAAATAAATTATAATTTTTTTTTTACTGTTTACTTTTAACACAATGGTCTCGAGATCAACTACAGATCTATCCGTCAACTATGCGTTTTTTTTTTGTTTATGTTTTTTGTTTGTTCGTTTTAGGTCATTCTTGGGGAAAAAAAACAGCTCAGTTTTTTATATGGCAAACACAAAATATCCAACAGTTGCCCCAAAAAAAATTTCAAAGCGGAATATTTGATGTGACGTAATTGGAGCCTTGAATTGGTCAATAATTCATAATTGATTTTGATTCACTATTTTTTTTTTTTTTTTAAAGAAAGAAACAGCCTGCATGGCAGCTTTGTGTTATTAGAGTAAACATTGCAACATGTTTTGTTACATTTCACCTGTTTGCTCTTTTATACCACTTTTTATGTTTTTAATTTTTTTCCATAGTATTTTTAAAATGTGCCGTGGGGCCGTTAAAAAATTACCTACAGGCCGCAAATGGCCCCCGGGCCGCACTTTGGACACCCCTGCTGTAGTGTGTGTTGCTTGGAAACAGAGAAAAAAATGTAAAATTGGATGAAAAAGGCAGCATACTTAAGTTAGCAAGCTAGTATGCTATCGTTTGCATGCTAAAAGTTAAGAAGTGTCACAAGCCAAGTTATATGACAGTGTAATTAGATAAAACAGTGTAAAATTCGCAAAAAAAACGTTAGCACTTTATTGTTAGCGTGCCAGCATGCTAAAGTTAGCACAATAACATTTAACAGCTGTTACATACCAAGTTATGACTCTGGGGTAAACTATTGCAAAACTAGCTCAAAAAGTTAGTATGCTAGCAAGCTAACGTGAGGGTGATAATAGTTTAGCTTGTGTCACATACCAAGTTATAGGACTCTAAAGGCCTACTGAAATGAGATTTTCTTATTTAAACGGGGATAACAGGTCCATTCTATTTGTCATACGTGATCATTTCGCGATATTGCCATATTTTTGCTGAAAGGATTTAGTAGAGAACATCGACGATAAAGTTTGCAACTTTTGGTCGCTAATAAAAATTACAATTTCCCCATTAATTTGAGCAAGGATGAAAGATTCGTGGATGAGGATATTGAGAGTGAAGGACTAGGAAAAAAAAAAACTAGACTGCAGAGAGATTCAGATGTTATTAGACAAATTTACTAGGATAATTCTGGAAAATCCCTTATCTGCTTATTGTGTTACTAGTGTTTTAGTGAAAGTTGGAGGGGTGTGGTGACCGCCAGTGTCTCTGAGGGAAGCCACGTTTCTCGACGAGGCGAAGCGAAGGCAGCCGTTGGGGCCGGGCTGAAGCATCCCACGTTCGAGGGCGGCCGGTCGGAGGAGTCAAGAGAGTCCGCAGCTGCCTCTTTGACAGGTGCACGAGGAACAACGCAAGCTCTCCGCTCATGTCTACGGTAAGAGCCGACTTATCACCACCATTTTCTCACCGAAACCTGCCGGTTGACATGTGGTAGGGAACCATGTTCGCTTGACATCTCTGTTCCATAGTAAAACTTCACAGTCATCTTTCAGGAATGTAAACAAGGAAACACCAGCTGTGTTTGTGTTGCTAAAGGCGGCCGCAATACACCGCTTTTCACCTACATCTTTCTTCTTTGACGTCTCCATTATTAATTGAACAAATTGCAAAAGATTCAGTAACACAGATGTCCAGAATACTGTGTAATCATGCGATTCAAGCAGACGACTTATAGCTACAATCCGTGACGTCACGGGCACGCGTCATCATACCACGACGTTTTCAACAGGATACTTTGCGCGAAATTTAAAATTGCAATTTAGTAAACTAAACTGGCCGTATTGGCATGTGCTGCAATGTTAATATTTCATCATTGATATATAAACTATCAGACTGCGTGGTCGGTAGTAGTGGGTTTCAGTAGGCCTTTAACACGCTAATAGTTAACAACTGTCACATGCCAAGTTATAAGACTGTAGTGTTGCCAAAATTAGTAATGTATAATCTGTAATTAGACAAAAAAAGCTAACATTTGCAAAAAAAAGTTAGCACTTTATTGTTAGCGTGCCAGCATGCTAAAGTTAGCACACTAACAGTTAACAGCTGTTACATACCAAGTTATATGACTCCAGGTGGCAAAATTAGCTCATAAAGCCAGGACTGTGATGTTAGCATGCTAGCATGCTAATGTAAACATGCATACAGTTTGCATGTTAAAAACACCAACTTATATTACTAGCAATTAAAGGCCTACTGAAACCCACTACTACCGACCACGCAGTCTGATAGTTTATATATCAATGATGAAATCTTAATATTGCAACACATGCCAATACGGCCGGTTTAGTATACTAAATTACATTTTTTAAATTTCGCGCGAAGTATCCTGTTGAAAACGTTGCGGTATAATGATGCGTGCGCGTGATGTCACGGATTGTAGCGAACATTTTGAGCCAGCACCGATCCCACCTATAAGTCGTCTGCTTTAATTGCATAATACACAGTATTCTGGACATCTGTGTTGCTGAATCCTTTGCAATTGGTTCAATTAATAATGGAGACGTCAAAGAAGAAAGATGTAGTTGGGAAGCGGTGTATTGAGGCTGCCTTTTAGCAACACAAACACAGCCGGTGTTTCTTTGTTTACATTCGCGAAAGCTGATGGTGAAGCTTTACTATGGAACAGAGCGGTGAAGCGAACAGGGTTCCCTACCACATGTCAACCGGCAGGTTTCGGTGAGAAAATGGTGGCAATAAGACGGCTCTTACCGTGGACATGAGCGGAGAGTTTGCGTCGTTCTTCCTGCAGCTGCGGACTCTTTTGCCTCCTCCCAACGGCCGCCCCCGACCGTCAGATGCTTACACTGTGGAAGAGGGGGAAACATGGCTTCCCACGGAGACACTGGCGGTCACCACACCCGTACGACCATATAATCTCACTAAAACACCAGTAACACAATAAGCAGATAAGGGATTTTCCAGAATTATCCTAGTAAATCTGTCGAATAACATCTGAATTGCTCCCACTGCCCTCCTCTTTTTTTTTTAATCTTTTTTTTTTGTTTCTAGTCCTTCACTCTCACTATCCTCATCCACAAATCGTTCATCCTCGCTCAAATTAATGGGGAAATTGTCGCTTTGATTGTAAACAATGTGAGGATGTGAGGAGCTCCACAACCCGTGACGTAACGCGCACATCGTCTGCTACTTCCGGTAAAGGCAAGGCTATTTTATTAGCGACCAAAAGTTGCGAACTTTATCGCTGATGTTCTCTACTAAATCCTTTCAGCAAAAATATGGCAATAATCGCGAAATGATCAAGTATGACACATAGAATTGACCTGCTATCCCCGTTTGAATTAAAAAAAAATCAAATTTCAGTATGCCTTTAAGGCTTTTAGCTCATATGCCAGCACTGCTCTGATGCCCAAGGTATTACCTTGATAAAAGTGTAGTTGGCTCTGTTTTCAATGCTCTCCAGACTCCTGGGGCTGCAGCAGTAGTCCAACTGGGGGGAAAAATAATACTATTCAATACTCTTGAAGCAATTAAAGCTAAATTGGATACAGCTGTTGTGACAGTATCACAGTTACTTTATTTTATTATGAAAACGTACAATGTCAAAGTTAATAATTCTCCAGTCGGGGTGCCTTTCGACCAGTGCACACACAAGGTGGGAGCCACTGTTGGGACAGGAGAACATAACAGTGTTTAAGTAAAAGGAAGATACGACATTTTGTCATTATTTAGAGCTTTATACGAGGTGAACTCACATGAATCCTGATCCTCCAGTCACCAAAACTGTTCTGTCGAAATCCATCACTCTACTGGGGCACATTTTAATTAAAACCATGGTTTTCAGATCCCCGCGACCCCGAAAGGGACAAGCGGTAGGAAAAAAAATGGATGGATGGTTTTCAGAGGTTTAAAGCGATGTCTGTTTTTAACTTTTTGGTCCTGTCGCAATTTTTGGTGTTTACCAGAATGAATGCTTTGTGGCCGGTGCGACAGTAGCTGATGGTTTACGGTAGTGTTGACACGTATAAAATAGGTGGGACATATATTGAGCAAATAGGCCGTTCGTCACTCTGATTGGCTGACAAATTGTGGCAATGACGTCAATGTATTTTGATTGTGTGCATTCTACGTCGATCAAGTTGACCACGGCGCCTATTGGGCCAAGTAACTAAACAAAGCTCTCTTGTTTAACGAGGAAGAAACGTGGCTTCCGGAAATATCTGCCAACATAAAAGCCCGAAAGCCAATTGACAATGTTTGATGTTACCTACCAGTCGGTTAACACTGCATTCATGTTTATGCATTTGCTTTAATGATAATTCAATCAAATTGTGTTGTGTTACTAAATCCCCAATTAAACAATTTTGAGTGTTTTTTGTCATAATCTGTTAACTTCCGCTTTATTTCCCTCCTGCTTGTGTAACTTTACGCAGAAGGGCTTTCTCCTGGTTTCGTGGCTCGTTGAAGTGATGAGCTAACATATATGAACTTAAAATGCCAAGATTAGTGTGTTTAAAAATGTCGTATTTACTGTCCGCTCTTATGGCTACAGCACTCATCACTTCGCAGGCCTTCGGGAAAACTGTAACTGGACTTTTTAGGAGCGAAGTAGCGAGACTGCAGAAAGGCCAATTCATCACTAATTTCATGTATCAAGGTACTGTAGTTCCGTCTTTATATTTTTGTCATTCATTGAAGTCATCCTATGTCATTATTTTGCCTTCACTGTATGTGTTGATGTCATGCAACCTGCAACTGTGGAGCTTAATTTATTACAAAAGCTTTTTTTGACACTGAATTAAGGTAACTGATTTTTTTTCATTAGAATTTCCTTTTTTTTTTTTTTCAAATTATGCTGACAATTTCATTGAAAACTAAAATCAGGGTTTTAAAATAATAGCAAAAAAAACTTGGTGTTAAAAAATGCAATGTAAAAAATCAGTGTAAAAAAAATCAATTGCAAAAAATTCAGTGCTGAAAAAAAATTTTGCTTCAAAAAGCAAGACTCACTCCCCTTATAGACTGAAGTAATCGTCAGAACCAGCCAAGTAAGGTGTCAAGTTTGACACAGGTGTCGCAAAACAGCGTAAAAAATAGTTAATTGGGCTACCTGGGTGTAAAACAACATAATTAACATTTCAACGCAGCTCGCTGGATATTTTCAATCTATAGAAATACTTTTTTTTGCTTTCTCTTTAGTTTTTTTTTTTCCGTGTAAAACTGAAATACACACAACAACACAAAGCTATGTTATTCAAACGTACGTTTTCATTGAGGGCCGCATCGCAGTTATGATTGCCCTGAGAGGGGAATAAGAAATATATGAATATTTGTGTGTTTTATATATATATATATATATATATATATATATATATATATATATATATATATAATGTCTTATTTGGATTATCCAGAAAATACTGCTCAATACCGTGGTAGAGCGCAATATGTGTATGTGCGGGAAAAATCACAAGACTACTTCATCTTTACAAAACTGTTTCATGAGGGGTTCCCTCAATCGTCAGGAGATTTTAAAATAGGCAGCGGCGGCGGCGATGTCCAAGAAGAACGCGGAGTTGGAATAGAATTACAACACTTTATGTACACATTTATATAATATTTACATATTTATATAATATGTAACTTCAAGCTCCATTCACAGACAGAGTCCCATTGCTTTTATGAACGGTCGAGCGAGTCAAAAGCCGAAAAAAAATAAAATAATTAAAACATTTTATTTTATTTTATTTTATTATTTTATTTTATTTATTTATTTATTTATTTTTTATTTGTGACGGCCGTAATTATTTCGTGGCGGACCGCCACAAATAAATGAATGTGTGGGAAACCCTGAACGATTAATTTTTTTACATGAGCTGCAAAAAAAAAAAAATCTTTAAATTCTACCAAAAAACTAGCAGCTCAGTCACCAGAATTGTAATGTAAAAGTAGTGTTTTTGTCTTTTTTTTACAGCATGTAAAAAACTGCAATAAACGCCAAAGCAATACCACTGTTTTTAATGGTAAAATTCAAGCAACTGAGCTGGCAGGGTTTTTTTGGGTTGTTTTTTTTGTTTGTTTTTTTTTACCATAAAATCTTGTTTTAATCTTTTTTTTGTTTTTTAATGTTTTAGTGTATTACTGCATATGAAACAAAAAACAGTACCAAAGTTGATTTTACGGTGAAAAACTCAGTCGGCGGAATTTAACCATAAAATACATTGTCAATTTTACAGTCTACAATTTGATTGATTCAAAATAAATAAATAAATATTTGTTTTGAAATTATAAGTCAAGCAGACATTCAATTACATTATTTATTTATTTTTTTAAACAAATAAAAACATTTTTGGGGAAGACGTGATAATAATATTTTGATGATATTGCAATTTAAAAGATATCCAATTGCATGAGATACATGATTTTTAATGTCAAAAAGGAAAGAACAAATATATTTAGTAAGAAGAGATTTAGTATTTTATTGATGCATATTATTTCCAGGCTTTTGCGGGCCACAAAAAATAATGTGGCGTGCCAGATTATGAGTTAGACATCAGTGCTGTAATGTAATCCAAAATATTTTGGAACGTAAATATTAGCTTTACACAAATATTTAAATATTAGCATAAATTACAAATGCTTCTGGTTGTTCAAATTATTTAGGTCTTGGTAATAAATGCCACTAAGTCATCAAAACATTCATTAAAACTAGAAAAGTAAAAAAGTGCATAAAAATCATAATTCAACATAACATACTGTCGAACTAAGATTTTTTTAGGATGGAAAGTTGATTAATCACTTACAGATTTATCTTTTCCAAGGCTTGTAGGAACAAACACAACTTTTCTGCTTTTCGTCCGTACCAACTCTAACTTCTTTTTTTCACCATTTACTGATTTTAACTGGCTAACGGAGCTAATTGTTACTTTGTATAACTGGGCGGGCTCGAGTTCAGAAAAAAATAGTTTGAGCTTTCACACGTCAGTGACACTGCTTTTGTCTTAATTTTCGACCACAGAGGTTCCACCCAAATATTAACACTGCATTAGAAATCCTACTCTTAATTTGACTTATATTCAATAATTATATCTAACCTATGTACAGTTTAACAGGATATGAAAACTTGTGTTTATTACAAAGATTATTATCAAGGCTTAGGTCAGACTGATTACGAAAATAAATACTTATCAAATATACTACAAAAGAAGGGACTCGAAAAAGTGTTTAAAAAAAGTGTACATATAACTTTGCAGTGCTAAGATAAAATGGTTTGTAAATATCCATCCAACAATTTTCTACCGCGTGTCCCTCTTGAGGTCGCGGGGGTTGCTGGAGCCTATCGCAGCTGCATTCAGGCAGATGGTCAGGTACACATATTCACTCACATTCACACACGAGAGCCAATTTAGTGTTGCCAATCGGCCTATCCCCATGTGCATGCCACACAGAAAGACTCTGAGCCCGGGAAACGAACCCAGGACCTTCTTATTGTGAGGCACACATACTAACCCTTTCTGCCGTGCTGCCTGAATTCTAACTAAAAGGATAATATATAATAATAATAATAATATGTTTCCAAAAATAAACCGTTAGTAAAATTAAAGTGCAAATGAAAATACAGTTTAACTTCTTTAGTCATAATTTTTGTGCTTAAAAAACTTCTAAGATTTAAACTCTAGACTTCTTGTCTGTTTAAGATTGTCATTTTTGCCACAAGTGGTAGAAAAGTGTATTACAACTGACTACCGCTTCGGACCACAGTTGAGATACAGATATTGTTTGGCGGCCCTTTGCACCCTTGGCAAAGAGGTTGCGGAGGTTCGTTTTAAACGTTAACATTTGAGTCTCATTGTGTGAAGTTTTAAGTGCTTGTGGTTTTACGTCAAGAGACGATAGTTATGTATTTGTGATGTGTTTTTTTTTTTGTCTCAAGGTACAAAGAAGTTAAAAAAAAATGTGAGAAAAACAAGTTGTACCTCGCCTTGTTTTTATTGAATACTTAGGCGTACTACGCTACTGTGTTTTAATGTTGGTCATTATGGTGGTATTGGAGAACACGGTTTTTTATGACGTTGTATTTGATGAATTAAATTTGAGAACAATTGCTTTTTTATGCTGATTTTTTAATAGTCCTTGGCTGTCTCCTATTGTAAGGACTGAAACTTTCATGCTAAGTATATAGAAACTCTGTCGCAACGCCGATAAAAGATGTCGACCTGACGTTGGCTCGTCAACTATGTGTAATATACTTTGATTTTCTTAGCGTTTTCTTTAGTTTTTTCATGTAAAACTAAAATGCACACGGTAACATACAAACATATTGTAATGTCGTCCAAATTACTTTAGAATGTCAATATTAGCTTTACACAAATATGCAAATATTAGAATAAATTACAAATAGGGGGTTCAAATTATTTCGATGTTGGAAATAAATGCTACTCTGTCATCAAAACACTCATGGAAACTACAAAAATAAAAAAGTGTATACAAATCATAATTTCATTACATATCATACTGTCAAATTAATCAACTTTCCATCCTAAAAAAATCTTAAACACTTACAGATTTATCTGTTCCAAGGCTTGTCTGATTTTCATCCGTACCAACTCTGACTTTATGAAATAAGAGATAAAATTCAAAAAACAGTTCTTAATTACAACTGTGCCCGATGTTTAGAGACTCATTAAAGTAATTTGTCAAATTGCCAGGGCAAAGTATTCGATTGGTACTGAAAATAATTACTAGTTAGGTCACACGCCAGTGACGCACTAGTTTCGTCTTTGTTTTCACACCGAAATATTAACACTGCATTAGAAATCCTACTCTTGATTTTACCTATATTCAATAATTATATCTAACCTACGTACAGTTTAACAGGATAAACCTTGTCAGATGTCATGAAAGCATGTGTTAATCACAATGATTATTATCAAGGCTTAGGTCAGACTGTTTACAAAAATAAATACTACGGTAATCAAATATACCACAAAAGAAGGGACTCATAAAAACTGATGGAAAATAAATGTATATATTATTTCGCAGTGCTAAGATCAAATTAAATCTAACTAAATTGACAATAAATAAAAATAATATGATTCCTAAATAAACCGTCACTGTATGTGTTGATTTCATACAACCTGTCAGGCAGCTAACGAGGGAGGTTAATTGGTGTATTACAAAAGCTTTTTTTGACACTGAAATTACGTGACTGATTTTTTTTCCTTTGAATTTTGAGGACGTAATTTTCTATTGAATTTTTTTCAAATTACACTGACAATTTCGTCGGAAAAAAAAAATCAGTCATTTAAAAATACAATGTGAAAAACTTGGTGTTAAAAATGCAATGTACAAATTCAGTGTAAAAAAAATAACATGCCAAAAAATTCAGTGCTGAAAAAAATGGCTGCTTTAAAAAGCAAGACTCACTTCCCTTATAGACTGAAGTAATCGATCCTGTCTCAGAACCAGCCTGGGTGTAATACAACATAAAATAACATTTCAAGGCGGCCTGCTTTATATTTTCAATTTATAGAAATACTTTTCGTAGCTTTTTCTTTAGTTTTTTTTTTCATCTAAAACTGAAATACACACAACAACGTTTGAACATAAAGCTATGTTATTCAAGCAAACTGTAATGCAGGACTGTCAAACCCGTTTTCATTGAGGGCCACATCGCAGTTATGGTTGCCCTCAGAGGGCCGCTTTTAACAATGAGTGATATATGAATATACATGTGTGTGTATACATCCATCCATCCATTCATCTTCTTTCGCTTATCCGAGGTCGGGTCGCGGAGGCAGCAGCCTAAGGAGGGAAGCCCCGACTTCCCTCTCCCCAGTCACTTCGTCCAGCTTCTCCCAGGGATCCCGAGGCGTTCCCAGGCCAGCCGGGAGAGATAGTCTTCCCAACGTGTCCTGGGTCTTCCCTGTGGCCTCCTACCGGTCGGACGTTCCCGAACACCTCCCTAGGGAGGTGTTCGGATGGCATCCTGACCAGATGCCCGAACCACCTCATCTGGCTCCTCTCGATGTGGAGGAACAGCGGCTTTACTTTGAGCTCCTCCCGGATGATAGAGCTTCTCACCCTATCTTTAAGGGAGAGCCTCGCCACCCGACAGAGGAAGCTCATTTTGGGCGCTTGTACCCGTGATCTTTTACTTTCGTTCATAACCCAAAGCTCATGACCATAGGTGAGGATGGGAACGTAGATCCATCCATCCGTCCATTTTCTGCCGCTTATTCCCTTTGGCTCCAGCGCCCTCCGTGATCCCGATCTCAGCTACAATTGGGCGAAAGGCGAGGTACACCCTGCGACCGGTAAATTGAGAGCTTTGCCTTCCGGCTCAGCTCCTTCTTCACCACAACAGATCGATACAGGGTCCGCATTACTGAAGAGGCCGCACTGATCCGCCTGTCGATCTCACGATCCACTCTTCCCTCACTCGTGAACAAGACTCCGAGGTACTTGAACTCCTCCGCTCAGGGCAAGATCTCCTCCCCAACCTGGAAGTGGCACTCCACCATTTTCTGAGCGAGAACCATGGACTCGAATTTGGAGGTGCTGATTCCCATCCCAGTTGCTTCACACTCGATCCAGTGAGAGCTGAAGATCTTGGCCACATGAAGCCATCAGGACCACATCATCTGCAAAATGTAGGGACCTAATCCCGCAGCCACCAAAACAGATACCCTCAACGCCCTGACTGCGCCTAGAAATCCTGTCCATAAAA